>NC_142125.1:20246500-20554250 GCF_056152115.1 Neolamprologus brichardi
GATTGATTACAAGAAGGCCTATGACTCAATGCCCCACATCTGGATCCTGGTATGCCTGACCCAGGGCCGTCTATATGCTGGGGCAAGAGGGGGCAATGCCCCCTTAAACAAACGTCCTGCCCCCTTAAGTCAAATTTTTAGAACTTGAGAAAGAAAATAATAGATTACCCACAAACTGAATATGGACAAGATTTACTACAGTAGCTGAAAAATCCGCTGGAAAAGGCACAAATGAGATGATAGGTTTCACATCTCGTTTGCTCTTTACCTCCGTGCGCTGTCTGTGCAGGCTCACACAGGACTCGGCAGAGAACTGACACCCCACCCTACACCCAGCTATACATCAATGCGACGCATCTTGCCACCGCCTTCAAATTGGACTCAAGTTTATAAAGAACCATTAACCTGCCTCTGAGATGAAGCGTAGCTACGAAGAATGTACTTTTGCTCATTTGGCTTCCAGTTTTCAGCAATGGCGGTAGCTACTTAGTTTTAATATTACTCTTTCTGGGTCACAAAATAAACTTTTAAGATATTTTCAGGCGAGAATGTAGCTGTGTAAACTTTTAAATATCTCCTTGATTTATCAAGACATCACATATTTGCAAAAGTGCTCTGACGTTTTCGGAGACGTCTGTTACCCACCAGCTCAATAGCTAGCTGGAGGTTCAAGGCTCATTAGAGCTGGCAAGAACAGCGAACTCCGGGCACATCATTTTCTAACCCCCTGCGGTCTTTCGCTACTCAGGTTAAACATGATATATAAATCACTTAGATAACTTAAAAATGTTATTGTTTACTCCAGTGTCCTGTTATATTTTCGATAGCAAGGAAATACAATCTGCAAATTTCATTAAAAGTTATCATTTTGTCTTCATTTTTAGTTACAACATACCTTAAACACTTCAAGCTGTAAGCAAATGATCGTTATATAAGAGTAGATGCATGCAGGTACAATAAGATGTACGCTTTACGTTTTTCTGATTAGTCGACTAATTGCAAAAATAATCGGTGACTAGTCGACTATGAAAATAATTGTTTGTGGCAGCCCTAATCCAGAGCACCCCACCCAACCCCCACACCTTTCCCGCCTCCACTGCCACCATGTGCCCCCTTTACATTTCTGTCTGGCCCCTCATATATGCCTGTCTAGAACTGGCCAAGGCCTGACCTATACAAGATCAACAGGACCCTAAGAGCCTTCATCAGGAATTCAATGAGGATGTGGCGGACAACACTAGAGGCAATCTTCAAGCCCATAGCACAATTCACCATCAAGTGTGGGATCTACCAAGGAGGTGCTCTGTCCCCATTGCTCTTTTCCATAGGCCTGAACCCCCACAGTAAGATCATCAACAAGACTGGCTATGGATACCGACTACTGAATGGAGCAGTTGTCAGCCACCTCCTGTACATGGATGACATCAAGCTGTATGCCAAGAGTGAATGAGACATCGATTCATTGATCCACACCACCAGGATATACAGCAGTGACATCAGAATGTTGTTCGGACTGCAGAAATGTAGTCGGATGATAAAAAAGAGAGGGAAGGTAGTCAGAACTGAGGGGATCCAACTACCAGAAGGCAACACTGCAGACGTAGAGGAGAGCTACAAGTACCTGGGGATCCTACAGGCAAATGGGAATCATGAAGAGGCCACTGGGAAAGCTGGAACCACCAAGTACCTGCAGAGTGTTGGCAAGTCCTGAGGAGTCAGGTGAACTGTAAGAACAAGATCAATATCTATGCCCTGCCTGTGATCAGGTACCTGGATGGGATAATAAGTTGGCCAAAGGAGGAGATAGAAGCCACTGACATCAAGATATAAATCCAGCACAATCCAGCACATAACAGCAGGGTGCAAGATGCTAGCAAGCAGGGCATATATGGAACTCCATAAGCAAGTGTCTGGCATAGTATACAGAAACATCAAATACGGGCCTGGAAGTCCCGTATTTGACCAGGACCAGGACTGGTGCAGGTGTGCCGCAGCGGTCAGTTGAAGAATCCGCGAGTTTCTCTGTGAGTTTCCCATTACGTCGTAGCGCACTCGGAGCTTGCTTGGAAGTTTAGGGATTTTTTTTCACTGTAAAAAGAAGTTTTCTTCCCACGCACAACAGACACTAATGTTTTTGTCATTTTTTATGAAATCAAACTCAAAGTAAGGTCAGTACTTCCACACTTTAAACGCTGCATGCTCATACTCTCTCCCACACTCGATATTTTATCCATTCTTGATCTGCACACAGCTGTTGTCACGAACGTCGCACTCGCTTACGTCACTGTCAAGAGACATTCTCGCAAAAAAATCACGGTTTTAGTAACGCAGTAATGCAGCGTTCCTACGGGAAAGTAACGGTAATCTAATTACCGTTTTTGCAATAGTAGTCCCTTACTTTACTCGTTACTTGAAAAAAGTAATCGGATTGCTCTCCGTTCCCCACAGGCCTTCAGTACTCTGGGAGGAACTTCATCGGGTCCCACAGCCTTGTGGGGGTTCACTTTTTTCAGAGCTTTCAGGACCTGTGTGTGTGTCACCTGGAGGATGGTCTCCGTGGGGTCACTGGGGGCCTTTGAGGGAGTCTGTGTGTTCAGCCTGTCAAACCTGGAATAGAAGGTGTTGAGGCTGTCTGGTAGGGTGGTGTCTCGGGGGTCTGTGGTTGTTGTGGTTCCCCTGTAGTTTGTGACAGCTTGAATTCCCTGCCACATGCTGCGTGTGTTGTTGTTCAGGTAGTAGCCTTCAAGTTTTTCTGAGTGGCCCCTCTTTGCTGCGCTGATGGACTTCTGCAGTTCATAGCGGGCGGCTCTCTTATACTCCACCTGATCTCCTGCCTTGAAGGTCTCCCTCCTCTGCCTGATTTTCTTTTTAATGTCTCCATTAAACTGGGGTTTTTGGTTGGGGAATCTACGCACAGTCCTGTTAAACACTAGTTTATGTAGTCGCTAACAGTCTCTGTGTATTCATGGATGTCGTTAGCTGTTCCTTTGAAGATGCTCTAGTCTGTAGCCTCTAAGCAGCCCTGCAGGCTGGCTTTTGTACCATCAGTCCAGGTGTTAATAGTACTAACTGGGACTGGGTTTTGTTGTAGATGGGTTTTAGCCAGATTGCTAGGTGATCAGACTTTCCAAAATTAGGTTTTGGTTCAGCTGAGAAGGTATTTCTGATGTTGCTATAACAGTGATCCAGTATTTTATTTCCCCTGTTTGGTTACAAACTGATGCAGTTTAGGCATATTTTTCCGGAGATTGCAGTGATTAAAGTCTCCCAGAACAATTACAGCAGCGTTTGGCTGTTTATTTTCGTGCTTGTTGATCATGTCGTGCAGCTCCTTCAGTGCAGCCTCCTCCTTAGCGGACGGGGGGATGTACATGACACTCACAATAATGCACTGCAGTTTTCTGGGCAAATAAAATGGCCTTAACGTTAGAGTCAGAAATTCCACATTTTCAGAGTAGGATTTTGACATGATCTTACAGTCAGTACACAATGATTGCTTGACGAGTCCTCCACCGCGTATCTTGCCGCTGTCTGTAGTTCTTCGGTCTACTCTGAAAATCGTGTAGCCCTCTGGTGTTATTGCTTTATCGGGTGTCCTCTCCGCCAGCCAGGTTTCACAGAAACACAGTATGGAGCACTCCTGAATTTCTTTTTGAATGGAAATCCGAGCATGGAGTTCGACCTTTTTTTTTTAGTTTGCAAGCAGTATTAGCCTTCCTTTGCTAATCATGTGCCAGAACCTTCAGTCAGCCGTTCCCCATCTGCCATGCCTCCACTTCGGCTTGTTGTTCTCAGGAGAGGCCCCTGCCTCAGGCCAGCCTAGCATCAGGTCAGCATAGCGTGTTAGCTCTGGGTAGGATTCCAGCAGGTTTGGGTCAACAAGTCCAAAATTACTGTGCTCTTGCAGTTTTCGCAAGAGAGTAATAAGGAAGAAGAAAGTAAAAAGTAACTTGACTCTGTGATGTTGCCCTCTGAGGAGGGCCATCTTACCCGGAAGATGCTCAAGAGCTCAAGAAGATGTGGTGGGTGAAGGTAACAGTGGTCCCAGTGGTAATCGGAGCACTTGGTGCAGTGACTCCCAAGCTAGGCGAGTGGCTCCAGGAGATCCCAGGAACAACATTGGAGAGCTCTGTCCAGAAGAACGCAGTCCTAGGAATAGCTAAGATACTGCGAAAGGCCCCCAAGCTCCCCGGGCCTCTGGTAGAGGACCCGAGCTTGAAGGATAGACCACCCGCAGGGCTGTGATGGGAATTGTTTTTTTAAAAAAAATATGGCAGCTATGCAAGTTTGCAGTTCTGCTAATTTTCTTTTTTCACAACATCATCCCTCTCTACACCATTTGTGCTCCCCAACAGTTTACAATATTGACAACTGCAACTATAGCACAGCATTCATATCATGACTAAATACTGATGTACTCTTATGTGGTTCTCAGTCAATCCATTGAAAAACTATTAAAAATAATTAATTTAATCAGTTTAACAAAATTAAGAAAGAAATGTAAATATTTAAGCTTTTTAAAAATTATTATTAGTTTTAATTGATCTGAGCATTATGCTTGTAAACTGCTATAAATAAATACAAAAAACAGTTTGTTAATTAACAGCATAATGTTTTCTTAAATGTTTTGCTTGTTTTGACATTAAATGACTCTTAAATATCTTGACATGGAAGATTATTTGTTCGGGGTCTTTCTTCATCACTACAATGGTCTTCATAACATAAAACCTGGCAGAAGTTGGAGTAAAATATCTGATATATCTAATATCTAATATTATTTAATTTCCTTGCTCTGTAGGTAGGACAATAAGAAAGATAAAATCATTAATCAGTTAATAAAAATGTCCAAATTTGCTCCACAGTCTCCAGGGAGAAGACAAGATATTATTAAGATGCTCTTGCCATAGTCTTCCAGCAACATTTTAGGCTGTGTTAAGTATGAAGCACAGTCAACAACACTGTGACTATGCCATTTCCTTCCAGGAATACTCTGTGTTCTCTGCCAGCACAAGAAATTCTTCTCTGAAACTGGGATGTTGAAAAGATTACTGATCAGATGTTTGGGATCTGTTAATGCGTCACTGTTGACCTCCACTCCAGGACAAGTATTGAAAAAGTGCTTTTAGCAAACCTTGGTAAAATAAGTGCATTGTGTATCATGTCTGTGAGCTAAATGATAAAATAAATGAATGATTAAAGGTCTGTGGGAACCTGAGATCACAAAATAAACACTCTATTGATGAAGACAGACACAAAACCATTGCCAAAGTTTGTTTCCTACGTCATAAACTGAAGTTCGGAGATAAAAATAATGTTGAGGGTGATGCCTTCAGTTCAACAGATATATATCATGTGGACAAAAACAGAAAAGCCTATTGGGAAAGAGGCTCAATTTTAAGTAGACACTCAATAGATTGGTGGAAGATCGATAGATTATATATATATTCTTTTCAATTAATTCTATTTTATTTATATAACAGCGACAGCGACCTCTAGGTGCTTTATATTGTAAAAAACTACAATAATTCAGAGAAAACCACAAAAATCATATGCTCCCCAATGAGAAAACATTTTGGCAACAGTCAGGAGGAAAAACTCCCTTTTAAAAGGAAGAAACCTCCAGCAGAACCAGACTCAGGGAGGGGCACCAGTTAGGAGAAGGAAGGACAAAGACAAGCAGTAAAGAGAGCAACCATAATTCTGCTCCCAACCACACATTGTTTCAGAAACCTTTTAAATTTCTGCTAAACCACTTGGTAGAGGATATTTTGAGCCCCTATGTATTCCTGAAACATTTACAGGAAGTTAACCTGTTTAAGCCATCTCTACAGCTTGCTTTTGATCTGTGGATGTCAATCTAGGTTAGTCGCTGAGTTTTTCAGGTAGCTTCCTCACAGGAAGTTTAGCAATGACTAAAGAATACAAGAAATGTAAACTCTCTGTGATGAAAATATCAACGTCAGATATATTTGTTTTGATATGGCAAAGTGTCAGATGCTTTAGTGCACAGATTTAAGAAACATGATAACTTAAAAAAAAATTTTTTTTAAGGGTCAAACAATTTTCCAAAAATATACTCTGCCAAATGGTTGATTTGTTCCTTTATAGTAAATTTTTGAGCTGCAAAGGTCTGTTTGCAAAGAAATAAAACCTCTTATGATGATTTATTGGTGTTTATATCATAAATGTAATTGTATTACATAAAATTCTTGCTAAAATAATTTCATAAGTATGAATATATAATCATTACAATGATAATGATTTATTTATGAGATAAAAAAAAATCTTATGAACACTTATTTGTGGTCTTAAATCACCAATAAGTGATCATCTTAAACTTGGTGAAAAAAATATGAGACTCTTTAAACATACTCTAAATATGGTCAATAGGGTTCTTTTTGTTTAACAAATAATAGACTCCAAAACTTTGTATTTTTTCCACTATTCATTCATGCCTACAGTCGACATATAAGAGATACTGATCTTTCTAGCATACTGGCGCAAGACCCCAAACCCTATGCTATGTACCCCAACACTGAGCCTGTTTGGATTTATCTTTAACCTATGCATCTCAGAAGGGGGGTTAGATTTGGCTGTTTATAAGACAGATTGTTCCCTATTGAACAAGAAACAAATATCTCATAAAAGGTTTTCCCCCCAGTTGCCATGCCAGCTTCTAAGGCTGAGCAACCATAATTCTGCTCCCAACCACACATTGTTTCAGAAGGAGTTGTAGCTACCAAGGTCCTCACAACCACTACCACATTTGGGAACAGACATCTGTCACTTCAGTGTGTTACTGCCCTCTCCAAGGGCTTTGTCAATCCCAGAAATGCAATATGTCCTTTGACTTGAATCCACACACAACCAAATACCACCAGAAATAACGGGGATCTAATTTCTTATCTAATTTCTCTAGTCAATGAATTTTGTCATGATTCAAATCTGGTCAGTTTTGTGAACCATGCAGTTTTTGTTTTATTCTCAGTTCTGTTTGTTCTGCTTGGTCTCTTATTTTCCTCTGGAGACAATTTTATGTCTCTTTCCCACAGTTTAAATCCCAACTCAAAACTCATCTGTTCAAATCTGCATATTCACTGTGAATCCACTGTTTGTTAATTTTATCTTGTGCTTTTATTTTATTGTTCTTATTCTGCCATTGTTTTACTAAGTGTTTTATCCTATTGTAAAGTGTCCTTGGGTGACTTGAAAGGCACTCATAAATAAAATTTATTTATTATTATTATTATTATTATTATTATTATTATGTATGGATGTTGCTATGGATTGCTTGTTTTCTTTGTTGTTATTCTTCTCATTCATGAAAAAATAGAAACAGACTTTCCAACTATGAAAAGGCATCACCCCTGTGGGTTTCCAGTTGTGCTAACATCACCAGTCAGCCTTTCAACATGATTTACTCAGTGTGGTTTTTTGGCAAGAGGCGTGAAGATTCTCTTTGTAGTTAAATATTTAGATATTGGATTAACCTCTTTGGGCCTTAGGGGGTTACTAACAAAGAAGTATGCAAGAGGCTTACAATGTGGCTTAATGCCGTATTGTGTGTTATTATACATAATTATTTATAATTATGTGTGACGGCTATTAGTTTTTCAGTATATTTACTTTACATATGAAACAAAAATAATAGAGGGGAGAGATGCATACCAAATTCTCCTCTGTGTATTATTTACTTCTAATTTTGTCAATAAATCTTACCAGCAGAGTTGATTAGTGTTCAGTGATGTACTCTGAACTCTTCACCACAACAGCAAACAAAGATTTCAGAGGACAGATGAAACAAATCCTGCCTACCTTTGTGCGTCAGCAGAGCATCGTCCAAGAATTCGGCGGTGGGTCTAAAGTGCACCGAGATGTCAGCATCAGGGAAGTCGTCTACTTCAATGCCCATGTACTTAATGTTCATGCCGGCGTAAAATGACTCGTTGGTGTAGACTCCTGTACCGTGAGCTGTGTTCAGGATGTGTGTGATGCCTATTCGCTTCAGACGGGCCTTATTCACTGCAACAGACCTGAGGGGGGGGGGATCTGTCTTACTGTGTGTAAAATGACCCATCCAAACTTTCAAGCAAACAGCGTTACTAAAAAGCCTCTGCAGAAAATGACACCTGAGGAACATCACACTCTGGAGAAGAGCAGGGAAATAAACTTTGGAATCAGCCATCTATCACCCTGTTCTGGAGCTTTCAACCACATCACACAATATTTATCGGCTACCAAGGTTGTTTCAGTTAACACGGAACATTTATCTGAGCAATTTGTGGATTTTTAATAGACCAAAAAAATGGTTGGATAAATTCACCAATAAAGACAGCTTGATTTACACAAAACCTCTGGAACAAGCTGTCAAGTAGACAAGTTAGGACTGTTTGGGCTGATTACTTGTTTATCGCAGATCAGAAAATGGGATTGATAAAATCAATTAGAAGAGGAAAGTCTGTTTTAAGTGAATGATGAGGTGGAATTTGTCTCATATTTGGAAGGATTTCTCTAGTTATTCATTTCCAGCTATCCACTATAAGATTAAAGAAAGGAAATTATATAATTTTTATACATTTTTGAATCTTGTGCCATTGCGTCTGATGGGTACTTGCCATGAAAGCAAGAAAATTTGCAAAACCATTCAAAGTCCATAAAAATGTAACAGAATTTTCTGTGAACCCTTACTAAAATCTGAAGTTGAACTGAAGTTCATCTTCCAGCACAGATTTGTCTTCTAAAATATCTGTGCCTATGGTCCGGAACTAAGAATAATCCTCTATGATGACTTGTGGAAAAATAATTTAAACAAAACGAGAATGCACCGACTCACTTTTCGGCAATGAAGATGTTGGGCCACACCTCATCCACGGGATTGATGGGAGCCTCTAGGCGGTCCTGCACCATGGCTCTCTGGATGTCCAGCACACAGGGGGTGTTGTAGGGGCTGCGGTCATCGATCATGTCCCTGACACGGTTGTAGAGATCTTCCACCATCAGCTGCTCAGCAGTTTCCAACATGGACTCTGGGATGGACTCGGACCGCACGCCTCGAGGTGGCAACTCTGAGGAGGTAAGATAGTAATAAACATGATGGATTCTTGATTGATTTTGTTGTATTATATTAAGAAATTAATGTAAGAAGTCTGTGTGACACAGAAGACAGGATGAGGAGGATGCGAGATGAACATCTTCAGGTATGCTACAGAACAAAACCAAATATTTAGGATCAAAGATTTTGAGTAAAATTACTCCAACTGTTATGTTTGGTAATTTGTTTTGCGTCTTCCTAGATTGTCTCTGTTGCTGCTTCCCGCCCTATTTTGGTAATTTGCCTTTGGTTGTTTTATTTCCTGCAGTTTAGTTCTCTTTACTTTCTTTTATATTTCTGCTCTGCTGCATGTGATTTCTCTGATGGTTTCTTGTCCTACGTGTTTCCCCCATGCCCCTGTTGGCTGCTCTTATTTCTTAGATTCATGTTTAGTTTGGAGTATTTGAACCTTCCTGGAATTTATCCTTTTATGGTTTATTGTGAAGATGAATCAGCTTAGGATTAAGAAGATTTTGTTCAGAGCTCCTGCGTTTAGACCCACTCCCCTGTGAAATCATAACAGCTATGCCACTCCTAAAGGACATACCGGAGTTTAATGTGTGCACAGCTTCAAAAGAAGCATGCCATTAATGCAGAAACAGGTCACTGCAGCTGTCCTCATCAGCGGTCATCTTCCTCCCTGCAGATGAAACCCGTTTTGATCATTAGGCTGCCTTTAATGCAGTCCAACTTAAGAGGAGGAATTTGATGAAGCCACGAATCTGGGATGCGTCACATTAAGCTAATTTCCTCATTCCAGTGGATGGCATCTCCATGTAACAAGATGAAGGAGCAAAACGTGGATTGTCTGTGATTGAAGACTGTTGAGCCACATTAGTCTTCATTGCTCGACACACTGCATATGAATGAGGAGTGAAGAGAGACAGAGTCTGACCCCTGTGCAGTGCTCATCTGAGAAATTCATCTGATTGTGGTTTATTATTAATCCGAATCCCCCCAGAGCTTTGCAAATACAAATCAAATTTCAGATTAAGGCTGGTGAGGAATCATGATATAAAAGCTGATTTTATTTTATTTATTTATTTAGCCTGTAAACAGGCATCTGATGTTTGCTCTGTACTTTTCATCAGTAGTTTATGATATATTTATATTTTTTGCCATTTTTGTTTATTTGTTATTAAGTAAAGGAAGCTTCTGTGTGAATTCAATTCAATTCAATTCAATTCAATTTTATTTATTTAGCGCTAAATCACAACAAAAGTCGCCTCAAGGTGCTTCATAGATACAGAGAAAAAACTAAAAATATGACCCCCTATGAGCAAGCACTTTGGCGACAGTGGGAAGGAAAAACTCCCTTTTAACAGGAAGAAACCTCCGAACCAGGCTCAGGGAGGGGCGGCCATCTGCTGCGACCGGTTGGGGTGAGAGAAGGAAGATAGGATAAAAGACATGCTGTGGAAGAGAGACAGAGGTTAATAACAGATATTCAACACAGAGAGGTCTATTAACACTTACTGAGTGAGAAAGGTGACTGGAAAGGAGAAACTCAATGCATCATGGGAATCCCCCGGCAGCCTACATCTATTGCAGCATAACTAAGGGAGGATTCAGGGTCACCTGGTCCAGCCCTAACTATATGCTTTAGCAAAAAGGAAAGTTTTAAGCCTAATCTTAAAAGTAGAGATAGTGTCTGTCTCCCGAATCCAAACTGGAAGCTGGTTCCACAGAAGAGGGGCCTGAAAACTGAAGGCTCTCCCTCTCATTCTAATTTTAAATACTCTAGGAACAACAAGTAGGCCTGCAGAGCGAGAGCGAAGTGCTCTAATAGGGTAATATGGTACTACAAGGTCATTAAGATAAGATGGGGCCTGATTATTTAAGACCTTGTATGTGAGGAGCAGGATTTTGAATTAAATTCTGGATTTAACAGGAAGACAATGAAGAGAAGCCAAAACAGGAGAAATATGCTCTCTCTTTCTAGTCCCTGTCAGTACTCTTGCTGCAGCATTTTGGATTAACTGAAGGCTTTTCAGGGAGTTTTTAGGACATCCTGATAATAATGAATTGCAGTAGTCCAGCCTGGAAGTAATAAATGCATGAACTAGTTTTTCAGCGTCACTAAGAGACAGGATATTTCTAACTTTAGAGAAATGGAAGAACACAGTCTTACATATTTGTTTAATATGTGCGTTGAAGGACATATCCTGGTCAAAAATGACTCCAAGGTTCCTCACAGTGTTACTGGAGGCCAAGGTAATGCCATCCAGAGTAAGAATCTGGTTAGATACCATATTTCTAAGCTTTTCAGGGCCGAGTACAATAACCTCAGTTTTATCTGAGTTAAGAAGCAGAAAGTTAGCGGCCATCCAGGTCTTTATGTCTTTAAGACATTCCTGCAGTTTAACTAATTGGTGTGTGTTATCTGGCTTCATGGACAGATAGAGCTGGGTGTCATCTGCATAGCAGTGAAAATGTATGCTATGTCTTCTAATGATGCTGCCTAGGGGAAGCATGTATAATGTAAACAGAATTGGTCCTAGCACTGAACCCTGTGGAACTCCATAATTAACCTCAGTGTGTGAAGAGGACTCTCCATTTACATGCACAAATTGGAGTCTATTAGATAGATATGATCCAAACCACTGCAGTGCAGTACCTGTAATACCTACAGCATGTTCTAATCGCTCTAATAGGATATTATGGTCAACAGTATCGAATGCTGCTCTAAGGTCTAGCAGGACAAGCACAGAGTTGAGTCCACTGTCAGAGGCCATAAGAAGATCATTTGTAACCTTCACTAAAGCTGTTTCTGTGCTGTGATGAGCTCTGAAACCTGACTGAAACTCTTCAAATAAGCCATTCCTCTGCAGATGATCATTATTCTGCTGCGGATTACGTTTTGGATTAAGTCTGATTATCCTGTTGGTCTTCTCTTTTTAAAAATAAATATCTGCACATCAGGATTCATTGGCCAGGTGTTTTACTTGTTCCAAGTGCATATAAAATCCACCCAGAAGCTCTGATATTTCTCTACTTGAGGGCTCTGTTAGGCCTGTTTCCTTTATAAGGGTCTACATGGGTCTGTCTCCAGATCAGACTTACACATCATGCTGAAGCAAGGCAGCAGAATTTTTCTAAGAAAATGTGATTAACAGCAGCTTGTTTAGAATCTCAATAAAATATGTAAAGGGCAGCTTGAGCCTCTTTCCTGTGTCGTCTCACCCTCGTTGATGATCTTCTTGGCAGCGATGGCTGATGAGAGGTGGATGGGCTCCATGAAGATGCTCTCAGCATCAGACCCAGAGATCATGGAAAACCTGGACTCTGAGGTCATGGAGAAACTGGGAGGCACAGACAGAGAGGTTATTATTCATGAGCGCTGCATGACTCACAATAAGAGCCTAATGCATCAGCTTGCACTGAAATGTTGATTGTGTTAAATGTAGTTAATGCATGAGTTTATAAAATGAGGCTGAGGCTCCAGCTTTGTATTTCCTTTACTCCTGTACACCTTCTGACTTTTGAATTCTTTGATGTAATTTCTGAATGAGAAAAGGTTCACTTGGTTTATTTAATCTAAATGGCTTTATAAAGTGTTCTCAGTCTGATCAAGAGCTCCTCCATCAACTACAGTGAAGTCAATTTAGACATTGTAGAAGTACTTCTTGAAGAATGCAACTTTTGTATTTTAAGGTTATTCTGAACTAAATAACTAAATGTGTTTTCTGGAATCTAAAGAATGTGATAGAAATATGATAGCTGAAACAAGAAAAGAGCTCCAGTTCACCCATCAAGGTTGCAGAACAGTGACACAATCTTCAACATCTATTATTCACAGCCATGATCAGAAGCTCACATAGACTTATGAATGTGGTCGTGATTTTGATATTTTAATTGTTTATTTTAACAATTGTACAGCATACATATTTATGACTTTAAAACCCGGGTGCAGAAGTTTGAATTTATTTATTATTTATTTATTTCTGTAATCCACATAGTCAAAAGTATATAAACAGACTGAAATATAAACAGACATTTACATCTTTTAATGTAGAGCTAAAAATTCTGCATTGTCTTTTTACTTTACAAGGCCAAGGCCCATTAACCTCATTGATTAGACTCAGCTGCTGAGTTTATCTTTGCCAGCATGAAACCACAGTTATTCACTGAAACCACAGCTGCGTTCATACTTTGTTTTTTCTTTACAGAGGATGAAAAAACACAAGTTTCATCACTTGATTATGAACAAAAATAAACTCTACTATTCTGGTTTATTTCTAATTTGCTTTTCAGTTTAATTGGGGCTCCACATATCACAGCACAAGAAGGTGGAATTAAATGGTAAATGGCCTGTATTTATATAGCGCTTTACTAGTCCCTAAGGACCTCAAAGCGCTTTACATATCCAGTCATCCACCCATTCACACACTGGTGATGGCAAGCTACATTGTAGCCACAGCCACCCTGGGGCGCACTGACAGAGGCGAGGCTGCCGGACACTGGCGCCACCGGGCCCTCTGACCACCACCAGTAGGCAACGGGTGAAGTGTCTTGCCCAAGGACACAACGACTGAGACTGTCCAAGCCGGGGCTCGAACCGGCAACCTTCCAATTACAAGGCGAACTCCCAACTCTTGAGCCACGATCGCCCCGAAAATGCAGTACTGACAAATCTTCATTTTACTTTGTGGTCTCAGTTTTATAGTATTTTTTTTAGCAGGATTCAATGTGAAACAGAAGGTTTTTCACATCAAAGTGGGCTTAACGTCCTTAATTTTCATGCACAAATCACATTAAATAATTTAAGGCTTCTAATAAAGCAGGCACACATTTTTTATTGTATAGGTACCTTCTTCAATTTAAGCCATTAACCATGGCTCCAAGCTGTTTGCACAAGAAGGAAACACGCATTAAAAAGAGATTTGTAAAACAGGAAACAAGCTAAAAATGGCATACATATTTATAGCTCGTATTTTTTCATGTGTAATGAATTACTTAAGACATCTTTGGACCATGATGAGAATCTCCCGTTCCACCACATCCCAAAAGTGCTCTGTTGGATCGAGATCTGAATGTCATGGCAGAAATCAGTCTCATCAGACCAGGCAACATTTTTCCAGTCCTCTGTGGTCTTCTGCTGCTGTAGTTGATCTGCTTCAAGGTTTGACATGTTGTGCATTCAGAAATTCTCCTCCACATATCTTGGTGGTAACAAGTGGTTATCTAAGTTATGGTTGCTTTCCTATCAGCTCAAAGCAGTTTGATCATTCTCTTCGGACTTCTGACATCAACAAGGCATTTTTGCTCTGTCTGAAAAACCTCTGAGATAGTTATGTAGAAAAATCCCAGTAAATCAGCAGTGCTATTTTCAAAATCACTTAGTTCCTCTCCTCCCCCATGCTCATTCTGATGCTCAGTTTGAAGTTCAGCATGTCGTCTTGAGCGTGGCTGCACGGAGTTGCACTTGTGGGGTTGGCTGATCAGATATTTGTGTTAATAAGCAAATCTGCAGGTCACATTAGACGGCTGCCCCTCTCTGAGGAGAAAAGGGAATTTTTCCTTCCCACAGTCACCAATGATTGCTAGGGGTTTATATGATTGTTGGGGTTTTCTCTCTATGTATTATTGTAGTTCACCTTACAGGCAACTTGAAGCAACTGTTGTTGTGATTTGGTGCTGTATAAATAAAATGGAATTGAATTGAATTAAACAGGTGTACCTAATAACGTGTCAAGGAAATGTAAATGCATTTAAATGGGGTAAAGCGAACATTTTACTGGGAAACTACACAGTAATAGTTTTGCAGTGATACAAAACCTGTGAAAATGGAAGATTTGATTTAAATTTTGAACACTGAAGCAGGAATTGTGCAGTGTTTTCATGTTTGACAGAATCTGTTAATTTCCCAGTCAGTAAACCTGAGACTGGTGTTCTGTGTTTAAAGCTTGCCTCTTACTTTGGGGAGGGACAGCGAAGGTAATGAGATTGGACTCCGCGGACGCTCTTCTCCTCATCTTCTTCCTTTCCATCAGGTACCATCTGATCACCTCGCTCTCCATGTTCATTGGCCGATGCCATGGCAACCAATATGCCTCCTTCCCTTGCTTCTGGTGAACCTGGATCACTACTGACAGAAGAAAATAACAAATTGTGCTGTTTTTCTCTTTAGAGACATCAACAAAAAAAAGCATGCTTCATCCTCACTGACTCTCAACTTTTTTCCTGTAACTTGTTCGATGTTTTCACTATTTTATAGATCAATTTAAATAAATGAATAACACTCTCTCTAAAACTTCTTGACAAAAGTGTGACACCAGACATTTAATATGATGCTAAGTCTATATTTTTGTCAACAGTTCAGCTTTGTCATCTGAGTTAATGCCAAAGTTTAATGAAAAAAAAATAAACAAAACAGAAACATGAATTTTTAAAAAGATCAAAATTTGTAACTTATTTTCTTAATAAATTTAAACTTTAATTAACATTAAATTAGACTATATTTGGTCAAAATTAAGCTAATTTATTATAAAGATATTGTTCTATCACAATAATTTGATTGCAAGTAAAATATCACAAAAAGGACAAAAAATTTATTTGCACTGTACTAAAATCCCTCCAGTGACTGTACTAATGAAGTTGCATGAATTTGTGAACAGTATTTCACTGTTTAATAATCTTTAACTTAAGTTTATTGATGGACAAAACAACAGCACAAAGAAAAGGACACTGAAAATATTTCCTCGATCATGCACTATGAAAAATATGACCTGTCATGTCTATTTTAATTCAACCGTATCACAGATTTAAACTACAGAGGTAGACCCACAGTCCTTTAGGGACAGACACATTTTAATTCCAGGTCTACAAAAAACAAACACACACAAAAAAACCCAGAACATAAAATGCTGAAAGCCGTGTTAGTTCCAGAATAGTTGATGGACATATACATATTTGGTGTTGCTGTCCCTCGTTCTCACTGCTTGCGTGTGTGTGGATGCGGGTGAATCTGGGAGCACCAGTTTACAGGAGTCTTCAGGCCTGGCAGGTGTGCCCTGCAAGGTGGCTGGCCACACCTGAGGAAATGACCACACACACACCTGCAGCTGATCAAGGCTCGTCGGAGGAGCTACTTAGGAGTGTGGCGGAGCTCTCTCCGACGCTGGATCATTGTGTGACTACTCATCAGTGTTTTCAACATATCAGTGAGTGTAAGCCAGCCACAGTTTGAAAGTGTCTAAAGTCTGCCTCTGTTATTTCTCACGGGGAACGTGGAAACGAGAGGGCAGCAAACACGGGGTGCGTGGACACTTGGAAACGAGGACACAGAGCACAGACACTGGGAGGAAGACACGGCACGGGTGTCTGGGGTGCACAGGGATTTATTTTTGTGTGATTATTTACTTCACTGTAAATAAATGTATTGATTTCATTGAAGAGTCCTGCATTTTTCCACGTTCCCACAGTTTGCCAGCGCTAACCCTGACAGTTTTGATGTGTTAACTAATTATAGAGAAAAGTATAAAATCACAGTGGTCATTATGTGTTCAGACACACTCCTCTCCCCTACATTAGCTACATGAAGTTATATCTACAAATCGGTATCTGTGCAGTTATTGGCAGTATTGACAATATTGGATCAATATCAAAATATACAGCATCGCACAGTACTACTCTAAATGATACTTGGTTTTAGTACTTGCATAAACACTGATTGGCTCTAAGTGGAATTGATGGTGTTAAACAGAAAAGGAAAACTCAGATTTCTAATTGCCCTGCTCTCATTAAGCTCAACATATGTAGCTTGAGTTTATGTCAGGGAGGTCAGATTAAGATTTAAGAAGTCTGATTCTTTCTTCTTGTTTTTCTCTCAGCTGTGATTACAGCTGAAATAAATCAAAACACCAAATATTCTTTCAGTTATATTGATCGACAGTCAGTAAGGGTCAACAACAGGCAGCCATGACTAAGATACTAAGCAATCAGACAGAGCCTCATGTTGCTATAAGTGTGTGTGTGTGTGAGCTGAGGCCTTCCAGCAAGTCTATTTTTAAGGCGGTGACAGCTGCCTCAGCCTGCAGGCCTCACAGCAGCGCTGAGACCTAACAGCTCTGTGCCTTAAACAGCAGCAGAGGAAGAGCTGCTCTCAGATCAGATCAGATGTGTGAAAATTCAGAAATAATAAACAGGACTTCAGCTGCATAGAAAACATCTCCTACCTGTGTCAGTGTGTGTGTGTGTCTGAGAGTGAGTGTGTTTTCCTACCTCTGTCTGAAAGGTGTTCCTCTGAAGCCGACTCCGACCGCTCTGACACAGCCTCCTAAAGTTAGACCCTCTCACCTCCCCCCATCCTGGACCGCCTGGCCAGTGGAGGCCCTGACACCTGACACCAGAGCTGTGGAGTAACTGAGTACTCTTACTCGAGTACAGTTCAGTCAACCTTTACTTAAAAAGGCCTCATTTAAAGACACAACCAAACTGAGATGGAGAGACACACACTGATAAAAATGCAAATTAAACGCAAATTAAGGAAATGTTTATTGAATAACATTCATTGCAGGAGGATTCAGCTTTCTCTAATTTCGCTGAGATTTACATCCACAACATGATTATGTCTCCTTCCCTCCTACTACCTTTCCTCCCTTGTCCTTTTTCACATACTTCTTCCTTCTTCCTTGATTCCGTTGGTTTCTTTTCTCAGTCCTTTTCCATCTCTCCTCTTCTTTTCCACCTTTGTTTCTTTACTTCCTGTTCATTTCCTCCTATCTTTTAAACTGATCTCCCTCCCACTGCCTTTCTTCCTGCGTTGCCTTCCTTTTCTTTAGTTTATTCCCTACCAACAAAAGATAGATAGGTTACATCTGATAAGCGTATGTCTTATATGTAACAAAGTTACATTGTTGCATTAGAAAACTTTAATGCATTTATGTTGTAGATACATTGTACAGTACATTGTATTCATTTTCTTTAAAGTAACAATGTTACAATGTTGTTGCATCATCAGCAATGCTGCAAGCTTATCAAATAATGACCAAAAACATAATGAAATGTGTTTGGAGGTCAGTTTCTTTTTCATTTATTTATGACGTTTTTTCCTTTTATTGAGTCCTTTTCTTTCTCTTCTTTCTTTACACTTTTTTCAACCTTTTCTTTCTCCTGTAGTTTCTTTCTTTGCCCTTTCTCTCTACTCCTCTGCTGCCCTCCCCCTTTCTTCACTTAGTGTTTTTTCCTGTATTCTGGTTTCAGACAGCAGGTAAACTCTCTGCGTTATAGTCACTCGGCATGATAACACGCTGGCTTTGAAACACAGGAAACAAAGCTTCTAAAAGAAAGGAAAAGGAAGAAATAAAAACTCCACACTGATGTATCACTGGACTTCAGCACAGAAAACAAGTGATAAGTGCCTCCCTGTCCTTTAACCACATGACTAACCATTTCAGTGCACAGAACTGTTTATTTTTCTGTTTTTATTTTTGCTTTTGTAACACGACCTCCCGTAAGCTGATTTTCTCAGTCAGTGGTAGGAACTACAGTCTCCCAACTGTGTCTGTGTTTGTGTGTGTCTGTGTTTGTATGTGTCTGTGTTTATCTGCAGTCAGCTGACAATCATCTGGACTATTTATAGTCTGAGAATGCAGCTAATTTAAGTCACACACACTCACACACACACTGATATTATGAGCTCGTTATTTCGAGTTTAAAGGCTTACAAAATGAATTCTAATCACTGGATGTTTCAGCAGATCAAACTGAATTTAAACTCCTCTTTTCCCATGAGAGTCTATTTCCACTTCACGTGATGTGTTTCTACTTGGTCTCATTAGATTAATAAGATACACGAGTCTTCCTGCATGCATGTAGAGCTAATTATGGAAAGACTTTATTTACTGTAACTGCTGAATAAAAACCAGGAAAAGCTCTTGGATAAAATATTGTAATAATCACAATTTCAGAGTCTTCCTGTGGTGATTTCTAATCCAGCTGTTTTAAGCAGGAACATTGGCATTAATACGATGATATTTTTCTGCTTCTGCAGATCAACTCTTTATCATTTGCTACAAAATTAATGATTTTGCAGGCATTGATCTTCACACCACAACGTCCAGTCCATTACAGGGGTGACACAGGGCCTTTTTTCCTGCCTGTGTCCTTAAAATCAGTCTTGAAGGAAACCCTAAATGAAGCTATAGGATAGAGGAGGATTGGCAGAGGAGCTGTGACTGAGAACACATAAGTGTTTTTAACTCTCTATGTATAAAGTGGTGTGAGATACAGCTCTGCTGTAGTAAGGCAGGAAGGGACAAAGCTGCTATATAAGATGACAAACTGTGAGGTTGAGCTCTCTGCTTTACTGTCATGCTCTTATTTTGAAAATGTTGGTCCCTTTATAATTGAGTCAGTATAAAACAGCCTTTCCTGGGTTGACTCTTCCTGTTTCTTCTTTTCTTGGTTTCACCCTTTTTCCCTTTTTAAAAAAAACAAAAAAACAAAAAACCTTGCTTTGCTTTCTTTGTTTTCCCTCTTTTGTAAGGTTTTCACCCATGTCCAAGTGTTTCTATAGTCCCAACTCCCCACCTGTCCTCCTGACTGTTTACCCTTCTGTGGATACCTGGATTGCAATTTTATTTATTTATTCAGTAAAACCAAACCTTCTTTCTCTTTCTATCAGCACGTTTTTGTGTTTAACTCCTCTCTCCTGTCAACGCCTCATAACACGAAAGAGAAAAGAAAAAAAAAAGCTAAAATTTCATAATAGCTAGGCCTAAGTGAGAAATTGGACACTGGAGAAGTGTGTGAATGTCTGGCTCGGTGCGTCACAGATTGCACTGAGCCACAGTGAGATTACAGTGGGTCCGAATTCACCCTCCTAAGTTTGTATCTGAGGAAATGTCCATGTCTGCTGTAGCAGCGACAGAAGACAACACATCCTCTGCCTCCTCTTGCCTGGGCCTTGTATATTTCTTTTTTTTTTTTCTTCTTTCTTTTTTTTCTTTAAAAAAAGCTTCTGATATATAGTTGAAGTGCTTGATTTAGTTAGTCACCACAGCTGCTGAGACACAACGCTTACAGCTTACATAGCAATGCTATGTTGGATCTGCTGAAAGGATGCTGATTAAGAGGCTAAATAGAAGAAAGCCCATGAAATGTTCAAACTGCAAAAAACCCATGGGCTACATCTCAGATGCTACAGACCTCATAATCAGAAAAACGACCAAGTATGACTTGTTTGAAAGGATTTCCCGGTATAAGCCTCTTCTCGCTAAAAAGAACATGGCAGCTTGAATACTTGAATACTTATAGAATAATATCCTTTGAACATATGAGCCCAAAGTGGAGCTGTCACTGAGGTGACCATGAACTCTTCTGTATACCAATGTATTCTAGAGTCAAATGTGAGGACTTCTGTCTAACAGCTAAAGCTTGGACCAAACTGGATGCCAAGCACAGCAGAAAATGTACAACAGAATGGCTGAAAAAGAATGAGATAGAGGCCCAGTCAAAGTCCAAATGTCAACCTGATTGAAATGCTGCCGAGGGACTTTAAGAGGGCTTTTTAGCTTCTTTTGGTGTTTGTTTTCTTTAGGCCTGTTACAAAATAAAACTTACAATTATTCTTGGAGCAATCACGAAACACTCCGTTTTATCAACCATCTCAAACAGTTTTGATTTAAAGGTGTGTGCATTAAGAATGATGAAGCCCACAAACTTTTAGAAGCTTTTAAACTCTTTATTTTACTGAAGAGTAATCGAAAGTGCTTTTGTCTAGACACAATAAAAGGTGAAACTGTAACTAACACTGAGTAGGTTTTGTACATGCTCCACACAGCACACATGTGCAGACACTGTAGGTGTTCACCCATCAGCCATTTATGCTCACATTAAAAGATTTCCAGGCGTGTAGGAGTGGCATGTTGGCTGCTTGAGAGTTCAACACGACAGAGGAATAGCAAACAAATAGTACTCTGTGAGAAAAGGCACGTACAGGCACAGAGGTAACAGCACGACGTCTAACTGCAACATCCACAAGAAAAAAACCCCACAGTGACAGCACACTTCTCAGTGTCAGAGCTAACAGGGCAGCGGTGTGTCATGGTCCCTGTGCCTCCCCGGCCAGCCCAGTGTGGCCACAAGTGTTTGTTGTTATACTCTCTCTCTGCTCCCCTCGCCTTGCTCTCTCTCTCTCTTCTACCTGTCTGCCTGGGCGGAGCTCTGATTGGGCTCCCGCCCTTGGCCCACGCACCTGCAGCTGATCTCCGGTGATCTCCTGGCACTGCACTGTCAAGATATCATCATCATGTTGGAAAAAGACTTTTTAATGGAATTAACCAGTAAATACATGTAAAACTCTCTGGTAACCATGGCAACAGGATAGGAACTCATTGCTTTCCACTGCTAAAGTATGATTTTGTGGTCATTTCATGTATTTCTGTGTCCTGAAACAGCTAGTGGGACAACAATGGCAGCCACTTTGACAATAACAAGGTAGAAATTATTAGTAAGCTACAGAACCCACCTCAACACAGTGGTTACAGCATTTCTCTGAGGCTTAAGGAATCAAAAATTACCCAGTATATCCAGCTGGTAAAATGCTACTGGCTTTTCTTTGGTGGCATGTTTGGCACTCTGATGCTGGAAACGTTTTAAGACATTCTAAAACAGCCAAATGATTTCATGATATTGTTGGGCTTGAATTTCAGGATGCTGACTGGTCAAATCCTTCTCAGGGTGTCTAGGATATAAATTATGGAAGAGTTTGGACATTCAGAAGTAAGACTGGTACATCAAGAGGCCTTATGTCTTAGACACACTACAGGTATTGTTCATCCCATTGGTCTGAAGAATAGGGCTAGAACAGCTTTCTAATTTTAGCTGTCATTACAATCTGGAAATAGAGTAAGATCACCTGGCACCAAAGATCAGCCAGCAGCAGATGGACAGATTGGATTTGCTCTTAAAAATATCCTTCTTTTTCAACCAACTCTTTGTATTTAACCCCTGACGAGTCCTCAGACTCAGTGAATACTCTTTGAATTCCTTGGCCTAAATACAAAATGTAATACTGCAATTTAAATGCATGCACTGGTTCTCTTTGCTCTGATTTCCAAAATATGTCACTTCGATCCAAGAAAATAAAGAACACACTACCTGAGGGTGGTCTTTCATCATTTCAAAATATATATATAACACTTTTTGTAATAGTGTTATTTTTTAATCCTGACAAAAACCATCTGTTATTAAAATATATATTATTGTGTAATAGTCCAGAGGGGGAGGGCTTTACCTTATTGAATATTCTCTGGAAACTAAAGAGATGTGGCCAGAGGTAGAAGTTTGTTAATCCTGTGAGGTCTTAGTGATTATACTGATGCTTAGCAATTACAAAGTCATTTTGTTATTATCCCAATTCCCAAAAGTTACAGCAATCAGAATTCCTTTTGCTTCTCTCCAAAATATAGGGTCCTGACTGAAACCTCATAGAGTTAAACATACTGAGTACAATGAATTCCTCCGCTGAAGAGAAACAGGTGTTCTCATCTGCCAAGTCCGACTTCTTGGCAGCAGCCAGCTTCATGTCGTACCATCAGTGTGAGTTTAACTTCGGGGCCAAGCCTTTCCGTCACCCACATATATATACTAATATATATATATATATATATATATATATATATATACACACACACTAATATATATATATATATATATATATATATATATATATATATATATACACACACACTAATATATATATATATATATATATATATATATATATATATATATATATATACACACACACTAATATATATATATATATATATATATATATATATACACACTAATATATATATATATATATATATATATATATTTTTTTTTTTTTTTAAAAAGAATTTTGTTTTTGTTTTCTTTTTCTCCCCAGTCTGGGACACCCCCTGAAATGTGCCAGACTCACATTCTGAAAGTGATGCAGAGTGTGATGCAAATATTCCCCTACAAGGCTGGCACATGTAAGTACAACACAATGGAATAGGTTGATATCCTGGACATGAAGATTGCCATATTTACAGCTTTGTAACATATATGTGTAATATGCACCAGATGTTGCTTTAATGACACTGAAAGAGAAAACAGTGGGTTGAAGGTTAAACATACCCCGTAAATCGAACACCCTTCAACATCAGATTGCACTTTTTCCTGAGAAGACATACAACCCTGAATGAGAAGCTTTGGGGAAAAGCAGCGAGTGGTAATGTGACATTTATATTATTTTATTTACAGTTACGCTTCCTCAAGTTTGATGAACTCCATTACCCATAAATAGAGCTCAGTGTTAATCTCATCTGGAAATCCAGCTTCTGTGGATGATGTGCTTGCTTGTATTAATTTAGTCTTGATTTTTTTCCTCTTAACTATTGATTTCTTTGATTTTAGCTCTAGCATAGTGCACGTGAAGCTAAAATTTAGCCAAGTGTCTTTGAAATGATCAGTTTCAATACTGTGAGGGCCCAAATGTTGGTCATCGAAACATAATGTTCTTTATTGCATCAGTATTGTTGGTCCATAGTCTTTTAAATGGTTTCCAATACTAGATCAGGATTTTAGCAAGCTAAAAAAAAGGCTCTTTGAGCCTGCAGATTTACTTCCTGTTGTTAAGTCAACCAGGTGCTCTTCTTCTTTGAAGCTTGAATGGTGTGGAACAGAACAGTATCACTTTCCAGTCAAACCAGCAGGTTACAGGAGATTTTACTTTGCACATTTTAAAAGTCTTTGCGTTAGACGCATTTCTCAAAGTTTATGGATCTCCTTCCTGTGACTCAGCCACTGTTGTCAACAGCAACAGGCAGCAGAGGGACAGCCGCCTCACTCTTCTCAGAGTTGCCACCATCATTCTTCCTAGTTTGGTGGTTGGTTGTCTTCTTTTTCTCCTCCTTCTCTGCAGTATCTAAATTGGCCCTTGGGAGAGCTGGGAAGTCCCTGCAGTATGGCGGCGGCAAGCATGGCACTAGATGCACCTCACCACTTTCATTTAAGAGCTGGACACAGGTGTAGAAGTCCTGCGGTGAGGGGCTGGTGCTGAAAGTGAGGTCTGGAGTGGGGATGGTGTTGGAAAGGCTGGGATGTTCCATCATGCTGTAGTCCGTCTGGGGCAGTGATACGATCTCTGGCATCGGCCACGGGGAAGGAATACTCAGAGGTGGGGTGAAGGCTTCAGTGGGTAAAGAGCAGTAAGGTGGCACACTCTGCATGTACGAGTTTGGGTTTAGAGCTGTGAGCTGATGGCGGGCGGACACTTCTGAGGGCGCCGGGTTGCAGGGAACTATTAAGGTGTTCCTCTCTGATTCCGAAGGGTTGTGTGCGTCGCTGCTGTGCTTCGGTGTGGTGAGATAGACGTCATCAGCGCTGACGTGGTCCCAGCCTTCCTCACAGTAGCTTGGAGGCCTGTAGCTGTGGAAGTTACTGAAGTGGCGGTTGATTTCGTCCAAGTTGCCCTTCTGAGGATGGAGGTGGGGATGGGAGGAATAAATAAATAAAGAAAAAAACAATGAACCAATGAGAAATTAAGATGTAGAAGAAAATGGGAAAAGAAGAAGAATGATAAAGGAAATAATAGTAAGGCAAATTAAGAAATTAAGAGGAAGAGGATCAGGAAAGCAAAAGCATGAGAAATGAAAATTAAGAAAAGAGATGAGGAAAAATAGAATCAAAATGTAAATGGGAAATGAGGAAAGTGATAGAAAAAAGAAAAAGAACATGAGGGCAATTTTCAGTGAAAACAGCAAAAGAAGGAGAAACATGAGGATACAATAAGAAAAAGAGGGGGAGGGGAGATAAAAGCAAACAAATGGAGAGAAGGCAATAAAGGAGCAGAAGTACAAGGTCAGGACAAATGGCTAAAACACGACCCTGAAAGCAGGGATGCATGCACACATCTTACCTTCAGGAGCAATGGGTCAATCCCGATGATCCGTGGCTTTGGAATGGGTGGCAGGAAGTACTCTTTTATTCTGAAGGTGAACGTAGACAGAGAGGAGGTTTGAACATGTCAGTACGCAAACAAAAACAACACATTCATCCTCCCACGCTGTAACAGTTTGACCCTGAGAAGAGACAAAACCTATCGCCGTTCGCTCATTTGTCCACACTGAGGAGTGAAGCTAATCTTTATTTTTCACAGTGTGTTTCTGTGGAGCCTCTGAAAAGTTCTCATGGAAAATATTATTCTGAACCACTTTCTGCTTTAAATAGGAACTGTTGGTGTGTATTATGGGGCAGTGCAGATATGATAAATTATAGGGAAGAGAAGCTCAAACACATGATTCAGAAGTGAAGCCAAAATATCCTGATCATCTCCTGGTGGCTGCATGTAGTATAGCTCATAAGCCACACCTCCTCTATTTTGTGACTACACAGTCTACACTGTAGACTCTTTTGGAAGTTTGGTGGTCTGAAGCATTCAGGTGTATATTAACACAATGCCAAAGAGAAAAGACAAGGGCAATGACCTCGGAGATGCATTCGTTGTGGCCCATTAACCTGAAAATGTTTTTAGGCCATTTTCAAGCTATGTCCATAATTTCTCTTGTGAAAAGGATTATTCAAAAAAGAGAAAACAACTTCTCTCTAAAAAGAACATTGCAACACAGCTTAATTTCGCAGTGATGCATCTGAACAAACCAGAAGACATCCTTTGGGCGGAAGAAACCAAAGTAAAGATGTTTGATCATAATGCACAAAACAAACACAGTGTATCAGCACAAACAATTCATACCAGCTTACAGCATGGTGGTGGAGGGATCATGAGTTAGGCTTGTTTTGCAGCCACAAGTCAATGAGTCGACCATGAGGTGCTCTGTATACCCAAGTATTCTAGAGTCAAATTTGATACCATTTGTCCAACAACTAAAGCTTGGCCCAAACCGTGTCATTAAACAGGACAATGATCCCAAGCACAGTAGAGAATCTACAGCAGACTGACTGTGGCTCAGTCAAAGTCCAGACTTTAACCTGATTGAAATGCTCTGGTGGGACTAGATTATTTTTAATATGTAGTGATATGTAAAACCTTGAAAAAGGGTGTACTTGCCTTTAATTGACACACATAAAATAGGCAGCTTCACGGCAGCACTAAGCTAGCACACACACATTGAACAAAGTCGGTGTTCCAGCCATAAAATTTATTTAATCAAACGATGCGTGTGTGTGTGTGTGTTTGTGTGTCCGCGCGCGCATGTGTATATGTGGCAAGACAAAGATAGAAACAGATGTGTATTTTTTCTCACCTCTTGCTTTGTAGAACAATACTGAAGGTGATAACAAGCAGAGCCACAACGCCAACTCCAGTCACCAGAATCAGCACCAGCAATTTACCTGCACAGGTAAAACACACCTTGAGTCACCGTCCCTCTCCTCCTCCCCTGCAGCTTTACTCCTTCAGTGACACATTTAATTGGGAAAAGGGATTTTTTTTAACAGAGGAAATCTTTTGTGGTGTCGTGGGTGGGCCTAAGGGGCTTGGACCCACCAATTTAACAAAGAGCCCATCAGGACTGCCTGTGAGAGAGATTTTCCTCGATTTCATGTTAAATGATTATAACAAATACAATTAAAAATAAAAAATGAAAAAAGACTGTCGTTTTCCAATCTTTGAAGATAACATTCATTAATTTATCATTCACACCAATCAGAACAGGCCATTTCACACGAGCTGATGCATGTTAAACAAGCAGGAGTCATTCAGCAGAGAATCATTAAATTCTTTAATTTCTTTTCTTTTGCATTGCATACTGCTGTGGATGCATATCTTGTGACATGGCATGATGCTTATTGAAGCAGCATGGCTCTCTCCTGCTGTTTAAAAGATATTTACACTAGCCTTAGAGGAAAAAACTAATTTTCCCTGAGATTGTTAATAAATAGGTCACATGTATTTTACACAGTAGCTTTTTTTCACAGTAGAACTACACAGAGCTGAAAATTTCTGCGTATCGTTCTCTTTGAAAGCAGAGGCAGTTTCTATTGAGAGAAGTTAATGAATTTAAATACAGTGAGCCTCTCGATTGATAAGAGTCAATGTAGCTTATCAAACAGTTTCTTTCTTCAGCTCTCTTTTACTGTGATCTAGCCTATATGATGGAAATAATTCAAATAAGACAGGATTTATTTAATTTCAGTTGGATTTCAGTGTCTAGCCATCCATCATCTATGGAGTAGTAGCGCATCTAATCTGAATCCCTCCCAAATGACTGAAGTTCTCACCCGATCACTGAGGGAGAGCCTCTTTCAGTCACTGCCCACAGCTTGTGAACTGGCTTATATTAGTATTTCTAATGTACAGCAAAAATAACAGTGATTGATTGGGTACTGCTTCCTTGATTGATACAGGCACATGCACCTGCTTGTAATAAATAGAAGTGGTAGCATTAAAAACATTAACTTCTGTGATGTGAATCCTCAGCTCAAATAGATCTGATCCATTCTGTCCAAATTCAGAATCCTGGCACTGCACTGAAAGAAATGCTGTTTCTATATCTGAAAAACTGTCTTTTTTTTGTTTGTTTTTTTAATTTGTTTTTTAAAACAACATTGCATGTAAAAGAAATATGCTTAATGTGCTTAAAAAAGCTTAGCATGTGTCTGCAGGATTAATGTCTAGTGTCAAGCTGTAGATGAATCCTTCCTCCTGTGCCACAGCACTACTGAGTCTGTGTTGAGAGCTTTTAACTGGATGGTGTGATGTCTTGTCATTGCCTGTACTAAATGCAATGTGATTTTATGTCTGCATTATAAAGCTTTAGTTAGGATCTACAATAAAAATAGGTGCTTAACTTTTTTGTACTTGCAATAACATTTGTTCAAAATGAATCTCACGAGAGACCCACAAAATATAATTTAAAAATGCAGAAACATACTGTGTTCACTGCAATTAAAACAACAATAAATGTAAAAATAAGAAACACTTGAAAGTCAAAACCAGAAGCATGTAAATCAGCACCGTTACTCCGTCTGGCTGCTGATGTACCTGCAGACTGCCTCGGGGGGATGCTCATCAACAGCGTGGCGCTCCAGTCACTCCACAGCTTGGAGTGCTGCGCACGGCAACGAACTCGGACCACATAGTCATCCACCGGGAGTCCAAGCAGCTCCACCTGAGGCTCACGCAGAGGATACTTCACCTGCAAACAGACAACATGTTTTATGACATGCAGACCATAATGAACTACTTTATACGTAAAACTCTGTCTAAAGAAGAGTAATGAACTCACTGTAACGTGTATAACATTTTCTGCCACATTGTTTTACACAGAATTTTGTTAGCAAATTTTTTTTTAAGTTCTTGGTTTGTTTGTTTTGTATCTTGAGATTCTGTGTGCTCAATTTAGGGTCTCTCCTCTTTTTTCCTGACATTTTGTTGAAGTTTGCCATCCTCATCCCATTTTTGTTTGAGCTTGTTTTCTCTAATGTCTATTAATTAAATGCTGTACAAGATTCAAAATATCGTCTTCTATGTAGATGATGTACCCAACATCTTCCTCACAGCCACAAGCTAGTTTCAGTGAATTACTATAAGTTCTCATTCACCTGAAACCAAAACTCGATTAAAACAAATGACTGTAATCTCACATTTGAATCAGTTGTCTGCGCTTAAATTATTTTTAAAAGTAAAATAAAATAAAATAAAGGCAAATATCACCAATTTAATTCAGAAACACACCTCAGTGATGTAAAGATTTCTTTTCTTTCCTAAATAAATACCCAGAACTGTAAATGTAAAGATCTTCCCCCAAGAACTCATCTGTAGTTCATTATTACTTCTCTCTTTACCTTCCAGTTGTCTGGCTCGGTAATACGTCTGTACTGCAGCTCATAGACCAGCGTGATCCAACCGTACTGCACATGGGCAGGCACTGGGTAGGTCCAGGAGATCAGCGCATTGTGGCCCATTTCATCACCACCGACGTCTGTCAGGTTGTGGGTCAGGTTGACTGGTGTTTCCATCTGAACTGTGAACAAAAAAAAAAAAAAGGATCCAGAACATGGTAAATAATAGTGTATCAGAATTGTCAAAATTCTGGGTTCTCTTTTCTCTTAGACTTGGGTAGGAACTATTAGTACCCTACTTATCACAAAGCATATTGGGAGGCTTTGAGAGTACTATACAGGGATATAATATAAACACTACACTCTATATATTTTGACATTAAAAAATGTCAAACTCACTATGTAGTGAGTCGTGAAAATGTATTGGAGTGTTCTCAGTAAAACTCTAATTGAAATTCGACATCAAAGGGTATTTGTCAGAGGGAAATTCACCCTCTGACTGATTCATCTAAGGTGTGTTTGCTTCTTCTTAGGTGTGCAACATTTGAGTAATGAGTCATGAGAATAATTAGTTTCTAACACTGAAACTGTAACCTTTAACTTCCATTCCAGTGAAACCGCCTATCTGCAGCTGTTAGCTGAATCTCCTGCATGGCTGTGATAAGAGCGACGTCTCTGACCTCCCCTGACATCTGCGGCACACAAAAAAAGAGCACTACACTGCTGGTCACATGATGCTGCTTCACGCACGTGTTCAATGATAATGATGCCAAGCAGACCTCCAATCTGCAACCCCTCAAAACCAGCTCAGGAAGTGGACTGCTCTGGTCCAAATGTGCAGCATCTGGATAATAACAGACACTCAGTCCCCAATAAATGAGATTAGCAGCTGGCAGAAGCCTCGTGGTCGTTACACGCAGAATCTCAATATAAGCAGGGTCTGAGGCCTTTAAAAAACTTTCCTCAATTAAGGAATGACCTTGTGAATCTTATATTTAAGTAAGAATGAATGGCTGCTTATAGACTCAATATGAAGTGAAACAAGATTCTAATTACATCAGGAGCTCACTCACATGGTTAACCTTGAAATGCTCCACAGCTAAATTACTTCAGTTCAGACTGAGCATTCTGAGAGATTCTAAGGCTGGTTTTAACTTTATTATTAACTTTATTTATTAATAAATAATAACTATTTATTATTTATTTATTAACTTTATTATTATCTTATATTATTATTATTGTTATGTATTATCTTACAACGCTTCAGTAAGCGATAGGCAGGTTGCTTCTCTAAGACCATTGCTGATGTCTTTTCTTCTTGGCATTGAGTTACCGCACATCTGAATGTTCCTGACTAGCAAACTCCCAAAACTTTTATAGAGGTGCTCACACTTGCTGATGAAATGTAAAATATTTGAATTTAAAAAGGGTGAAATTTTATTTTACCATGACTGTATATTTGATTAAGTATTATGATTTGTTTCTGTCATAAATACCTTTTAAAAACTAAAAAGGCCTTTCACAAGTAAAGACATTTTATGTGAAATCAAATTTCATACTTTTTAAAACTTCTTAAGAATGCATGGGAACCCTGATTTATCTACCTCATGTGGAGACATATAATTACATTCTCCTTTTTTCACACAACTAGATTTCCATTTGCTTTGCAGACTTGTGCTTAAGTGTTACTTTTTACTGCCATTAACATCGGTGGAGAATAAATCCAATTTAGCCAAGAAGTCAGCAATCATGTCAGTCATTACGGTGAGTCAGTGGAACAGGGCAACGGGATGTGAGTAGAGGTTATTAACCCTTAAAACATATTCTGGCAGCAAGCAACAGGCTCTGAAAATAAGTCAAGAGAGCAGTGCTGGGAGAAAACCATTAATCTTGTGAATTCATAAGTGAAAACATTTATTTTGCCACTCAATCTGCTCTCAATGCTGCTGTTTCTTTCCAAACTGACAGCTGCTCATTAAAGATGTTAAATGTTAAACTAGATCCATTTAAATAGAGCTGAAGAAGAGCATTCAGGTAAGGCACTGTGCCATAATGAAGGAGACGAGGAAATCACTTTAGCTTTGGACAAAAGCAAAGTAAAATTTGTTTTCCCAAATTGAATAGGCTCTGTAATAGACTGAACAGCTTTCTAATCTGCTTGATTTGTTGCCATTCCAGCTAAAAATGGAGTTAAGAGCCAAGCCAATTGGTAATGTATTTTCTGATTCAGGAATTTAAATGCATGTAAGTTGTGAGGAGACAGCAGACAGTGTGTGCTGCAAAAGTACAAATAGAAAGTACCAAAAGAGCCAAATGTTGACAACACAGCATTCTGACCTGTCATCCAAACATGGTCCCTCTAGGTTACAAAAAAAAGCTTAGCCAAAACACTTACATACAAACCAATGTGTGACATCACTGTGGCTGTGTCCATCTGTTATATACAGTTTATGTGTAAAAGGTATTCCATCAGCAGACGGTACTTGTTACACTTAAAGACAATTTTAAATCAAAACTCTAAACACGACCTGTCCAGACGACGTTATGTGTTGAGGGTAAGTATCATGGTGATTCAGCCAGATAGCCACAACGCTTCCTTTAATCTCCCTTCATAGCGCACACCTCAAATCCCCCTATAATCCTCTATTTAGGTTCAGGATTAATCCAATCCAGATGAAGTAGGTGGGTAATTATTCACGCCATCACAGTGACTATTACAGTTTTTATTAACTCCTAGTTCTCGGCAAACTGGCAGCTCTGTCAACTGTCAAGTGCTCTTTGTCTTTTTATGAACTTGAAGACAAGCCTAAAGATCCTCCTGTGTCCTTGAGTGTTAATTTTTTTAATGAATGGAGTGATGTAATGATAAAGAGGTAAAATTTACAGCTGTACTTAGTTAGGGCTAATTTTGAGCAAGGACAAAACCTGTTATTTACATGGTGAATAAAGGTCATATTGAGCTGCTTGTACTAATAACACATTTGGTTGCTTTTTACCAGATACACATAAAATTACAGGTCAATTATGATGACAGTGAGGAAAAGTTAAAAACCTACTGATTTCCAGTCCAAAGTCTTTTGGCTCTTCATGTACAAATGTTTTTCTGTTTCTGGTTTATATCGAGTTTGAGATTAGAACAAGTTCTCCTTCCTGTGAACTTGCTGTGAATTATCTTATTTATGCAATTTTTTAAGTTTTCCAGGAGGTAAAATGAATTAAAGCCTGCAGACAATAAAGTCATCTCACTTTTGCCCTTTATTTCGCTGCTGCTTTGACCACAGGTGGAACAGCTGGCTGTCTGAGCATGAAGATTTCTTTTTAAAAAAAATGGGTTTATCAATACTCAGACATGAATTTTGAAGCCTTGAAACTCGCTCTGTTTTCGTCTGTTTTCTTGTATCACTTTGTTCTCAATGTTAGTCAGTAAATGAGAGGTCACAAGGAGAAATCTGCACCAAAATCCATTTCCAATGGAATCAAATTCCATTCAACAGAACAGTTTTGTTGTTGGCCGAATAACAAACGAACCAAAACAAAACAAAAAGAAACAAAAAACTGAACTTCTGTGTAATGGAGTCATATAATTAGTTTGAATCAGCATTTTTAACCCAGATCCGACCCCTTACCTATTTCCACCACGTCCAGGCAGTGCTGCTGGGAGGTGTAGTTTCTGTGGGTGGTTATGGCGGTCACGGTCAAACAGTACACCGTCCATACAGATGTGTGGCTGCTGTCAAAGTGGCAGCTGTTGGGGCCGCCAGTCACATAGTCTGGACATTCCAGTTTGGCTTCCTTCCTTCACAAAATCAAAGAAAAAACACATTTAGATAAGCATTAACAAACAAAAGGGAAATCAGTAAATTAACACTGGACATCTTTTTAAACAATACTTGGACTTTCTTTTCTTTTTGGCCTTTTTAACAGTCTAATTTTGTCTAATTTCCAAGCAGGTTTGCAATAATTTGTCACACTTGTTGTAGCCATCATGAAGCCAAACATCCAACCAGAGGGCTGAAGAACTGTTTTCAGCCAAAAGAAAAACAAGGTATCCCACAACAGATGGTCTCACTCCTGAGGACCTGAGGTTAACACATGGAGATTACAGAGAGAGACACACACATTCTGGGGCAAGTTCTCGATCAAACCCCAAACCAAGACTGAATCCAGTCCTGACCTAGTAGTCCCAACATCTGAAACCAGCTTAAAACCAGGTTAAAACCATCATAAAGAAATGGCCAAATCAAAGCCCCAAATCAGGTTCAATGTTAGGCTAATGCCTCAAATTGATCTTAACTGTAATATTTTAAGGAACTTGTCTTTAAGTTTTGAAACTTTTCTATATGGAGGATAATCACAAGCTTATGTTTAACCTTATTAGCATGTTTGTTTTCAGTCCTAGTGAGGGTATTTCATGTAAATAAAAAGTGTGTAATGGCAGTTTAATATATTAAAACACAAACAGCACTGAGGTGTGGCTGCAGAGTGCAATCTCCCTCTCTGAGCTGTGACTTTATTCCTAGCTGCTTTGGTGTTTAGTAAGGTTTTGTCTTTTTTTTTTTTTTTTTATCAGATAATCCCTGATCTACATTTGTTTTCCCAAACAAACATACAAAGTGCAGCAGGAGATGAAACAACAATCAGTAGGAGCTCTGAAGCCACATGGAGGTCAAAAGCACAATCCAATTTGTCCTGATTAGTGGCAGCGTTTTCTTTGCTGTGGCTGCCATCTGGGCCAGCTGGCATCTGTCTGAGGCCACGTGAGTCTGCGTTCAGGATTTCAGAGCAGCTTGGAAATATTGACCTTCTTAAAAGCTTCCCGGTGACGCGAAGCACAAGAAATCAAACTGCACAAACTCACCTGACCCAGGAACTGACCCAGTGTGCTGCTGATCTGGGGCTTCTTTTATAGTTTCAGAAGGCTAAAACAAGGCTCTTATTGTTTGTTAGGGTGGCTGTTTTACAAGGTTTTATAACGCAATATGTTTACACTAACCCCACTAATGTGGGTTAGTGTAAAGCATTCATGAAATTTGAAACAATTTGATAACAATTTTTAAAGCCTTTTAGTCCCTCTTGTATCAACAACTCAGTCTCAAACATATGCACTAAGGCCACCAGTCAACACCTACTTCTACTGTTTATTTTAGTCCTAGTTAACTGTGAGATGTGGAGTTCATACTCTTTGGAGTAGGTGAGGATGTGGGTGACTTCCTCTCCGTCTGTCAGGTTGCTGAGTGGATGCCACCAGCAGGTGAAGTCCTCCATGTTGGGCGAGCGGCAGAAGTAGATGTGAGGCCTTGTCGTGGCGCCACCAGCCGCCTCTGTGGAGTCACACATGGGTGGAGTTAGAGGAAGTATGATGAAGTTATAGTCTGCTCACCACATCTTTCTTCCTCAAGCCCCTCAGTTTAATTCATTCTGTCTGTTACACGCCATTTTAGCTACTTCCTCTTTAAGGTCATCCTCCCTTTGACCTAACATTCATTTGACTGTCTGTCTGTCAGTTTGAAATATTTGGCCACATTTGTGCCTGTGACATCATACACGGCCAAGAGTAGAAAAAAACTGAACCTGAGTGTCTGAAACCTGAAATTTTGCTCACAATGAACACCTGTATATACAGTGACCTTCACTGTTTTAAACTTGTATGTATGACACACAATAAGAAATAGCAGCTGTGGTGCAAAAATCATTGATGATTATGCTAACTATCATCCAGGTTAAGAAACAGGTTAAAGAAACATTTGTAGAAATGAAATGTGCACAAGATTCATAAAGAACTCAGGAAGCTTTTACTTTTTGTTTTGTAGATTTAAGTGATGCTTTTGTCTTTTTAAAGTATGCTAATCAAGAAGTAGGACAACTGAAGCAAACATGGCCCACATGACTGCAGCAAACTGAAAACTATTGCAATCATTTCTAAAAACACGTCCTCTCTTATTTATGATTTATTGAGAGCAGACTGATGATAATTCAATTCCTGTCAAATTAAATATAAAAGACAGAGACAAAGTGGGCATACAGCTGCGCTCCACAGTAACTCTTTGATCAATCGGCTCTTCTTCAGGCACAGCAGGGATTTTGGAGACTCACACTGTGAATACACAAACAGTGCTCTCTAAAGCATGACACTCTTGCACAAGCAGGAAAACAACTGGCTGAAAACAGGGGCAGACAAATCAATCAAGCACTCATCAGCCACACGTGAACAGTTGGCGAGTGTCAAAAAACACCCTGCACCAAAAAGGAGGCAGGAAAAAATGTATTGATAAATAAATAAATGTTCAGAAATAATTAAAATAAATGAATGAACATATCAGTTGAATGATATATAAATATTTATGGATTCATTTATATTTCTGAAAAAAAAACCAAAAACCCGTTGTAGTTTGTGTCCGCTCATCATGGGCGTGAACTTTATTGGGCATTTTGGGTTTGTAATGATTTCTTTAAACTGATCTGTTTCCAGGGTGGCACGATTGTACAGCATTTAATGACTTTAAAAACATGAGAGTTCACAATTTTGAATTTATTTTGAAATCTCTAATCCACAGAGTTATACATACAGACTCAAATATATACTCACTTAAATCTTTCAGTGATGCTGAGGGTTCTGCAGAGTCTTTTAACTTTTTAAGGTGTATTAACTTCTTATTAGCGATCATTATTGACTACATGTGGTTGCTTCATTGTTCAGCACAACAGCACTAATTAACAGCAATCACTGGACTGACTAATACTCAGAACAATGGGAAAATTCAAGGAACTTAGATTAAGATTTGCAGATTTACACAGGTTAGGAATGTCTCTTGGAGCCATTTTGTAAACAACTGGAAATTCCAAGATGATCAGTTCAACATTTCAGGAATTTGTATCTGTAACTTTTTTGCAACACCTTAAAGTTTGACTGAAATTTGCAGCTGTCCACATGGACAAGCCAAATGCCTTCTGGAGAAAAGTTTTGTGGTCAGACAAGAGAAAGTTTGAGCCGCCTGGCCACAACGACAAGAGGTATATTGGTAGATAGAGGTATGTAAACACTGTACCATCTGGCAAGTATGGTGGTGGTAGCATCATGCTATGGCGCTGTTTTGCTGACAGTTGTACTAGCATATTACATAAACTGGATGGAAAAATCAAAAAGGAGGACTACCTCCAAATTCTTCAGCTTCACCTCAAATCAACAGCTAGATCGTCAAAACGTCTCAAGCAGAACAATGATTTAGAAAAAAACAAAACAAAAACAAATGTGTGGCCAGGTGCTTAAAACATGTGCTGAGCAACTATGCAGTGTTTTTTCTTATATCTTTCTTTTATCAGTTCAGCAGCAAAAGGTTTCCCGAGGAATGGAAAAAATAAATTATTTCTCCAGTCGTTAAGACCACAAAACCTACATCATTAAATGATTTTAGGCCTGTCACTTTAACATCTCTAGTGATGAAGTCTTTTGAATAAATTATCAGGATTATAATTTAATTATAATTAAATTATCGGCCCACTACAATTTGCATACAGGCCTTGTAGGGGTGTTGATGAGTGGTCACTCTGTTAAATTTCCTATATTGCCATCCCGATGGTGCCAAAGCATCATGCTCAGCTCTCATTTATTGTTTTTTCTTCAGCTTTTAATACTATCCAGCCACATAGCTTTGCTGATGAACTTCTTAACCAGTCTAAACTTGATTTTAATCTTGTTGGCTGGATTTTAGACTTTTTAGCTGACAGATCTCAGTGTGTGAGAGTAAACGGCTGTTTTTCCAAACAGCTAAACTCTTCTACTGCTTCACCACAGGGTTGCTGCCTCTCCACTTTACTATATATACAGTAATGAATGTCGCAGTACACAGGCTAACAGGCATCTCATTACAGATGCCGATGACACAGTCATGGTAAGCCTCCTTCATGGTGAAGAGGATTCCCATGGGCCTGTTGTGGATGAGTTTGCTTCTTGGTGTGATCAGTCATTTTTAATGATTAACACCTTGAAAACCAAGGACATGGTTATTGACATCAGGAAGTCCCCCCCATCCTGCACTAACAGTGGTAAATGGTGCAGCCATTGAACTGGTGGACAGTTATAAGTATTTGGAGGTTGTTCTTGATAAGACTCTGTCCTTTGAGCCACATCTTGCTGCTACAGTGAAAAAGGTTCAACAAAGACTACTTTTTAAGGAGATTGGGTTTTAACGTTTCTCCTGAAATGATGACCCTTTTTTTAAATAAAAGTTTTATTGAATCTGTTTTATTTGTTCTGCATCATTGCTTGGTATGGTAATATGTCTTTTAACAATAAGGCCAGACTTAGCAATCTGGTTAAAGTGGCTGGACAGATTTCAGGGAGGTCTCAGGTCCAACTTGGGGACTTTTATAACAGGCAGGTGCTGAGGAAGGCAACCTCTGTCATGTTATGCTCAGACCATCCTCTCTTTAATGATTTTCAGCTGCTTCCTACCGGTCGTGGGTATAAAGTGCGTCCAGTGAAGACAAAGAGACATAGCGTGCCTTTTGTACCTGCTGCTATAATCACGGCTAATAATACTAAACCATAAGGGTTGTTGCCATTGCACATTTGCATTTTTTTATGAAAAATTTGGGCTGTTTTCTCTGGGCTTTGTGTTGTGTTTGTTTGTTTTTGTCTCTCTGTATGAACAGACTGCAAATCAATTTCCCACTGGGGACAATAAAGTTACCATTGACCATTGACAAAAAACAAAACAAAAGAAAAACAGATAAAAATCTGTTTTTTGAGTGGATGAAGCAGGCTAAGATTAACCTTCTGGAGTGAACTTCCCAAATCCTCAACACCATCTATATTGACATTTTGTGTACCGTGCTTTAAACCCAGGTCTGTGCCAGAAAACCAACCAATTTAAGCTAATGCTACCAATTCTGCCAAGAAGAGGGGTCAAATATCCAGCCAGAAGGCTTTTGACCCTGTGTAGATTAGAAAGAAAATCTAAAATAAGTTCAGACTTGAGCACCCAGTGCTTGTTTTTTTTTAAAATTCATTAAAGATGTATGCGTGCAATCATTCCACCCAAAGAAATCATTAAAACTCAAAAATTACTATGACATTCCATGAAACTTCTGTCCATCAATGTGTATATAAAGACATTTTTTACTTTTCTATTTAAAAAAAATAATAATAACAGAAAAAAATAATCTTATAAATGAAAAATGTATTGTTTGCTTGCTTTAATTTAATCTAAGTGTGGGACAAGTGAACCTTTTAAAGCTAATTTGATCTGATCACTTGTGTAAACCTTTCTATATTGGGTCACATCTATTCATTTCCTTTCTATTCTTGTGTTTATTTATACCGTCTCAGCCCAGCTTAAGAACAGCAACAAGGAGAGGGAGACTAGTGAGGTGGTGACTTAGGACAAAAACCTAATGTATTGTAAACATATTATATATGACAACACAGCATGGTAGTTATTAATAAAACACTGTGGGAGCACAGCAGTGTTTCAACTTTGCCTTTATTACACACAAACTATTAAATCATGTTAAATCATTAAACAATACCTGCAGGGTCTCTGTATCTCTGCCACATGCTGTGGGTAAATGTCCCAGCTATTATTTCTGCACCTTAAGACATTTTGCATCTAATAAAAAACGGAAATTAAACCCCACGTTTCTTATCAAAATCTACACAAGAAGGAAAACTTGCTAAAAAATTGTTCACCTCTTTGTTTTCGGTATCTCCTGAGCCGTTTTTGGCAAACTTGCATTGCTGAAACTAACCGGCTGAAGCAGCTTCGGTGCCAACACATGCGAACTGCTGGAGAGAAAATCAAATCTTTCGTCCCAGTAAACACATGAAAGCATCTAATGAAAAAGCTGTGACTGACTGGATAATGGAAAGGTAACGAAATGGCTATCCAGTCAGACTGCTAGATCTCACACTCACACACACCCCACATACATAAAGTGGGAAACAGCAGGGAGGAAAATCAATTATCCAGCTGTCATCTCTCCTCTGCTTCACCTCGACAAAATCCATTCTCTAATTTCATCAGTTTCTACCTCAAACACACACACACACACACACATAATTATCCAGCCCATCTCTATCTGATAGACTGTTAGTCCCATGACTGTGATTTAAAGCAGCGCTCGAAAATTGATTGGCGTCTGAAAGCAGAGGGAGAGCGGTCCAGTCTGCACAGACAGCATACTGTTTGTTATAAATTTTGAAAAAAAGAAAAGATCAACGGCATCATCCAGGCGATGAGGTGGCACTGAGCTCTGAGCACTCTAGGAATTAACCGAGTTTATAGCTTTTTTATTTTAGGTGCCTACTTTTTGTTTAATGAAGCAGTGAGGCAGAAATCCCCTGCCTCCAAACAACCCGAGTACATCACAGTTTTCTAATTGCAAAAATTCAAAGTGTACTGCACAGATTCTTTAATACAGGATTAGAGGTTGTGTATGAAAGGTTTCTGCAGTCACAGTGCTGTTAAATAATAATCAAAGCTCTGATAGTAACGGATGCACACAAACAGCAGATTGAAGTTCGTAACTAGAAGAAAAGTAACTTCTCTGATGGATGAGAGGGATGAAGTACTCAATTATCAGCTAAATGTATGAGTGCAACACACAGACTGAGATACCTGCTAACGAGTAACTGCTGTGTCCTGTTAAAGATTTATTACATGAAACGTGGAGCTGCACAAGACTTTAAATATAATTTTGTGTTGGGCAAATCTTTTGCAAAGTGGAAAAAACATATTTAGACTTTTTACTTGTGTAAAAGTTATAATCCTACTTAAATAGCTTAAAAGTAAACAAGCTGTAGAATCAAAGTAATTTGTCTTGTGAGATTAAAATAAATGTCTATGTATCGAGCTAGCTATACAGAGCATTCTACTTATGTAAAATGACCATTTTCAGAATATTATATACATAACATATAGACATTTTATTAAGCTATAATTATTATTATTCATTTATTGATGTGTACACATCTCTTTAATGTTCCACCTTGATCTATGACAGTAAAATTAATCTTCAGAATAATAAGATGCTGATGCTTAATCATTTTTAAGAAAATATTTGTATCAAACAAAAAATTTAGAAAGCTCTGCACACCTGAATTAATGATAGGTGCTAGAAATTTGTGAAAATATAATGGAGTAAAAGCAAAGGAGTGTTAAGCAGCATAACAAAAAAATAAATTTTTAAATAAATTAAATACAAGTACATCAAACTAGTACTCGAGTAAATGTACTCAGTTACACTCCAACTGCTCTGGTGTTGAGCAATATAAGATTAATAGTACTCTGTTCCAATGACATTGGTGGGGGGCACTACAGGGGCTCCCTCTAGGCATGCCCCTGCCAACAGCACAAACACTTCAGTTACTGAATTTGATTCTTGCAGACAGAGCAGCTACAGCCACCTGTGCCTCCATCCACCTCTGAAACACAGCGACCACACCCCTAACTTTTAAGCTTCACCTGTATCCAGACAGACGCTGCATAAACAAGTCAGCAATTGTTACTGTGTACCCGACGTGTGAATCTTGAACAGTTATCCATGACCAACTGCTTCAGAGCAACAAAATCAGGCACACCTCATGTCTGTGTTATCATGTTAAAGCAGGGCCTCGGTGTGGTGATTAATGTAATGAAACACTGCTTGCCCGTTGAGATGACGCAGTGGGAGGCGAGCAGTAATCCATCTGAGAATTCGTGGCGCTTCAGTCTGCGAGCAGCAGGGAAACAAAGGCCTTGTGTTTGCTGTAAGAAGCTCAGGGAGCCACGCTGCAGGGACTTTCTCATGAAAAACCAACAGTTCTCAGAAATAAATCAGCTAAGGAACGCACGCTGGGCACCAATAATGCTGGACAAATTTCTACCTGCAGATGCACAGCAGTGCTTGCAATTTAATTTTTCACAAAAAATGATATCTGGCTTTAATTGCACCAACAGAACAAGAGAAAAGAAAGAAGGCGATTCTTAGAGCGACCTAGTTTAATATATGAAGATATGAAGAGATTTCAAAGGACCAGCCTTGCATTTACATGATACAACCGGAATATAGCATGATTATTGAAGTGTACCAGAATTGGCTCTGCACCAGTGTCGTTAAAAACAAGTGCTAAATTTATTTTTGATGGAAACCTTCAAGCCCTCTCAATCTGCACAGAGCAGAGAAGGAGGTCAGGAAGTCAGACAAAGTATTACCAGAGAGCATCAAGTCAATTTTCAAAATAACAGAACAGACTAAATTCTCTCCTGAAATGATTCGAAGCAAAGTGCATCAGAGACGTGATGACCTGAGGTCTGCGCTACGAAGCAGGATTTGGGTTTATCCAGGGAACTTCAGGGTTAATCCTGGGTTTTCAGCATTACAAAGGCAGTTCACACCTTACTGGGTGCATCTCCATGGTAACTTATGCTGCAGACCTGATCTGCTCTGGAGGAGGTTATGCTCCAGATTAGAGATCAACAGGTAGAAAATCACCTCCTGTTGACCGATTACTTCCCTGCAAAAATAGCATGGCCATTTCTAGAAGATCCCTCAGACATCTGTGCACGGAGTGTAGGAGGGTTGAAAGAAATATAAATTATTCAATGAATTTTCTTTTCCTGATGGTTCATACAATGATCTCAAATACTCCATTTCCCTAGCAATTTATAAAGAAATGATTGGTCAAGGCTTTTGCACAGTACTGCTTATAGTGCTTATTTTTACAGGACACAACAGCATCTGAACTGGGACTCAAACTAGCAACCAGTGGATTGCCCACATATATATATATGTGTATATATATGTGTGTGTATATATATGTGTTTTTTTTCTCTCTGTGCCATATGACTTTTAAAATTTTAGAAACGGATATATATAAAAACCATCTATTTTTTCCAGATTTTAATTCTTGGTGAAATGATGCAAAACATAACCATAAAAAGATGCTCCTGCTGTTGATCAGAAGCAGGTCCTGCAGTCTGGCACAGGTAGTCGCAGCTTTTTAGCATTCGGCTGAGCCTCCTGTAAATGTCAAAACAAAAGCAGACATCTGGATATGAAATAAAGCAAATACCATGTCCAGCCACACTGATTTATTGAATGCCAGTTACACACACACACACACACACACACACACACACACACACGCACACACACACACTGAAGACATCAAACTAATTTGTTCTGACATTTGTCAAAACCGTTTTCGTTGTCAAATGCACAAACAGTCGTCCGAGTAGAACAAAGCCAGACAAATCACAGAAGGCTGATAACACTGCAGGGTCAGAAGTGCTTCACAGCTAAAGTTTGAAAGGGAGAATGAGATTACAGCCATATGTCATAAATAAGAAAGAATATAAAAAGGTTTACTCGTAAGCTTCCTGGGATATTAGTTGTGCAGAAAACAAAATGTCTATAAACACTTCCTGCGTGAACCTATACTGCTGTTTCTGAGCCAGGAGTCAGTCAATTAAGCCTGTGATTTCTGAAGGAAAATGTCTGGATATTAGTCAGTTATCAGTGAGCTAAATGACAAGAGAAAGCATGTGAGTCATACAGCAAGAGTTCAAAATTTAACTTAAAGTTTGCAACTTGCCATATTACTTGATTCTGATTGAAGCAAGCCACTCCTGTTACTGAAAATGACCAAGTCTGCGGTGCAGAGCAGGTACAGTCACTGAGAGGGAGCAAGAGAAAATCTCTGCAGGGGACTTAAGATAAAGGCTGCAAATTAGCTGTTGTCACCAAGCACCAGTGTGCAGGACTGAAAAGTGAAACCTGTGCTTAATGGTCACTCGAGGCTGGCTCCAGAAGTGACTCAATCCCCAAAGACTCGCACATTAAATTGACCAGCTTTACAGCAAAAATAAACTTGTTTACGGCGCGATATAAAAAATATAAGGCTTTGCTCTCCATATGGATAATTTTCACATTCATAAAAACAGTGTGTGTGTGGGATTGGAGTGGAGTAATTGGAGTAATTGCATTTTTTGAACTGGACCTTTGGATTGTGTTGGTGCTATTAGTGCTTTTTGGAGCATTTTAAGTGGAATTATCTAACAAATAATGTGTCTTGCTGTGCTGGTACGGGGAGTCCATCCAGCAAGTGTGCAGTGTAGGGCTTTTTTTTTTTTTAATCTATGCACACAGTATCAAAAGAGAAGCATGGAAGAAGACAGCGCTGTGTGGTTTCTTCTGTAAACATCCCCTCGTAGACAGTTGGTCACTAGTGGACATTCCAGTTGCCTAGGTAACCCCCTTGACTATCATGACTCAGAGACTGAGGACCCAAATGCAGACTCATGAAACAAATTGACAATTTTAATAGACCTTTTAATGGATCCAAACAAAAATTATAAGAGCTTGAAGAGGCAAGCAGAATCCAAAAGCTTCAAAAGCACAAGGGAGGACAAAGGGAAGCCAGCATTATTTATAGACACACAGGGTAATCAGGTAATGGTTGACAAGATGCAGCTGAACATAATCAGGACAATCAGAGAAGAGGAGAGAAGTAAAACAACACCACGAAGAAAACAGGAAGTCAGGGAACAACTAAACAGGGACAAGAATGAACTTTAAACTGAAGGATGAGATTAATTAATGAGAATAATTAATGTCATAAAAACACACACAGAAAGTTGTGCTGAAGATAAATGAGAACTCAAGGGTTGAAGACTAAGTAGTCAATGAAAACCCAAGCCTCAACTATAAAGGTTACCCACAGGGCATAACAGTGACATGTCATGACCTATGGGTTACGTTATCTGCAGTACATCACTGCTGTCAAGTGCCTTTGGAAACAGCTGTGATTGGCAAATGCAATCAGGTGGGGATTCAGCAAGTGCTTGATTTGCTATTGCTTTCTGTTCCCTTGGCCAAGCACGCATTTTCAAAATATGTTGATCATTAAATTATCATTATCGGTTATCGTGGGAAGCTAAATTTGATTATTCATGCAGCTGTACCTCCATACTGTGTGTGCCTTGGGCATTTCTTCAAATTAGTTCAGATGCAAACTAACCCATCAAAACACCAAAGTCAAAGAAAGACATTAACTAACTAACCGAGGAAGCAGTAGACAAACAACTCTCATTGCTGCGAATTAGAAAATACTGCTTTTGTAGTTGCTTTGGTTGGTAGCAGATTGCCAGGGTTGCTTGTGGTTTGCATGAAAGTTGCAGATTTGTCTGCAAACACCTGCAAGCTACTCACCAACTGGTGGTAAAACTGTGAGAGACTGCAGTTAATGGTTCCTGAGGGATCGCTGACTGGTCTCTAGGCTTGTGTAACTGAGACCGGTTACACGCATGGCTAAAAACTGTTTTGCTGCTGATAACACTGCATCCTCTCATCCATATATGAACACTTCTCCCTCCAAAAAGCCAATAAAGAAAAAGCCAAAACATGGAAATGTAATTATTTGAGCAGAGCTGGTTTGTTCCACAGAACTGAAGTTTTCGTTTGCTGCCGTCTTTTGTCTCCTAAGGCATTTTGTTTTCGATAAATACACCAGAGCATACATACTTGAATTGCAGTGTTGAATTATTCACTCAGTGTAGCCTTGGAAGGATATCTCTTCTTCCTCAATGAAAAGTAAGTTATTCAACACATTATAAAAGCTGAAGCACAATTTTGTAACTCAAATTGCGGCCATGAGATAATCTCTTATTGTGCTGTGTGTATCCTCAAACACAATCATGAATTCTCACCTAAACATCACTTAAAAATCAGATCAGAAAGACACAGACAAAGCGTGTTTGTGCAGGCCTAGAGATAAACCCGTGTGATGCTCTGAAACATGAGCAGCCATCAGGTTTGTGAGTCCTCCTGCCTCTCCAGCTGAGGTATCGATGAGCTGCCGACATGTCCATCTGAGCGGAAAGAAATTGTCAAACTCAGCTGGCAGCCGTCTGAGGCTGATCCCGTCAGACAAAGCTGCTGCTGTTCTGAGTTTATTTTTAAATGTTCACACTGACTCCGATGTGAAGGTTACCGCAAAAAATTAACTGGAAACTTATCAAGCTGATTGAAAGTGCCCATTACGGGACTCTCTGTGCGATTTAAATTGTTTAAAGACATGACCTCAGTAATCTTGAACAAAGCTGATGGACTGCTCTGTTAACAGTTATTCCCTCCCCAAAGGGAGGGAGTAGGTTATCGGTTCTATGTGGTTGTCTGCTTGCTACCACAGTTTTCACAGGCTTAACAGTTTTCAAGATATCATATTCAAATTGTGTGATGGTAGGTACCAATAACCAATAACAGCTTGAACTGATCTCATTTAGGTGAAAACTGGATCAAGGTCACACCAATCATGAAAATCTGTAAAACTTTTATATTACCCACAATTTTTTACCAATCATCTTCAAACTTCAAACAACAGCATAATAGACCTTTGCCGACACGAGAAGCTAGGTTGGTTAAGTATTTCACCTTGTCCTTCATCGTTAGCGCTCAAGATCAAAGTTGACCTTGAAAAAAAATTTCAAGAAACCATATTAAGTAATATATCATATGAAAGGACATAAAGAGAACTGTACAACACACTTTGTATTTTTTCAATATGATTCCCTGCAATGTCACAATGATGCAATAAGAGGCTGGCATCATCATACTGTAAAAAAAACCAAAAACATAATAAAGATCAAAGCTTTAGTACAGCCATTGCCCTTTAGGGATAGCTGTACTCTCTGACTGCTAACAGACAAGACAGTAGAACAAAATTCCTCCCATAATAATGACAGTGCTTTTCAAAAGTAAATATAAGGAAGGATAATGTAATTAAAAGATTCAGAGAGTCTGTAAAATCTCTGTAAAGAAAACACGAGCCTGCAGACCATCATTCAATGTTGGTGCAGTTCAGGCGCCTCCGGCAGCACTGCCTTAAAAACAGAGCTGATTCTATGGTGGAGATTGCTGCATGAACTCAGGAACACCTCTAAAGGCAAAACTGTCAGCAGTAAACACAGCTCATTAAGTTAAAACTCTACCGTGTAAGGAAAAAAATGGACCCAAAAACATCTTCTTCAATGAGTCTGAGCTTGTTTAAGATGGCCTGAGGCCAAGTGGTGCGGGTCTGACCAATCAGAGTCTGAGACACTTTTTGAAGCTCATGTATCCTGTGGCCTCCAGGCTAAAGAGGAGAGGGACCATCTGGTGTGACATCAGCACAGGTGAGCAAACAGTTTTGAAAAAAAAAAAGAAAACCTGGGCATTAAATAAATATTTTGTAAATCATTTGCTCTCAGACTCACCATGGTTGTGCCTTTCGGTGTGAGCGTTGTTCTGGGCGACGATCCTGCCGTAACTCACGGGAGGAAGCAGACAGAGCAGCAGCCACAACATCTCAGAGCCCTCTGTTAACCTATCAACACAAATAAACATTCAAATATGAGCTGGGGAAAAGACCCACTAAACACCTAATGCTCCTAATGCACTTACTGCGAGAAAGTTTAGTTTCCATCTGATAACAGTGAAGTTTATCTAAGTGTCCACTTGTCTAAGAGTCACATGTTCAATTTTAAGGGGCATCAGTGAGTTCACCCTGCAGCTCCTCAAGTCCAAACACAACAGCTTTGCCTCCTCCAGTCATGAGACACATCACAAGGGATGAACCCCCCCCTCACTTCCTCCTTTCTCCCATCAAATCAGTCCTGAACAACACTGCCGCCTCACCAGATTCTCATTAAAAACTTCATGCATTCCTAAAATTACAACTTCTTCCAATGAATTAACAAACGTATGGGAGAAAAAACTCATTTAGATTTATCTGTTTACCTCCCAGTGTTGACAATCTTCCACGCGTTTGCAGAAGGAGCAGAAAACAAAATCTGCCTTGGTGCATATTACACAACAATAAAACAACAGAGAAAAACACTGTTCATTGGTATGGAAGTCCATGAATGCCCAAACTGGAATGTGATAATAATTAAATTTATTTAACTGAAATGGACTTGTAATAAAAAATTTAAAACTAAATAGCAAACAGACAGGTTTTGCTGATTAAATTATCCAAAAAGGATGTCCTCATCTATTTTTTTTGACCATTTAACTGAATGAGATGTAACACAGCACACAAAATACTCAGTAATCATAGAATTAACTTTTTATCCACATTTTTAAATGGAATTTATAAAAGAAATTGTCCCTTTTTAATCATTATAAATGCAAGTAATTGCCTTTACTCTTTACTTTTTAGCATTCTATGCAGTGAATAACTGTAAAAGCAGATGCTTTAGCCATTTGCTAATGTGTAGCATTTAGCTGTTTGGTAACACAATGCCACAAGATTCCCAGGAGAAGACATGCCAGCAAATTAAGCCCAATATCCGAATGTGAAATGCACAGAGAAAAGCCAAAAACCCAACTCAGACTATACAGGCCTCAGCTGGGATGGGAAATGTTCAAGTCGATGACAGAACAATTAAAAAAAGACTAAACAAGCATCACTTGTTTGGAAGAGTTTTCAGGATAAAACCTCTTCTATCTAAAAGGAACAGGGTAGCATGGTTTAGGTTCACAAAGTTGCATCTGAACAAACCACAACACTTCTTTAGCAATATATTTTGGAGAGACAAGACCAAAATGGAGATGTTTGTTCACACAGCACCGCTTTTGGAGAAAACCAAACACAGGACACCTTGCAGTCAGTGAACTGACCATAAACTCCTCTATATACCAAACTATTTTAGAGTCAAATGTAAGGACATCTGTAAGGACCACCAGCTAAAGCTTGAAAACTTGATCATGGAACAGGACAATAAACCCAAGAACAGCAGCAAATCTCCAACAGAATGGCTGAAAAAAAATGAATCGAGGTGTTGTAACGGCTCAGCCAAAGTCCATACTTCAGCCGGACCTGATTCTTCTGGTGCAACTTTAAGCAAGCTGTGCATAAAAAATTACATACAGACAACAATAAAGTGAGATACTGTTAAAGTCATACAGAAAACAATTCACTCTGATTTGGTCATGTGCAGTACAGGTGATGCTGTCTGCATTCCTGTTCACTTTGTATAACTGGGTCATACTACCTACAGAAATAGTCTGACTATTCTGCATTAGTTGGACGTATTAGTAATGGGCAGGAGAAAGAGAGCACCATGAAGTGGTCGAGGAGGAATCATCTGCTTATAAATGTGATCAGGATGTTAATGTGGTAGAGGAGTGCAAGTACTGTGGCATGCATGTTAACATAAGGCTGAACAGTTGGACCAAAATGTATACAAAATGAGGCTGTAAAGCTCCGTATCCTCTGGAGATCCTTCAATGTGTGCAGCAAAATGCTGGAGACTTTCTATCACTCAGCTGTGGTGAGCTCAGTGTACTTTATTGTGATCTGCTGGAGAAGCAGCATTGGAGCTGGTGACACATACGGACTGAATAAACTGATTACGAAGGCTGGCTCTGTGATTGATTGAAGACTGAAAACTTTTGAAGTTGAGGTGGAGAGGTCACTGACCAAACTGTTATCTGCCGTGGATAATCCTGACCACCCTCTGCACCACTTACTGCCGATAGTGGTTAGGAGTGAAGCACCTTCTCTAACAGGCCATATGTTATCACCAACTATAATTGAATTATACCTGTGTGACCTGGCAGAGAGGCATCTGCCAGCTATTATTATAGTCCTTGTACTACTATGTTACTATAATTTTATTTTGACTTCTATATCATTACTTCAAGTTTTTGCTGTTAAAGGTGGCTCTATAAGCTACTTAAGCATGGCACGTAGTTTTTTTCCATGACTGCATTGTGACATTTTTAAGGACCCACCGAAGGATCTGAGGCTTTGAAGTAACTTGTATGGAATCAACATTTCTGACAGACCCAGACCCAGTGCTAACATGTACATGGAGCCAGAGGGCAGAAAACAAGAGGAATTGGTAATTCAAATCGGTTGAATTCATTTTCATTTCTATAGTGCCAATTCACAACAATTCATCTCAAAGTACTTTATATTGTCAGGTAAATACCCTAGAAATAAATCCCCAAATCACACAACCTCCTACAACCAACCACTTGGCTACGATGAGAGAAGAACTGCCTTTTAAAATGAAGAAAGCCCCAGCAGAAGCAGGCTCAGAGAAGGGCAGCCATATGGTGAGAGGAAAGGAAAGTGAGCAAAGAGAGATTGGAGAAAAAGCAAACTAGAGGAGAGAGGCCCAAAGTTTACTAATAACTAATAGTTGCAGAGTGGTGTACACAACGTAGAGAATGAAAAGAGTTTAGCGAAGAAGAAATGGCCAGTGCATCATGGAAAGCAAGAGTATATCCTTCAGTGTGCATATTTGTTTAATATGAAAGGTGAAGGACATATTCTGGTCAAAAATGACTCTAAGATTCTTCACAGTGTTACTGGGAGCCAGAGTAGGCATCTGGTTGGATACCATATTTCTAAGATTTTAGGGCTGAGTATAAAAACTTCAAATCTACCTGAATTTAGAAACAGAAAATTAGAAGTCTTCCAAGTCTTATGTCTTTAAGACATTCCTGTAGTTTAATAACTAATTTTTGTGTGTTAAGATGGGTATCGTCTGCATAGCAATGAAAATGTATGCCGATTGATATTATGCTGTCTGTGAAAACCAGCAAGAAACTGCAGATCTCTGAACTAGTTAGTGGTGACTTAGTAACTTTGTTTGTAAGCCAGAAAGACTTGCTGAAGCTGTACTTATTTTTTTAGAGAAATAAAGTCAAAGTCTGGGCACTAGACCTTGGTCTGTAAAATCCAAAATTGGTTGTTTCAAATTAGCAATTGAAAGCTGGACTACCCACTAAACTGACAAAACAACCCTGACAGAACAGATATTGGACATGTTTTTGGATATTAAGTCTAAAATATTGGCACTGTTTTGAAATTGGAGGGATTTTTGCCCATGTGTAAGGTAAGATACTGACAATTTCTTCTTTTACGGCTCAGTCTGATGGGTTCATTTTCCCACAGCCAATATTACATGACTTAAAGTCAGCGGACTTCTTAACTTAGGCTTAAATATGACTCCAAATAGTTAAAGATGCATTACAAACACATCTTCTGAACACTAAAAAAAGAAAAACTTGGTGTAAATTCACTTTCAAATTCTGGATGATTTCCAAGTTGCTGTCTTTTGTTCTCCTCTGTAACTCTAACAACTGCTGATGCTCATTCGCTCCAGCTTACATCAGATCTTATTTATCTTTCGAAAAGTGAATTACCCTGCAATGTTTGCACGACCCACAAAGTGGTTTAATAGTACTTACTGTCACCAGAATCCTCAGAGACTAGTCAAACCATCTAGATGAAAAGATTAAAACACTGTTGGAGGGACTTTGATGTTTCTAGAAATAAAGTGCTGCAGTATTTCGACCTGTCCCCTCACAAAACATGATTTTTTTAATCAGAACATATCGTTGCCGTGACACTGACCTTTAGGTTTCTGTGTTCGATAACATCAACGATATCAGATATTAGAGGGTCTGCTCAAAGCGCATTACTTTAATCAGCTTACTCCACTGAACTGTTTCCTCAGAACCTACTGAGCATGTGCGAGAAGTCATAGATGCACATTTACACACACTGCTGAAGGATCAGGAGAGTGGATTTATTGATATGTTTTGGTGGTTTTCTCTGCAGAGGTAAAAACATAAGTCATTCTCAAGACGTGCTGTGATCGAGGGGCAAAAAGAAGATAAACGTTTTCTGTCATATCTATGTCTTTCTATTGAGAATAAGGGTCTTCAGTAGGAAAAACAAAGTCTTGTAGTCTAAAGTCACTAATAAGCTGGTTGAATGCTGGATTTTCTTGGCACTCAGGAACTATTGAGGACTACGCAGCTGCAGCTTCCTAGAATCAGCTAAAGTGACCATAAAAAGATTTTTCCAGGAGCTCGGGAACTTTGCAGGGTCTAAATGTGGTTTCTTGCCTGGCTGCCGACAATATTTCAGAAGTGACAGTTACCTGTCAAACAACTACAAGCCTCTTCATTTCTGATTACCTGCACTGACTGTGAAGTTTATTTCTCTTTGCAAATTGTAGAAAAAACCACGAAGTTCCCCTCAGCAGGTGGATGCAGTGGCATTAGGCCTACATGAGGCTTTCACCCAGGAGTCTGAGGTTCCATCACCTCTACTACTTCTACCACCACTTGTTTGTCTTTCATCCATTTTAACTTTTCTTTCTTTCGTTTTTTTTCTTTGTCATGTTTTTCTTCTTCATTTTCCTAACACGCTCCAGATTTCCACTCCATGTCTCCTTTTCATTAATGCCTACTTTCTACTTTTCCTTCATACCATATATCCATATTTTAATCTTAGTTTGTTCTTTGCATTTTCCTTGTGTCCCTAATTTTATTCTGATCTTTTGGATCCATTTCTTTTCTCAGTGTTTTTTTTCTTACCTTCCTTCTTACACCTATATTGTTTACACTGTTTACTTCTCCTGTTCATCTGCCCTTATGTACTTTTACTTCATTTGCTTTCACCCCATCTCCTTATTTCTTTTTATTACTTTGTTTAAATCCTTTTACCTGTCACGTTCAAGCTTGCCTTCCTTCTTTCCATGTTATCCACCTCCCTCTGCCTTTCTTTTACTGCTCATAGCTGACCCTTACATGTAGCTGATTAATGCTTTAAGCTTGGACTGAATTTCTGGGCCGTCCTGTTGCTGACAACTGTATGGGCATGAACCTGCATTAGCAACAGGAGACATGAAACAACAGGAGGAAACAGTATAAATAAATCTGTCAGCCTCCCTCATCATGACTGCGTGAAGCCTGTGTGACATTAATGAAGCCACACGGGGGCTTAGGGCCTTTAAAGTCTGGTCTTATGAAGGCAAAGATGACAGAACTGACATGCAAACAGCAACAATAGCAGCAGCTCAGCTCCATCCTCCAGCTCTAAGACAACAATCACAGCAAATAATTCCCGCCTTGATCTCACAGGATTACTGCGAGGCCTTGTTGGGTTTTATCTGGCAGCCTCGGCTCACCCTGACACGCCACAAGGCGCAACACGACCGCCTCAAAAAGCACAAAAAAGTCTCGGTTTCTAATCCCTCGGCATCCCTCACCAAACATCTGACCTACAAAAAAAGCCAAACACTTCTCTGCACTTCAGATTTTATGTTTATGTTTATCATACCCCGTGCTCTGTATTTAGGGATTTTATGGGCTAACACTTGTGATAAAATAAGCTCTTTGTGTTTTTATTTTGAGGCAGTTCAGTTGGTTTGCTGGCTAGGGTTTAAAAACACCACCTCGTTAGAACTTCAGTTAACATTTTTCTTAATGGGTTTTTGTGATCGTTTTGCATTTTTGTGCAGTTATTTGTGTCTCTTGTGTGTCTTTTTTAAAAATCTAGAATATTTTTTGCATTGCTGTGTCAGTTTATATCACTTTAAGTCTCTCTGCCGTTATTTTGTGTCTCTTTTGCAACTTTGTGTGGCTGGTTTGCTTAAATTTTTACTCTTTGTGGTCTTTTGCCATTTAATTGTGGTTGTTTTATATATCACTGAATTTTCTTTTGTATCTCTGTGTCTTTGGCATTTTTATAGTCATTTTGTATTTCAGTGCTGTCATTTTATGTCTATTCATTGTCTTTTTGAATCTTATTTTCATGTTGTGGTCAGTTGATATCACTGGGAGTCTCTCTGTAGCTCCTTTGCGCCTTTTGCCTGATATGTATCCCTCTAGAGTAATTTGGTGTCTCTGTGGTCTCCTTCCATTGTCCACTTGTGGTTATTTCACATTTTTCTGAAGCCTCTTTGTGTGTTTTTCAATTCATTTGTGGTCATTTTTGTATTTCCTGCCTAGTTCTTTGCATCTCTTAGTGTCCTCTAACAACTATTTGTGGTTCTTTTATGTTTCTGTGAAATTGTTTTATCTTGTTGTGGTGAGTTTATATCACTTCTCTCTGTGATCATCTTGTATCTTTTTGTTCTGTGCTTGGTTTTCTTTTGAGCATCAATTTATAGCTGCTAGATGAGCTCTGAGACTTTCCAAAAAAATATTACATCTTTTGACTCAGCATCTCTGTCACTACACACTAGTGAACTATAATTACAACTGAAAAACAAGCATCATTTCAGTTTCAATGAAAAAACGTGACGGCAAAGAGAATCCTCACGTCCACTGTGAGCTAATCAGTCACATGGATCTTTTTTTTTATGACTAAAGCAGATTTCTTTCAATCTTCATCATATTACTGCTGAGCAATTAGCTAACTTACAGCTTCCTGTCATGCAGAAAATATCTAAAAGCCTGAGGGAAACGTGCCAAATGAGCTTAATGCATGTGACTCTCTGAACTGGTCTTTTTCTGGCTCACTGTTTGCGGTTTAGCCTTAGAGGTCCTGCACAAACTGAGGAATGTCCACTGCTCTTCATTCATGCTCCCAAACTACAGAAAGGCTCTTTGATGCTGCTGCTTTGTGCTTCAAAGTAGACACCAGTTTCAAGTGAACATAAATAATAAGTTACAATGTGCCATTGACTGCTAATGTGCCCTTAGAGAGAGAATATCCAACTCTATTACAGAACTTGGATATCTGGGCCCTAAATTCACTGAAAAACCTGATGTTTTTCAAAGATATGGAGACGACCCTACCCAGTAAACACCAGTCAGTAAATTATCACAAAGGCTCATCTCACATTTGCCACTAAAATCTTGATGATCCCCGAGACGTTTGGGAAAATATTCTGTGGAGCGATGAAACAAAATCTGAAGTTTTTGGAAGGTTTGAGTCCCGTTACATCTGCATAAAGCTAGCAGCATTTCATAAAAAGAACATCATTGCAACAGTCAAACATGGTGGTGGCAGTGTGATGGTCTGAGGCTGCTTTGCTGCTTCAGGGTGACTTGCTGTAATTGATTGACCGATGAATTCTGCTTTCTATCAGAAAATCCTGAAGGAGAGTTTACATCTGACCATCGGTGCAGTTGGGTTATGCAGCAGCACAATGACCCAAAACACATGAGCGGGTCTGGACTTAAATCCAATTGAGAGACTTTGGCATGACCTTAAACAGATACTTTAAGATTGCTTTTTTTCCTCCCTTAATAAATCAAATCATCGTTTAAGAAGGTTAGGATATGTATTTTTTCTAATCCATTCTTCTTTTGCAGCATTTATCAGATTTGATGGTTTTGTTACAGACTTTTCAAAAAAGTGTTTTGCTTTTCTTTCACAAATGTGGGGATTAAATTGTGTTAAAATGCACAAAATAGTGATGTCATGTTTTGTGACGAGGATCCAGGCACAGAGAGACTTGATGAATTTAAGAATCTCATGATTTAATAAAGAAATTTGCAGACTTGCACGGAGATGGTAAAATTATGATGACTGATAACGGAGACGAAGACAACAGACAATGAGGACAGGGAGGAACAGGGTTTAAATGCACCAAAGTGACAGTCAGAGAGAACTCGGGACAACATTTAAGGATGCAGGGACTGACAGAGACAGGTTTATCTTGCCTGGCTGGGCAGCTCTCTGGGTGCTCAGCACCCCCAAAGCTCTGATCCTAGAATCGCCCCCGAAATAAGGCATAAATTATGAGAAACTTCTGCACAATCTGACTTCTTTTTGAAACCAGGTAATTCCCCCTTTGCTGGCTGTTAGAAACAACAGTACAGTTCTAAGGCAGTTCCCCACTGGCTCTAATGCAGGTTTGTCCAAGTGGTCTTGCGGTATCCCTGGCAAAGCTGTCACTCAACTGCTGTCGTTGGGTAAAATCAATGTCAGTCACTACGCTGTCTCTTCTTTTCAGTACTATCAATAAGTGGAAAATTAATTTTCTACTCAGCAGCCTTATGTAGGAAACATTAATTAAGTTGTTGATGGGAGACTGCAGTTGCAACACGTAATCAGTTATAGCTAAAGTTCATCTATAAAAGGTGCTATCTCTGTTATAAGCATCAGGTTACTTTGGGCAGAAGTAACCTGATGGGGTCCTTGACCGGGGGATTGGCCAAATTTAAATCAGCTAAGGTTTGATGCTACATAAAGTTTTTTATGAACTTTATGTAGCATGTTGTAGAGTACAGCATTGCTGAAAATGAAAAATTATTGCTTTGTCTGTATTTCATGTATGCCTTATTTAATGGAAATCAGTGCCACAGGTGGTTAAATGTGTTGGGTTTTTTTGTTGGGTTTTTTTAAATCACAATTGTAAAATGCATGGCTAAGGCTCCCATCTCTAGGCCTTGGCTAATCAGGAGCTTTGTGGTTTGATCTGCAGCTCCTCCGGCAATATTAATTGTTGGGTAATTGCATTAAAATGCTCCAAAAGGCACCAATGGCACAAACACGATTGAGAAGATAAGTTAAGTAATGCCAATTAGCGGAGACGAGGCAGAGTTAGTCCCCCTGCGTGATAGATACAGGGCTTAAAAGTTAGAGAGTAAGACGCTGTGAATGTGGATTGCAGTAAAACAAACAAACACGGGCCTCTGAGAGAAGGAAATCACTCTACATCTAATAGTTCATTTACTATTCGCAAGTTGAGAGAAAGACTCTGCAACACGAGACAAACTCATGGACTGTGGAGTCGAGTGCATAATATGACCACTGTTATCATATTTAAGGAAAAAAATTATTGTGTATTTTCCCCAGAACATGCTGTTGACCATAAAATATGAAATCTAATTATGTTTCTGAAGAATTCAGCGAAAGAGCATGAGGAGGCTCTGTGCATGATTGGTTTAATAACAACTCATGTGGTAGTTATGATCCAGTTATACATTTAAAAAGTTTTCTGGACAGGGGGAATTGAAATCAGATTATCTTGGTTCTGTTGTAAAAAATAGACACCAAAACACTATTTATCAATTTAGGAAGTTAAGTCGTTGGCTCACCCTCTGACATTAACATACATCTCAACCGATGTGATGAGATCACAACTGGGCAGCTGCAAGTGAGAGATGTCTGGTGGTGCAAAACTCGATTATAGTGGTTCGACAAGTTAGTGCCAAACAGGAGGTGTTGTTGCTGAAATGCTTGTTTCATAACATGGGTCACACTATTTGAATTCTGAACCTTTGTACTTTTAGACTGTTCCAAATGCACCAGCAGCTAGAAATTTGTGCTAGAGAATAAAGGAGTGAAATTCTACATCAGTAAGTGAAATATTTTTGCAGTAATTCAAAGGAAGCATCAAAACAAATTGTGGTCAACAATGTGTGGTGAGTAAAGTCAATTCGAAAGTAAAGTCCTTTCGAATGCGTGCAACAGCTATAATGGAGCAAAAGCTTCTTGGATTGTCTGTTAGTATAATTAACCTCAATCAAGCACAGAGCAAGCCATATTAATTGTTAACATGGTCCAAAAGGAACCAACAGCACAGACATGGTTGAGAAGATAAGTTGAGTGATGCCAATTAGCAGAGACAAAACCCAGTGGATGGCTATCAAACTGAACCTGCACTGAACCTGCTATTTGAAGTGCCCCGAATTATAGAAAACGATTAATTTTTATAAAAGTGCAAAACCTGTAAATTTGTTGAAAAGAATTTCACATTTGTTGTAAAAACAAGAAAAACAAAAAACAGACTGTAAACATGTTCAATTTACCTGAAAAGTGGAACATTTTAATATGGAAGTCTGTGAAACTCTAGGTTCTGTAGACTCCCATGGTGATGTCAATATATATAGTACGATGCTGTGCAAAAAGTCTTGAGCAAGAAAAATGGATCCTGTGATTTACCGAAACATACATGCATACATGGAAATAATGTATATAAAATCAAAACAGAGTTTGACTTTTTCTATCCAGGTATGATTTTACTGCATTGGCAGTGTTTGGGATCAATGTCATGCTAAAAAATGAAGCCATTCCTAATCAGATGGTTTTTCATGGTGAATCAAGATGTGATGGTACATCTCTGTGTTCTTAATTCAATCATTTGTTTAACCACGAACCATGACAGAGCCTCCACCGTGTTTTACTGATGGCTGTAGACACTCACTGTACTTCTTTCCTGAACTTCTCCCTACATACTGACAATGATTTACGCCAAAAAACTTCAAATCTGAATTCATCACTTCATCAGACCTGTTGCCACTGATTTACAGTGCAGTTCTTGTTCAACTTTAATAACTCAGCCTTTTCTCCTTGTCTCCCTTCATTAAGAATGGCTTCTTGACAGCCACTCTTCCACTGAGACCATTTCAGATAAGGCTTCAATGAATACTAGATGATCAACTGAAGACCCAGATGCATCTCTCAAGTCCTGCGTTAGGTCTTTGCTGGATTTTTTCCTGTTTTTTGAGGACATGACTTTCAGATAAGGCTGCTCGATTATGGCAAAAATGATAATCACGATTATTTTCACTGAAATTGAGATCTCGATTATTTGACGATATTTATTTAACCCTTTAAGACCTACCATAGAACCAAGTCCGCCAGAGCTTATATTATTTTTTTACATGTTGTAGTGCCATTTGTGGGAGCATTTCAAGTTGCTATACATCAATACAACTGTTATAGCCCATATTTTAATAATATGTATGCATTAAGTCCATAGTAATTACATTAATTGCAAAAAAGTGCAATAAACTACAAAAAAATTGAAAATCGTTTTTGTTTTTTTTACATATATTTCTACTTGGAGAAATTTAAGAGGTTTATCCCTCAAAACTTTAAATACAAAAAAGTTTGCAAAGAAAACAGCATGTGCATCAAAATAAACTATTTCCAGCAGTGCAATTCGAGTTCTAAGCATCCCAGAAACTATTCAGAAAAGTCAAACATGAACACCAGTATAGGCTTTTAAGGCCTACAAGTAAAAAACGACATTTTCCGCGAAAATGACGACAAGCTGATGGCATGAGATGTAAGTTTCATATGCAAAAAAAATTATTGCGCTAGCTTACATGGTTCAGGTTCTGTAAAATAGTTACACAAAACGAGCGTGCTGCTCTGACCGGCTTTAAAGGGTTAACAATAACAATGTATTGAATAATGACTTTAAAAAATAATATAAAATAGTGTGCAAATACTGATAACAGTGCAAATGTTTGCAATAAATGAAAAATGTAAACATCTATGTTTAGTGAACTTTGCAGTGTTGCTCTGTGGTGCAGCTACTACACCGTAGCAAAGTTTACACCTTGTGTCTACTTGATCCACGTCTGACACCGCGAACCCATAATGTTTCCACACCACTGAAGTTTTTTTTTTTTTTACCTCTCTTTTTAACCAATGGCAGTCACTCTCCTCTCCAAATAACTTCTGCTTAGCTTTCCGAGCTTCCCTCGGGTCCTCTTAATTGTTGTGATGCGTGTTCGAAATGCAGAGAGGTGCGCTCGATTTGCCACACGAAGCAGCGCGAGAGTAAAGCATGAGGGAGGTGCTAATAATCGGCTCAGTCATTTTTAATGATCGTTGAAAGCCCAGATCGTAATCGTGATTAAAATTCGATTAATTGAGCGGCCCTACTTTCAGATACTGCCCATCTGCTGTATATAATTCTTCTTTTGTTCTCCACTCACCTACATTTTTAAGGACACATTATGTCAAATCACCTTTATGCACTTCTACATATTCTCTCCTCTGGACCAGGGCTACAGACACAGAAAGAGAGCAGATAAGTGTGACTTCTGAAATCTGAAGGTTAACTATTATAACCCTAAACCTGCATTCATTTCCCCCCTAAACTACCCCTAAATACCTACAGAGTAAAGCCTCATTTCAAGGTAAAGAACAAAGCTTGAGAGTCTGTCATTTAAGACCATCAGGTGTAAATGCAGGTGGAGCAGGCACCGATATGCAAACAGGTGATCAGCAGCATGGCAGCAAAATAGGAAGAGGAAATCAGAGAAGAGCATGTGCCACGTCTTCCTCTCCGTCTTTGCTTTCTTATCAAATCGAACTTGATATTTCCATTTCCAAACACTGCAATCTTCATACTGCACAAACAACTGCAGTGATACACATGCAGGAAACAGGAAACCAGCTCAGAGCAGAGCTGTGAGTCAGCCCTCTAAAGTAACTTTGCTTGTTTGCACTCACACATATTGAGCGGTGAGATCCCAGGCAGTGAAAGCAGTCATTCCCTCGGGCTGCAGGTGCTAAAAACTAAAGGAGCTGCTGGTCCACTCATCATTGAATTCTTCCTAATACCCAATTTGTCTCAGGCAAAGATGTTAGAGCCCAGCTGTAGATCATTTAATAAGCTTTTATTTATTATTGTATTAATTAAACACTGAATCAGAATTTCTCTAAATACTACAAAAAAACTGAAATGTAACGTCCAAAGCACTACTGAAAACAAAAAGGGAATTTAAAAGTGACAAACAGCACAGAACCATGGGACTGTGACAAAAGCAGCTTGAATAATATTCCCTGTGTGAGATTTACCAATGGGATGTGTTGACGAGAAATCAGCTGATGTGGGCAGGCACTGAGATCAGCTGATCTGAAGAGGATTAAGGTTGAGCGTCACTCTGTTGACATTCTGAACTTTATGCTCAATTTGTAGGATGAAACTGCTTCATTTGTTGCTCTGGTTATACGTGTTACAGGGATGTGTAGAAGGATATACACTCCGCATGTGTGTGTATGTATACACACTGAAGTCAGGTATCATTTCCTTTCTTTAGTTATTTTTTCTCATACCTTAATAAAGATGGAAATAAATAGAGAGAGAACAGTGAATAGTAAATAGTGAGCACCTATTAGCAGATTCCGAGGACGAGGGGCTTCTCTGAAAGTTTTCCCATAAGGGAAAACAAGGCTAAATATCACGAACCGGCATTTCACAGTGAATTATGGAGAAAAAAAATTCCTTTTAACATAATTCACTCAACTATTATTCACTGTACTTGACTAAATCCCAGTCAGAGGCAATAAAGAGAAAGAGAATAATAACACAACAGGTCTGCTGGCTTATTGTAAAGATCATAATTATAATTATCTGAACATTTTAAATAATCACGATTATTTTCACTAAAATTGAGATCTCGATTATTTGACGATATTTATTTAACCCTTTAAGACCTACCATAGAACCAAGTCCGCCAGAGCTTATATTATTTTTTTACATGTTGTAGTGCCATTTGTGGGAGCATTTCAAGTTGCTATACATCAATACAACTGTTATAGCCCATATTTTAATAATATGTATGCATTAAGTCCATAGTAATTACATTAATTGCAAAAAAGTGCAATAAACTACAAAAAAATTGAAAATCGTTTTTGTTTTTTTTACATATATTTCTACTTGGAGAAATTTAAGAGGTTTATCCCTCAAAACTTTAAATACAAAAAAGTTTGCAAAGAAAACAGCATGTGCATCAAAATAAACTATTTCCAGCAGTGCAATTCGAGTTCTAAACATCCCAGAAACTATTCAGAAAAGTCAAACATGACTTATAAAAACACCAGTATAGGCTTTTAAGGCCTACAAGTAAAAAACGACATTTTCCGCGAAAATGACGACAAGCTGATGGCATAAGATGTAAGTTTCATATGCAAAAAAAATTATTGTGCTAGCGTACATGGTTCAGGTTCTGTAAAATAGTTACACAAAATGAGCGTGCTGCTCTGACTGGCTTTAAAGGGTTAACAATAACAATGTATTGAATAATGACTTTAAAAAATAATATAAAATAGTGAGCACCTATTAGCAGATTCCGAGGACGAGGGGCTTCTCTGAAAGTTTTCCCATAAGGGAAAACAAGGCTAAATATCACGAACCGGCATTTCACAGTGAATTATGGAGAAAAAAATTCCTTTTAACATAATTCACTCAACTATTATTCACTGTACTTGACTAAATCCCAGTCAGAGGCAATAAAGAGAAAGAGAATAATAACACAACAGTTCTGCTGGCTTATTGTAAAGATCATAATTATAATTATCTGAACATTTTTATCATTTAATTTGGCATAATAATTATTTAATTTAATAAGGTTGATGCATTTAAAAACACATCCTTTCTGGGAATTTGCATGAAATTCAGGTATAATTTGAATGATGAATTAAAGAAAAACGAAGGTGGATGGGGATAAAAAGGTCAGGCTAACAGGTGTTTTTGACTCTGAAGGGGCCTTTACTGTAGGGCGCTTGCAGCGGCAGCAGACTAGAGACTCAGGTAGCAGCAGGAGAAACAAAGGGAGCACCGTGAAAAGTTGACAACCATCACCTATGGCAATGCTCCACTCACGGAGAACCGAATGTAACAGGTTTGCATACAGAAACTTTCTTGTAGATCAGGGATGTCAAACTCATTTTACATTGGGAACCATATGCAGCGCACTTTGATCCTAACTGGTGAAACTCCCCTTTCTGTCAGTGTAAAGTAGTTAAACTGCAATCCCTGAGATATCTTGGCAGTCGAAAAACAAGTGCAATTTCAACAGTATGCCTCAGTTTTAGGATCTGATAATGAAAAGCTGCTGTAGTAAATTAAATAAATGTGTCAGCGTGGCTCTTTGGGCTTAAATTGTAAGACATAAATGTGAAAAATTATTGAAAGACTTGTTGTAGCTCATTGCCTAGACATCCCTGTTATAATAAATCAGAACTTTCCTGTCGCTTGCTTGTTTGTCTCTTACTTTTATTACTGTAGTATGAATGACTGTGGGTGAGCAGAACAAGCTGTAATTTGTATCAAAATACAGTTAAAAGTCTAAAATTTATGTCTTTTGTCACATTTTCCAAAGCTGTCCAATGGGAAAGATTGGAGTCTTTGGCAGGCTAATTTTGATCATTTTGAGAGCTTTGTGGTTAAAAAAGAATATATTTTTTTAATCCTGATTATCTCGCTTTCAGTTTCATTAGAAGGGGAAATCGTTAGTGAAATTAAAGACCCGATTACTCACCCAGTCTTAAGGGGATCAAATGCAGAGTGAAACATGCTGGTGGGAAGATTAAAGTCAAATAGACTCTGTTATTCCTCTGGTTTGCATCTCTGTGAAGAAGGATTCAAAATGCAATGGGATAATGAGCCCAAACACGCCTCAAAGCTTTGAAGACCAAAGAAGATCAAAGGAGTGCTGACTCCACAGTCACCTGACCCTGACCTGGCATTGTCATGAAGACTGAAAAAGATAACTCTCCTTGCGTGGCAAGTTGCTATGTGTTTCTCATCCTCTCATTCTGATGACATGCAGGTATGCAGCCAGTGAGACATGAACACAAAAAAACAATTAAATGTTTCCATGCTGCTGTGTCTGTGCAAACCTGTGATTGTGAGCTTATAAAAGTGGTCAGGGTCTGCAGCAGATATTCAAAAAGCCATTAAAATAAACCTTATCTCCTACTTTAAAAGAATAGGGCTACTGCATCTGCTGCTGCTTCGTCACGGCGCTGCGCTCCCCACAGGCGAGGCGCTCCCCACAGGCGAGGCGCTGACCTTTAAAAATTAAGTTTCTAATTACATCCAAACACACAAGCAGGAAAATATGGGCTGAACAGACGTGTAGTGACTTTAACGAAGGGAGCACAAGTTTATGTATCACTGTACCATCCAGTTTATCAAACCTGACGAAGGCACAAAAGCTTGATGACTTTTAAAGAGCAACAAAAGCCCAACAAAGGAGGTTGGTGGTAGGGGGGGCTGTAGTAGGCGGGCATCTATCGACCACACACTGGTGAAATTCTGCCCCCTGTTGGTGATGGTTTTAGTTAAAACCGCAGAGAAAGTAAAGCCTTCGTCCTACCCGCTGCTGTTGCCCTCGTGGTCGGTGGTTTACGCCACAAGTGACATCACATCCCCTGGCACAAACCACATTTTGGTGTGTTTTCAGCCAATCGTGCATCTCTTGATTTTTATAACAAGTGCATAATAAGTTCAAAGTCAGGTTGCTCTTCACTGTTTCAGTGATATATCCACACAGAAGCTCTGATATATCCCTCTAATTAAAGAGAGGAAAATCCTGCAACAGCTTAAAAAGCTGAGACTTTTAGGAAAAAGTCTTCCATATTGGGCGCTATACAACCAATGGTGACGAAGGAAAAATGTGTCTTTCCCAATCAGTCGGTGGGTGTTTGCTGAAGGCTGCTGCCTGTCGTTAGGTAAAATCGTCTTGCAAAGAGGTGCTGAGTTTGCCAGTAATTTACAAGGAAGATGCCGACTTGTGTGCAAACACTTACTTACTGCTTACTAATCATCAAGCAGTAGTAAAACTCAAAAAGTAGCAGTAGGAAACTGGAAACAGAGAACGCCTATAATGAATGTTTTATCAAACACGTTTCAAAAGACTCAGCTTTTACTTCGAAGTCTGTATTTCCAGTTTGTTTTTCAGCTGATCAGGAGGATCAAGGAGTTTCTTGCTAACCGGCCCAGGAATGACATTTTACCTAGCAACCATGATTATGAGTTGATCCTGGACCAGTCTGTAGGCCTGTGTGACCAGGGCCTTCTTCACTTGATCCTACACTGTCACCAAAGTTGTGTACAAGTTAACAACACTGCGAGCATAATGGACAGTTTTTTTGACAGGGCTCCCGTCACAAATGCAGAGGTTGAAGCATCGCAACATCATGAAGATTTTCTTGTAAATCAAAGGGGGGGCTAGCAAAAAAAGATTGGGAACCACTGATATAGAGGCTTCAAAATAATTGCCAAGAGGTGTTACCAAGATGGTTGCCAAGCGTTGAGAGTTTGTTCCAGAAAGACTTTAATTGCGCTCCATATTTTTCACCCTTTTGAGAGCTGCTGCCTTATATATTTATTTTTCAGTTCTGGATTCATGTACATTTCATTTACAGCTTAATCAGAGCAGCATGACTTGTTTCTTTCCAGCCTGACATGTGTATGTGTGTGTGTTGTGAGTGTGTTTGTGTGTGTAAGCGATACAAGCTTTACTTAAGAGTCCAAAGGTCAGCCTGCGAGTGCTTTGTCTTATTTATTTTTTTCTAAACAGCTTTTTTCCCGCAGCGTATGGGATTAGCTGGCTGCCTTATGTTGAACTCAGACCGAGACAGAAAATCCTCAAATCACTGACCCGCTCCGACAATCCAGTGTAAATTCTTCAAAAGAAAAGCACACAGGCCACAATGAAAACGACTGGCTTTAATGCTGTCACTTTTCTGCTCGCTGATCTGCAGACCATGCTGGAGTGAACAGACACCAGAGGCTGAACAGCCTGCAAATGACAGCTGCTCAAGCACTAATGCCAACCCTTTAACAGCCAAAGAAGAGACCTGAAAGTCCTCCCAGGAATTAACTTGTGTTCACATCCCTGTAAAGTACAAGAACATGTTTCTGTCACTCTGTGACCACGGTTCTAACTGTCATGTGCAGTGATAAGTCTTATCTGGAGGATGTATGCTGCTCTGTGGTTTCCATTTTCCACCAAACCATCACAGTGCCTTGGGCAACGCACAAAGGAAATATAGATCTGAATGGACAGGGGTGTTCGATCCACAGGAACTCACATGTTATGTTTGGTGTTCAGCGTTATATAATCCTGCATGTCCATGTTGACCCAATCCCACAGCAATCTTTGATGAACACAGCCAGAAAATTGGAGTCTGCTTGAAACAGCTTGAATCTGAGCTGAGAGCCTTAAACACAGTGTGTGCTCTCGTGATTTTGTTGTTTAAGAGATCTTAAACTTATTTAGGTAAAGTTAATAACTGAAAAAGGTAATAACACAACTTAAATCAACAAATCTGAATACTTCATGACTCTACTATAGATTTCAGGGCACTGAAAGTCGGGCACAGTTCAGTTTTCTGGAAGCAGAACAGTCCTCTAAAATACTTTTAAAGTGAACCTGCGTTGCTTTTAAATAACAAGGTCAGTAACTGTACAACTAATCCCCGTGAGCCAAATGCTCAGGCTTTAGGATGCTGTTTCTTTCTTTCGTCTTTTTTTCTAATGTCACAGAGAGTGGGTATCCCTGATATGGCCATCTTTTGCCATATCAGAACTGCCTGCTGGTCAAACTTTCACTTTAATAGTGTCAGCCAATCAGAAGAAGTGCCTCAAAGAGGAAAGAGCTAAAACAGGTTGTTTCAGACAGAGAATGAGCGGAAGACAGCATCTGAGTTTGGACGACAGATCTGGCATACTTTCAGGTTCTTTAGATGCTCAAAATTAAATCTTTCTCCCTTCTTCTTGAGGCTGGTTGGGATCTATTGTGGAAAAGAGTTTGGTTTTTTTCAATATTTCATTTTCAAACTGCAAATAACACATAGCTACTTCAGTAGGGTCCATCAATAATATATTTAGATGTGGAAAGGAACAGAATAGGTGCCCTTTGTCAGGCTATGGTTGCCAGTTGGGAGAATAACCTTGCAGTTCAGGTAAGTCTGTGGTTCAGCTTTATATGTCCATCTTAATGTATGGATGATTAAACAGTGTAAAAGGTGATTAGATCAGCGATCAAAGAAAAAAGCTAACTGGTGGAGTCATTGTTAGGACAGATCAAGGCTCTTAAACTCTTAAAATCCACATTGCCTTTTAGCCACTTGCTAAAAAAATTATTTTAAATAAATTGCATCAATTTACTTTCTAAAAAATATACCCTTTGTGCTGTGAGAAAAATCGACAGTGCGCCTTATAATCCTGAGCGCCGTATGTATGAATTCTGGTTGTGCTTACTGACCTCTAACTGATTTTATGTGGTACACAGCGCTCAAAAAATCTTCTTGCAAAATCTGTCAAAAAACATTTTTTGACAGATTTTGCAAGAAGATTTTGGTACAACTTTGGTAAGCTACGAAGCCACACCGCTTGATGGATTGTCGGAGCATTATGGCTACCGTAGTAAGGAGCCTCGCGGACTCTGAGTAACCTGGGTCCAAAACTCCGTCCCTTCAGGTCCCAAAGTCAAACGAACTCACTGAGAGTTAAAAACTGTCTAAATTTTTTCATCTTTAATAAGATGATAAGTGTTGCTGCTTTACCAGGTGTAACAGTGAAGTTTAATATTCAAGCATCCATGAAAACATAACCGACTTAGAAGTTAGCAGGAAGTTAGCTCGCTAGTTTCCACCTAAACATGATATAGCATGTTCTGACTGAGAGATTTCTGAAAAAAAAAACAACTTACAGCTCTGCTATCACTTCCAGCATAAATGAAGACAACCAAAACCAAACAGCAGTGAATTTTGTAGGGTTACTGAAGTTGGGCTAGCTGGTATATAATGATGTGCTATGTGATCGCTAGCGACACAGCTATGTTAGCATAACATAAACACAGTGAAGCTGGAGGATGAACGTTAACCTTTTTCCACTTGATAAAAGTTAACATGAGGGTTCCTGATGGTTAGAGACAAATGCAATCACATGGCAGGATACTGTAAATCAGGGGTGTCAAACTCAAATACACAGTGGGCCAAAATTCAAAACTGGAACAAAGTCGCGGGCTAACATTAATATGAAAAAAAAATATGAAAAAAAAACTTCCTCTAGATATAAGAATTAATCTTTTCTTATGGACTCAAACAAGTTTTGCTGAAAAACTGAATATGGAACAAGCAAAGCTTAATACTAAACAATATATATATTAGCTGTATAATACCAGTAGGCCAGCTCTAATAGTAATTTGGTATGGCTTCGCGGGCCAAATGTAATTAGGCTGCGGGCCAAATTTGGCCTGAGTTTGACACCTATGCTGTAAATGGACCAAACTTCAGTCAGGAGAACAACTGAGATAATCCATCCACAATACGAGGTTAGTCATTAATATACTGCAACAACATGAGAATAGAGCAACTGCAAGAGAATTCAACATTAATGAATCAATGGTACGGAAGTGGAGGAAGAAAGAAGAATAAGCTGACTAAAGCTTGACGTATCTGACTGTTTTGTTTCACTTAATGCACCTTATAATCCAGTGCACCTTATGGTCCGAAAAATATGGTAATATACCACACAGTATCATAAGCCTGGTAATCATTATTACAATTAGGGCTTTGCCAAATAATACCATCCTCTTATATACCAGTATAAATTCTTACATGGTACAAACGTGTCACATTTTAAGATCAGTAATATGGCAACACCAAGTCTGTAGCTTCCCTAGCATACATAACAACAAGCTCAGTCATGGATAAGAGTGAGAGCCACGTGTGAGCCTCCATTGACGGTTTAGTAGGAAAAAAAGGGAACTATTAAAACAATCTCAAATAAAACTCAATACTTGAGCAGAAAACTGCTCCCACTAAAGGTGGAAACAACAAACCTGTTTCACCACATCACAAGCAAATAGCCATCAACGAGCAGAACCAGGCCACAAAAAACGAGACGCTAGCAGCTGGTGATCTGCTACCCAAATGTAAACGAATTACTAAGGAGAGTTGCGCCAGAGCACTCGCTAGCTGTACTCTATATGACCATGAGAGTAAATACTGGATGGAAATTACTGACATGGTCACATGGTGGAAAAGCAGAGCTTTAATTAGTGCTTGCATGTAAGGTAACACGGTTAAGTTACTTTATTTTGGGGAAAAAAAGCCCCTCATTTTGTTTCCGCTAATTAATGCTGGTATCGTTTTTCACTAACATCAGAAGTATCACTATTGCAAACTTCCTCGTAATATTGTGACATCATTTTGAAGCTACATTACCCAGCACATTTGTCATCATTATATGTGATTATTAACATTGTTTACTTACACCACACACTTTATTTCAAGTAGACCTGGTTTTGGAACAGCTCTTAATATCTTCTGAAACTTTCTTTCGCTAGTTTTATTTTGTCATTTTTTTCTTTTACATTCAAGTTATTTTCAGATAAATGGAAACTCTATTTTTATAAACAGCAACATTACCACCGTCCAGGACCCCAATTCAGTGTCCTTGCAATTCTAGACTATCATTTCCTTATGGTGTAGTAAAGTGCATTTTATTATATGTAGCTGTTTTGATGTCAGTAACAACAATTATAGTGACTACAGTGGTATTTATGAATTTCAGTCAAAGCTTGTGTGGTGGCAGGTCTCATGAATAGTCATTAATAGGCATGGGTCACTTGCTGTGCCTGACCTCCTAACATTTTCCTGTTAAACACAAAACTAAAATGCCTTCATGATTATAATTTAAACAAATTAATATTAAGGTAGGTGGATGCCATTCTAGGTGGATGCCATTCATCCTAAGTGAATTTTAGCCGATTTGCCAAATAGTTTAAGGTGCTAACTCTAACTCTACCCCTAACAGGTTTCAGGTCACCTAGTGCATAAAAACCAGAGGAAGTGGAAAGAAATGGATGGACGGACGGATGGATGGATAAAATATCAGCAGCACGGCCCAAAGTCCAGTTAGTGGATCATGTATTTTCACCTATCACAGCAGAGGAAAGTCATTGAGTTTGTCATTGAGATTATGCAGATAGCAGCCTAGCAGATCATTCCACCTGGGATCAACAAGTTAACTTGGTCAGACACTATGGGATGTTTCCGTTATTTTGTCAGAGTTCAGCTCTGCTTAAATCGATACTGATTTTTATCTGGTGTCCATTTTAATACATTCATGTATTGGTGTCGTCGTGACCTTTTCATTCTCTTGAAAGCATTCAAGCATGCAAATCAAATGGAGGATTTCACTGTGGAGAAAAGCAATTTCTGAATAAAAACAGGTACAGGACAACACTGACCCAAATGTAGATGGCGCAAAAACTACGGAAAAAAAGCTGCACACTTGATTAGATCTCCCAAAACTTTGAAAACCTGAAAATCTATTCCATCATTGCCTTTGCTGTCTGAAGTAGATTGGGATTCATCAACAACTTGGAGTCACTTCTGACCAAGACGTGTCTTTAACTCACAAACTGACCAAATCTGTAGACCTTGCTCTTTCCATTTGTGCAGTATTGTTAAACATCCTGTCTCAGAGTGATGTTGAAAAACTAGTTCATCTATTTTGCTTCTTTGAAACCAAGTGGTCTATTATCCCAACAGAGCACTAGACTTACAACTTTCCTTCTTGATAAAGCTTACAGTTAGGGCTGGATCAGGTGACCGTGAGCCATCCTTTAGTTAAGCTGCTATAGGCTCAAGCTGCTGGGGGACTTCCAAAACACAGCCCTGCTCAAATGTGATGATCTGATTGTTATGGTTCTCTCTCCAGCATTGTAGCACCTTATCTTACTGTGTCAGACTGAGACAACTGCTGTTGTGACTAAAAATACAGTAAATGAAAGAAAATGAAAAGAAAAGCATCTACAGTCTTCAATCTACAGTTAGGTCTGCAGCAATGTCAACCTCAAATGCAACATGAAATGCTCAACTTGTGTTTTTTTTATTTAGTGGTTTTATATGCTCAGTGTTTCTGAAGTGATGAGCAAACAGAAGATAGAGAAACAGAGGAAATAATCATTAAATAGGGTTAATGATCGTCACCCTCTCTCTGACTTCAGCTGGGCTCACAGAAAATAACTTGGATGCTCTGGTCTGAATCATATTAATGTAACAGATTCCAAATTGTTCTTATAAAGTCTTCCTCAATATTAGCTATGGAGCTCCACAGTTTTCTGTAGTAGCTTCGATATCTTTCATGTTATGCTTCTTGTTCACAATATCATTAGAAAGCATTTCCAGGTATGTGCAGATGGTACCCAGTGACTACAAATCAGTTAGTTAGAGTGCAGACACGTCTGAAAGGCAACAATGTAAGGATTAAACAAAAATAGAAATGCTCAATCTGTGTGTTTTACTGACTTTATAAATGCTGTAAATGCCCTCTGTTCCCATACTTGAGCTGCATTTAGAAGTTTCAGTTAGAGAAGATGACAAGATCTACTTTCTCCTGACTTTAAAAGCCCAGTTCATGCAGACAAAAGTTTTGAGAGAAGAAGAAGGTGGCGATGTGATTAAACATTTGCAACGACGACAAAGAAGAAAAGAACAGAAGTGTTCACAAAACTGCACCCAGAATTTCGTCCTTGCGAATCCCTGTGCACAGTTGTCTCTTAATGTAAGGAACTGAACTGATCTTGAACAAGCCTCAGAAAACATCTTGTTTATGGCTCATTGTTGCGGAAGTGGCTGAATGTATGCTTGCTGCCATTCTTATCTGTTATAACACATGGGGTCATGAGGGCGGAGGGGTTTACTGGGCAGAGATGAGCTCACACAGAGCTGAGTGTCTGCAGAAAAATCTTAAAAAGCATCGATTTCACATTCTGAAATGTCACTCTTGTTTTCTATCCTGCTCCAGGATCTGACTTCAATTATTACATCTTTCCAAGGTCCAAGTCACAGTTAATGGTTATCTAAGAATTAATACAGCATTAATACACTAAGAAAGCCAAATGTTCAGTTCATTAGACTAAAACAAACAAACAAACAAACAGCAAAGCAACAAAGTGCCACATTTTAGAATCTGGAATGATGATCAGATGATTTTAGGTTACATTAATTGACTCTTTCAGCTAAAATTCAGGGATTTTCCTGAGCCCTGAATAGCTGCTTGTTGGTGACACCAGCACAGCTGACCGGCATCTACTGAAGGCAATGAGTTTGTCTTATTTTATTTAACAGAAATATTTGGGGGTTTTCCTATTATTCCTGAAGTATTTGTGTACAAAATGTCTATAAATCTTGAGTAAATGAACCCCAACTTGAATTAAATGCTTACAAATTTAATTTTATTACAGCGCTGCTTATTTTCCTTTACCTCTGCCTGAAACCTTACTCTTCAATAGCACACAAACATGGGCACTTCCTAGGTCACATAGGGCCCAATTTGATCACCAGAAGGTTAGATTTCTCATTAAATTATTCATAAAACGGTGGAACATCCTGACATCTTTAAAAAAATAAGTGCGTTTTTCAATGATGTGTCAACGTCTTTCCACATTCAGTGACACAGCTGTCATTACATGCACCACACGATTACAGATCAAAGAGGAAAGATACACAGCCGTTGCTTTGTTGAAACTAAACAGAAGTATTTCACATCTTTTATTTGAAGCAACTTACATCATCCTAGAAATAATTTTAACTTTCCAGATGTTTTCACTGTGATGAAGCACCGCTGCATCACCACAGGAGGTGTTGTGTCGTATCGATAATGTCTGTAATTAATGACTCCACTGCAATTTTCACACTTTGTGAGGTCACCCAGTGACCCAGATTGGACACAGGTTTGACACTCCCGCTGTACATTGACAATGGTTTTCATTGATATCTCTCATATTTTTGGATGGTTTTTTGATCAAGAAGCAGATATTTGAACCGTGTGGTATCACAAAAGGTCAAACTTCAAACCACACTGAGAGATATTTAAAATGGGCAGAAAACAACAATTTTAAGTCAGAGCACTTAATTAAAGTAACCTGTATTAAAAGTGAATTACAATAATAACTAAAGTAAACTGAATGCCACCCTCAATATCCTGAACTCGATAAGTGCTTAAGAAACTTCACGAATCTTTTTCTTTTCTTTTCTTGTCCTACATCTGCTTCTGCATCGATTATTTTTTGGGGAAAAACTTAAATTTGACCATTTGTCTTCTCAAAAAGGGACTTACAAAACACACAGGAGCAGGTGTACAGACATACTGAAAGGTGTACATGTGCTCCTCAGGCAGCAGTTTCACTGTCAGGTGTAAAGAAATTTTAAAAAGAAACGTATTTATATCAAATGTCAGTAGATAAACATGTTCACTCTAACACACAGAATAGCATCAGTTTTAAAGGTAATTTACAATAGTTACTATATTTTCGATGGATTCAAGGTGTGTGTGTGTGTGTGTTTGTGTAGGGGGGGGGGGGGGGGGGCGTCAGTAAGCAAACTGTGGTAAAAGCTCTCCTATTGGGGTTTTGCATAAAATAAATAAGCAGTAATAAACAGTTGTGTGATTCTTCAGACAGTTCACGCATTTTCTTTCCGCTTTACATGAAGTTTGTAAACTGGGATCTTCTTGTTAACCTTACAAACTGGCGCACTTAACCTGCAGATTAAAAAGCAGGAATCCGTCTTACCTGGAGTAAGCCTCTTTAACGCCTCCTGTGGCGCGATTCCTCAAACACAAACCCACGCGGGGAGCAGGAACCGGCCGGTGGCCCGTCGATTGAGCAGATAGTGGGGATGAAGTCCGTACGAAGAGTCGGGAGCTGTCCTAACAGCTGCTGCTGCTGTTGCTCGGTGCTGATGTGCTGTCCGCGGAGCGAATGCGCCTTTCACCACCCTGTCACAATATTTCTGTCCCCCTCCCCTCCATAAGGAGCTTTTCCTCCACCTGATCCCGCGTCATTAGCCAAACACCAGCTGGAGCTCTGGACTCCCCCACCCATCTTTACTGAACCACCTCCTCGTCTCCATTGCGCTCTGCTCCGAGGAGCAATGTGTGGAAGACAGTTAGTGCCAAGATAGAAATACAACGTGTGCGCTAAATGAAGCAATTTAAACAGAAACAAAAAAAGGTAACATTTTTAAATAAATTCTAAATTAGAGCCAGTTTGTTCATATGAAGAAGTCCCAGTTTTAAGAGAAAGGAAATTTATAAATGACTAAATAGTGTTGGGGTTTTTTGTTTTGTTTTTTGCACTAACTCCACTTTGCAGTTATTTATTTGTAAAAAATGTTTGGAATCATGTATGACTTTCATTCCACCTCTCATGTGTACACCACTTTGTATTGGTCTCTCATTCATTTCATGTGGAATTCCAATAAAATTGATTCATGCCACTGTATCTATATATATATATGTATATATATATATGTGTGTGTATATATATATATATATATAGTCACCACCGCTCTAATGTATTTACTACCAGCTCAGTCAGCTCCATTCTTCAATTTCACTGGCAGTCACTTCAGTGGCAGTCACTTCAGTGGCTCTCCTGGAAGCAGGGACACGTTTCTCTTGGTTCCCACCCACTTCCCATTGCTGGTGCTTATTTCGCAGTACTTTCAGAATGTCTTTCACTTTCTATGGTCTCTCTTTGGACTTTTGGATCTCCGTATTAATCAGTATATTCTGGTTATACCTCATATTACTGTCTATGTTACCACAATGTGTACATATCTTTCTGGGAAGCTGCATGGCTACCTCATAGGTTTAACAAAGTACTCAAATGTAACATCCTGTTTGGAAATAGGCACCAATAAGTGAGGATGTCCTGTCGTAAATTCTTATACGGTAAACCTGGATTAATTAGCAGGAGAAAATGAACGAAAAACTGAAGGATGTAAACTATGTTAAATTTTTGATACTGTATTGATAAAAAAGCAAAACAAAATGGTTTTTTTTTTGTTTGTTTGGGTTATTTTATCAGCATTTATGAACATAACGTTCACGGGACAAGCAGATTGTTGTGATTTAAGTGATTATGGTCAGAAACAACTGAGTTGTGAAACTGAAGAAAAAGGTAAAGGTCTTCCCACTATTTGGTTCCAGATGACTTCTGGTGCATTAAAAAGAAATCCATGAATTACAATGAAACAAATAAATGAAAATAAATAAAATCTCTATTATTAATAATTAATAAAAAGTCAAATGACATTACAAATTTAATTCAATTCTAGTTTATTTGTATAACACCAAATCCCAGCTACACGCTGCAGAATTAAGGAGAAGACACCTAAAATCAGACAGCCCCTCTGTGAGCAAGCATTAGGTGACAGTGGGAACGAAGAACTCCCTTTTAACAGGAAGAAACTTCCAGCAGAACCAGGCTCATCTGACACAACCAAAGCAATGATGTCTTGGGGTGTTTGTTACAAGCCTCGCCCAAATGATGAAAGAATAAAAATACTAATCCCACAACATTACAAAATAAAAGGAAATACCATCAAAATAAAAGTCCAGTATTCACTGTCACTATTTCATTTATTTCAGATTTCCAGACTTTAGTGGGGCCACATTATACATCTGAGCGATATATATATATATATATATATATATATATATATATATATATATATATATATATATATATATTCACAAATATGTGAATTTTATAGACTTTTCTTCATCTTGATTTTAAAAAAGAGGTTTAGATAAAGCTACCTACAAAGGTTAAGGAATGAGTCTACAAACCAAGTGGTTGGAAACCACTTGTTTAATCATACTAGTGCACAATTTCTAAAGACGTCATCTGTTTTTTAGTATATAAAATATTAATTGGAGACATAACTGCGTCTGTCAGATACACATTTTGCAGTAAAAAGTACAATTATTCACTTTAAAATGTGTCGAGGGAGTAGCATAAAATAACACTGACAGCTTTTGGGGAAAAAAATCTTGATCCTGCAGCAGCGCTGACAGTACCACACAATGTGTGAAAGAGCAGTCATCCTGGATCAGTATTAGCTCTGCCCCACGGAGACAAAAATAATCAGATTATTCTCAGGAGCAGCTTGTTTGATTCAGGGCCCTTGTGCTGCAAGGCCTCCACTGTATGTTGCTCTGTTTGTTCACTGTGTCGCTGCCGATGTTTAACCAATGAGAAGAGCATGACTGCTCCCCAAAGCCAGGAGGCATGACTCAAATTAGTTAGAGTGCATCGTCCTTTGAATGATTCATCAAAGAGATCCCAGATCCAGAGACACAGTGACTGAGGCGACTGCCTGGATAAATGAAAGCTGATGTGAGGTGGGGTTGTGGTAGTGGAATATTTTTCTACCAGATGGGACACGGATATGTCACATATGATAGAGCTGAAGACATTAGCCAACATAAACTTTGTTTTATAAATCTGTTATTTAATTTAGGTTGAGGTTTGAATAGTGCTTTCAGTTTTCAATTCCAAGGATTACTGTTTTTACAGGGACAGATTCTCAACTGCAGCACAAACTTGTAGATTTTTACTGACTGGAATTCTCCCAAGCAGCTTTTAGTGTCTATAATTAGCCCTGCCGTGGAGTTGATGCCCTTCTACAATTTTGTCCAGCTCTTCTTTTCCATATCCATTCCCTTGTGTCACTTCTACATTCTGTGCTGGGAGACCTAGCAAAGATTCCTGTTGCAGCAAACATGACCGTCCATTCTTGGAATTGGTCTACCTATTAACCTGAATGAGTTGCAGGCACCATCTGATTCTGCCAGTAGTGACAAGGACACTAGCAATAAGGAAAGAGAAATTACCTTTGGCCACCTTTTTTGAAGATGGACAACTGAGTCATTGTGTTTCACTGTGAAGCTAAACTGTACCCACTGTCAACTGTACCTGAACTGAAAGATTGCTTGAAGTGCTTGCAGCACCAAAGGAACCTGCTGTGTTCAGGCTTGTTTTAAGTTTTGAGTACCTTTGATTTAATTGCGGGATGTTTTTAATTTTGAATTAACAACTCAACTAACAACTTTTAGAGTCTCCTTCAGCTGGAAAGTTAAGGCCTTGTTTTGAGCAGCCTCCGGACTCACTCTGCAGGTGGCATTTTCCTGCATTTCCTTCACCTGATGTTGTAGCCAAAATAACTCCTCAGCGTACTCTTCAGTCTCCAGTCCATGACTGCGACAATTTTGAAGTAAACGCTTTAAATCTCGGACGATGTTTTGGTGGGCTATGAGGCTCTATTTTCACCTGTAAAGCAGGAGTTGGGAAGGCGGAGGTTTACCCTGGTGCAGGTGTGCCGCAGCGGTCAGTGGAAGAATCCGTGAGTTTCTCTGTGAATTTCCCATTACGTCGTAGCACACTCGGAGCTTGCTTGGAAGTTTAGGGAGTTTTTTTCGCTGTAAAAAGTTTTCTTCCCACGCACAACGGACACTAATGTTTTTGTCACTTTTTATGGAATCAAACTTAAAGTAAGGTCAGTACTTACATGCTTTAAACGTTGCACGCTCATACTCACTCCCGCACTCGATATATTATCCATTGTTGATCTGCACACAGCTGTTGTCACGAACGTGACACTTGCTTATGTCACTGTCATGAGACATTCTCGCAAAAAAAATCACGGTTTTAGTAACACAGTAACGCAGCGTTCCTACGGGAAAGTAACGGTAATCTAATTACCGTTTTTGCAATAGTAATCCCTTACTTTACCCGTTACTTGAAAAAAGTAATCGGATTACAGTAACGCGTTACTGCCCATCTCTGCTCGTCATTACAGCTTGATTCCATTTTCTCTCTCAGATGCTAACACGGCTGAAGCAACTTAACCTTGCACTCATGAAGTTTCTTTGAAACTGAGATCTCTCAATTTTGGATGTAGGACTTCACATGAATATCCATAGTTTGGATGTTTGCAGCCGTCATACCGCTTTTTTCTTTTCCTTTTCTATTTTCTACACTAATAAAGTGTGATGAGTGAAAACTTTTAGTTAGCTTTTTCTCAACATCCTAAGCACCTACCTACACCTTAAAAAGCCCTTTAAGAAACAAATTCCACCACTCAGCAGCCTGACTGAGCTGGCGTATGTATTGTTAGTTTTTATTACCAGCTACATCCATAAACTGTAATAGCTGCAGGTAGTATTTTTGTTTTCCAGACTCTTTAGAAGTGAATAGTTACCATGGCAACAACAATAACAACAAAAAGCTGAAGCCATTATATATAACCCAAACTATATTTCCTAGCTTAGTCAAGCAGTTTATATTTCATTAACTTCACTATGTTGTTTCCAATGAAAAGTGTCTCTGCTGTGTAAGACCTTGAGTCAGTGTGAGTGCTGAACCCCTCCAACCTCCCGATGGGGATTTGTAAATGCATAAAATATTAATTAGACATATTGGGTGCCAATTATTATAGATGAGATCAAACACAATAAAACTGAAATATTTGAAAAGGGTTGTGAGATATTCAATATTGTCATGTTAATATATCAAGGATGCACTGTCACAATACTTAATACTGCAGTGCATTGTCCGATAGACTGTGATTTAATCTGGTTTTTTTTTTACCATATTCTTTTTTACTATACACAGCTATTTTTAATTCTGTTTTATGTTGGCATCTTAAATTTGAGAAATTTAACCTTCTTATGTAAGCATTTGAATGTATGCTTATTTTACTTCAGTGGGATTATTTTCGATTTCACATTAGATTTCACTTTGTTATTGAGCTGTATAATAATCAACTGAACTGCTTTGTTTTTGGTTGTGTTTAAATTCATTTTTTAACTGCTATAAAAACAGTGAGCCATGATATTTACCTGGTGATTCTATTGAAAATGTTTACAAAGGCAGCAACCCTGTTAGTCAGCTCCCTCTGTCAGCATCCATCTGTCAAAGTACTTTAAGCCTTCCTAGCTGAGTTATTGGAAAACAGGCTGTAAACCTTTTTAATTCTGCTACAATACTGGACATTTTAATATGGGAATCTATAAGAATCGGCTTAGTTTGGGGGCCAGCCTCAAGTGGACATTAGAGGAACTGCAGTTTTCCATGCTGGCTTCATTTTGCTTCCAGAGAGAAAAGAACACAGGGTGAAAATTTTCAGGTGAAGATAAAAAATACAAGCACTAGTTGTCCATGACAGGGTGTTGTGTGTGTGCGGTCTACCTCTGCTTGTATCACTTCATGTTGGCACTGTGAGTACAATAGTTCATTTTTATGTCATGTGGTCCACAGTGCATTTCATGAAGGTCAGGGCACTGAAAACAGAGGACTGAGTCTCAGTGGGCAGCCCTAATGGAAACAAACTCCATTAGGAACCCCCTCCCCTCACCCTCTTTTCTAAGGCCTTGAGAGAAGCCTTTATGCGTTTTTAGTGGTGAATGTGAATCCTGGTCTACAAACGTTCGAGCCCTGGTTCTGGTTTGGCAGCTCAAAGGTCTCAGCTGCAGTGCCTGCAGCTCTTTGTGATTGTGAAACGGGCCAGCGGTGATGTCACAGTCGCCATGCAACAGATTTAATCTAATCCCCTTTCCCCAGATTAGAAAGAAAAATCACTAGAAGGTCTTTTGTCTAAATTACACACCATGTGAGCATTTGTTTAACCTCCATCTTCTATAGCAGGTTTACCATATGCTGTGACGCTCCACCCTGGACTAACTTTTGACCTGTTTTGTAGGCTATACTGCTCACGGCTGACATAGAAATACAGTGCGAAGCTGCGGAATGACGAGTGAATAAATTATTCATTTTGCAGGATTTCAGCCATAAACATTCTCCCTTCAAACCAAGCACATTTCAGATGGAGAATCATAATTATTCATTTTGCTTAACTGAGGCATTGCGAGAAGTGAGGAACTGCACCAACGTGGACAAGTCATTTTAACCAGGCTGAGCTTCTTAATTGGAAGATATCCAAAGACTGTTTAGGGTGTAAACGACACCAAACTCTAACTAAAACCAACAGGCTAACTGATAGTTAACTAATAGCAGTGTAATAGAGACAACAATTACTGTAGGTTTGACTGGATGACTTTGTGCACTTGGAGAACTTGCATAATTCATTTGGATTGTTTGGCACAGGAGGCAAAGTGACAAACACAAGCTGGATTTTATCCCAAGAAAAAAACAAATAAATAAAATAAAGCACCTATAATGTGGAGAGCTGAGGGTTTACATCAAATATGTGGTAAATGAAAATAATCACAAAGGTGTACATGGCACAGCAGCAGAGGTTTTCTTAACGTGCTAGCAACCTCTCCAGAGTGTGTGTTTTACGAAGATGGTGGAAGAATGATACTTTCAGATAGGAATAATGTTTTCCTGGTACATGACATCAAGCCTCTTATTAGCCTCTATTTTTGCCAGTTTGTTGTAATAAAGTCAAGTAAGGTCCATTGACAAAAACTCCTGTTGATGGACTCTCCAAAACTAATGTTTTCATCTGTATTCTTAGATTGGCCAAGAGAGGTGCTAACGCAGCTGGGCTAATCTCCTTCATAAGCATATAAGTCTAAAGGAGGCATGGCATTTCTTGTCATTTAGCTATTAATTTTTTACTAGATTTTCCTTGCAAGACTTTACAGAATGGTCTGAAAAAGAGAGTTCTCTGGGGGAAATCCTTGTTGAAATGGACAACAGCAAATAAACCACTAACTATTATACTGGGCCTCATGTCCATCCCTTTATCTCCACATTGTTCTTGTCTTCTGATGGCTGCTTCCAGCAGGATAACACACTGTGTCACAAAGCTCAAATCATCTCAAAAAGGTTTCTTGAACATGACAATGAGTTCGCTGTACTCAAATGGCCTCCACAGTCACCAGATCTTAAGCCAATAGAGCACCCTTGGCATGCGATGTAATGAGATATTCATTTTGGATGTGCAGCTGCTTTGGTGGTAAAAGGGGGTCCAGTGTATGTCTACAGTATTTAACCAGTAGTTTATGAATTAATTAAATTCGCTTCATTGTGAGCCAGTAAAACTATATAATCTCACATGGCCCTGTCACACCACTTTAACGTTAGCGTTGAGATGGACACCTGTACTGGAGTACCAGGGGACCAGCATCAATATTTAGTCTCTACCTTGTAATCTGAAGTTTTGGGCTCAGCACATAGCTTTAATCTATTACAAATATTTTCATCAGTACTGGACAGAAGTGTTTAAATTTTGCAAAATCGAGCCAAATGATCCTCAGCTGGTCTTGATCGACTCATGAAAGTTTGGCTGTGACAGACAGCTCGATGTGATCTTCACAACTGTGTCAAACAACTCCAATATGTTTCAGCAATAAAAAGAAGATACACCTGCACTCTGTGTTTGTGTCTGTGCATGTGTGTGGTATTGGACTCATTCTGTCACATCTAATGTGTGTCACTCTGCCATTAAACTTCAGTCTCATTCGATCTGAATAATACATATCCCCCATTCTCTTCAACAACCATCTGTCTGCTTGTTCGACACTCAAAACTGACATACAAAACCTAACAAAACACGCACACACACGTTATTCCAGTGCACAAATGCAAACCAGCATGCAACATGGACACACAGATGTGTTTAAATTATCTCAGTGGTCTGATCTATTTTAGTCTCTAAATAATGGCACATTACAGCTGAAGATAGAAATGACCAGTGCTGGGCAAGTTACTTTGAAAAGGTAATTCATTATAGTTACTAGTTACTTCTTCAAAAAAGTAACTGAGTTAGTAACTGAGTTACAAGATTCTAAAAGTAATTAATTACTTGAAAAGTAACTATTGCGTTACTTTAAAAAAGAAGTTTAACATTTTTTCCAGGGTATTATTGGCCATTTTTAACTACTTTTGATGTTTCCTCTATATTTCACCTTTAAAAACTATTTACTTTGTCTTGTTTGGTATCATTCTTTTCAGCACAACCTCACATGTCTGAATTTACAGTTATGTTTTCATTTTGACATACTGTATTAACACAATTGATCTATAATCAGACAAAAAAACGTAAAATCAGAGTAGAAAATGGATATATTTTTTTACTGTAACAACCACAAACATGTTTAATGAATCATGTTCATAACTTTAAATGCAAATATAAATTGTCAATTTTAAAATCATAAGTTTTGCAAACGAAGTTATTTGCATCCATTTACCCTTGACCTTTTATTTAAATAACCATTTGAAACTATTTGCATAACAATCAGCTGTTCTGCATTCAATAAGATGCCACACAAATTATTTGTGCCACTCCAAATATTTCTGTCCACTATAAAGGAGAACATCACAGCCTGATACCTGCAGGTCTGACAGCAGCAGGTGCATCACTCCTGTTCTCTACCTGGAGACAGCAGTCACCTCATTGTTCTTACACACAACACAAAACTATCCACAACACTACACACTAACTACACAAGACAACACATTATCTACACACTCCAAACACGCTAAACATCACAAATCTCTCACATCTCAAAACTCGCTCTCTCTCTTTTTCTGCTGTCTCTCTCTCTCTCTCTCTCTCTCTCTCACTCCTAAAACTCCCCCCTCTTCCTAAACATCCAAATGTCATGTTGTCATATCATTTTTGATTGGTTAACATGGTGCATTTTCCCACCAACACGAAAGGGGTGTTTTTTTTTTTTGTTTTAGGGTATTTTTTTGGTCATAAGCAGAGAGTGCTTGCTAGCGCTGTCCTTAGACAGTAAACGTGACAAAACTAATCAGGACAAAACGCTGCATATATATTGTTTATCATGACTCTGGTTTTATGTGGCCTATCAACACAATTTAAAAACTGGTATATATCACCTTGTTGCTTTGTCATCTTGAAGGAGTCATGTGATTGGCTTACCACGACTACTTTATTCTTCCTCAGTCAAACAGCAGCACTCATGCGATTGTTTTGCCCCCCTAGCTGCAAAAAAGTGCCAAAAAGTGATTGTCTGCTAGAAAGTGATTGCTGTCCGCGGGAGCGCGCGCAGCTGCTTAAAGCTGTAGCGCCCAGATTACTTACGTAGACAGCTACTTCTGTACAACTGATGCAGTAAGGTGCAGTAAGCTGAAGACAGCTTCAACCGTCTGGTTGTTGAAAAATAGTAACGCAACCACATGGCATTTTCTTGTTAGTACCGGTAACGACGTTGTAACAATAGAAGTAGTAATTAGTTAGATTACTCGTTACTGAAAAAGTTAACGCCGTTTGTAACGCCGTTACTTGTTATTCCCATCACTGGAAATGACAGCTCTCACAGAAGACTGACTGGTCTACATGGAATAAAAATATCATTAAAAAAATGTATGCAGTAATACCAGACTACACTCTAGCAATTCAACAGCTTTAACAAAAAAAAATCTTCATTTACTGCAAAATGTAGACAATTTCTAGTAATAAATAAGCCATCCAAGGCTGAACACATCTGTTGCCTCTGACATGTTTTTGTAGGTGACTGCATACCCACAATATTCTTCTGGGAACCAGTTTTTTTGTGAATACAGTTCAGTTTTGAGGGCTTTAACACTTTGTTTTTGTTCCTGCATGTTCCTGCCAATGATAAAGAAGTGAAGAGAAATGGAATTCCCATTATTATTAGTAGAGATGGACCGATCCGATATTACGTATCGGTATCGGTCCGATACTGACCCAAATTACTGGATCGGATATCGGCGAGAAATAAAAAATGTAATCCGATCCATTAAATATCAAAAAAGCACCTCACAAAACTTGCTACACCACATGATAGAGCGGCTGTGTGTATTTGTAGCCTCGCTAGCAAACCGGCATTTCATCTCTTTTTTTTTTTCCTACGTAGCTGACGCTGGTAACTGTGCAGGGGCGGATCTAGCAAAGTTTAGTCAGGGGGGCCGATAGGGCATGAACAGGGAAAAGGGGGCACAAAGACATACTTTTCTTTCTTATTCTCATTTAAAATGTCTAGCTTTTAATAAATAATTATCTGAATCTTACACCCAAAGTTTTAATCTGATGTAAAATATATAGAAGTCCATTACTGTATATAGTGACTGTTAAGTCTAATATACCCTAGTAAGCTATAGTACTTTTTCCTTTGGGAAAGTACCATCTGTGCAGTCTGCAATTCTGTTGAAGAAAGATGTTGAATCTATTTAATTATTCTTGAAAAATAATTTATTTCTGTGCATTTCCCCCCCTGCATCAAATTAAATTTGATTACATCGATTAAGCATCATGAGGTGGAGGGTGGTTCCCTATTTTTTTTTTGCTGGGAGTTTGCAACCCTATTAGTTAGGTTGCTTAATATTTCTGTTAAGTACTCTTTAAAATACCAGAATAGGGAGGATGGAGCAGGTTTAAGTTTATTAGATTGATCAGTGTTGCTGAACTATGAAATATTTTGGGCGCAGTGTATTTTTTACATACAGGTATAACAGAATAGCTTTAGTGTTGTTATTTATTTCAATTTGAGTATAAACTTATACAAAATGCAGCAAGATATTAAAAAAACGTTTTATTGATTAAAAAATACACTATATCGGATTCATATCGGTATCGGCAGATATCCAAATTTATGATATCGGTATCGGACATAAAAAAGTGGTATCGTGCCATCTCTAATTATTAGTGAATTTCTAGTAAAGATGATAACACAGTTTTTATGGTCATACAAAACAATTAAATACCAAATCATGCTCCAAAATGTTGATATAATTTTAAAGAAGCATATTTAACTACGATATCTGACGGTCTGTTAACATACAGATAGTATGCTAATCTTAAAATGACTCTTCAGTACAGAAATGAAGCCCAACAATCATGTTTTACAGTCCCGTGGTCTCAGCCTCAGGTACTCAACAAATCAAACAAAGCTCATGTGAAAACAAACAAACAAATGAACAAAATATGTTCTCCTTCATTTCTGTCAAACAAAGCTAAATGAAACGTTTCCAGCTGTTAGTATCATGGTTGCTAGGCAACCTGGGCAACGTGACGGAGGCTAGACCGTCCCATTTCAGAAGCCTCGCACTTCCGGCCTTAGCGGTCTTTGAATACGCGGCCCTTGTGGACTGTTAAGGCTGCGTACTTTAAGAAGGCTGCAGACCCTGAATTGGGATACAGCCATTATGAATGGTGATGCTGTGGCAAACAATGCCTCTTCAGAACCCCTAACTAGGTTTACTAACCTGTTGTGCAAACCACCCATTATCCTTGAGGCCTGGCACATTTGCATTTGCTCACTCCAAGTCAGGCCAAACCTCTGTGTTACAACTTTCAGAAATGCCTGCCGTATCTATACAAAATATCCCACACATTGACTGACCTGCAAATATAAAAGACACACATTCACACCTCATTGCCATATTACATATGATATTTATATAAACCCATTTAGAGTGAGGTTCATGGAAATTTACCATTCTCTATTTGTTTATCTTCTGACAACGTAAGATTACAAGTGTGCTCCAAAGCTTCCTTTGCCTGTTAGACGTGGGAATGCTGCAGACCATCAGAGAGTGCACGGTACATCAAGCCCGCAGAACAGAGCCGGACTGGAATTTGTCAGTTCATGAACTGATGGCATTCATTTCAATCCTGTTTGTAAGAGCAATGTGTCCTGTTGGTGCCATTGTGGATTGCTGGTGTCGAGACAAACGCCGGTCTCTGCGATTCTTTTGGTCCTGGTAGAGATCACGCTGAGATGTTTCCATGTTTTACACAATCCTTTTATTACCCATTATTCTTACAGATGCATCTGGAGATCAGCACACTGCATTCCTATGCAGTCCTATGCTAAAGGCTGATCTAAAGAACTCCACACAACAGTTACAGTTATAACCTCTGGTCTCCTCCCCCCTACAGTAAACACCCCCACAATGGAAATACACTAGTACAGTGGCCAAGGGTGCTGACACCCTGACCCCCATCTCCTTTTATGGTAGTGCCCATTTGCCCTTTGTCTGCCCCTCACCCTCAGTAACTCTTGCTTCATGCCCTGGGGGTGAGGGTTGGTCCTCCTGCCCTGCACCTCAGTTCTTTGTTCCCATCCAAGGCCTATTTTCTATTTTGTATACTTACACCCATTACCACAATATTATAATGTTGCAAGCAATCACAAACTACATTCTCTTTAACTCTGATCTATATCAAGGAATCTATTCTCAACAATCCCCCTTTTGATCTCTCCAATGAGAGATCACATCACACCTCTCCTTCATCCTAGGGCATAACTGGTTTCCTAAACCTGACCAGACCTGATGTGAATGCTTTCCTCACTTCCTGAGATAAACTCTGTTTAACTGCTTGAGAAGGGTGGTGTGAAGTAGATAGCCTTCAACATCTATTCCCTCAGTCTTCTTTTTCCAGCGTGGGGTGAGTCTCTGCGTTCTTCCATCTCTTCTTTCTTCAGTCACAGGGGTAGACTACCCTGAGACCTTGCCACAGACCAGGGGATTATTCTGCCCCTGTGGTTGAGGTCTGGGTGTTCTCTGACTCGTCTGAGTCAGGGCTCGATTCCCCCTTTGGTGCTCAAGTTGCTCCTTGCTCCTCAGCTACTGCACACTGGCTCCAGTGCTACCCGGCTTCGCCTTTGCCCTTCAGTCGAACAGCGTGCGATGTCCTGTCCACCAACTCGATTGGTCCTGTCCACCTCGGCTCCAACCACTTTCTTTTGATCACTTTCAGACGTACCCACCAGGCGTCCGACAGTGTGCTTCTTGCAGCAAGCTGTGCTCTCTCTCTCTTGCTCGCTCTTGAAGCCTTCTCTCCAGTTCTCAGTCTGCATCTTATGGGTGATCTCCTTCAGTCAGTTTGGTTACTGAACCTGTAATTAAAAATTAAAACTACCCCGGCAAACCCCTTTTGCCACATGGTCCTTGCCATGTGTCAATTCAAAACAATTAGAGATGCACAATAAAGTTGCCCATTCTCTCTTAAAAATTCCAGGGCTTCTCCCATAGAGTAGCTCTGCTCCAGGCCTGTAAACCTGTGTTTAAAAAATTGGCCAGTGGTGTTTCCTGTGGCAAATCATGTGATTAAATCATATGATTAACCCTCTGCTGTAGAAAAGTGGTGTAGATGTTAGCCCAGTGCATCTTGTATGCACACTTTCTCACAGTGACCTCTGCACTGTAAACAATACAAGGTCATGAATAACACACCGCTGTTAAATTCACAGACACAGAAAGTGGCAATTAAAAGGTTAAGTCAGCACGGCCCAAAAGCCCATGCAACCTGCTGCTGTCATCTTTCTTCTCCTGTAAAAAGAAACATACATACATACATCCACCCTTTTGTCTCTCTGGGTGGAGGTGCAATCTTGCATATTGGTGTCAAGTCAGTCAAGTTTTTGTCAGTCCAGTCAGTCCCCGTGTTTATTGCTGATAGCAGAACCTCTTGTGTCGCATTAAGTTTCTACTGCCAGCAATATGACGACATTTCAAAAAGAACAAAAAAAGAATTTTAGAATGGATTACCTCGCGAAATCCTTTTAGGCAGGGACTCATTATCTGATTGCGTCCCAAATAAGTGACTTTCTCCAGAGCCCATTGTAAAGTGGAGAAGCTCAGTTTGCGATAATTTTCAAGCAAAAATTTAGTATAGCGCTTTCAGATCCAATCGTGCAGGCCTGCTTGAAAGAGAGAAAATTGTCAAACACAACTTTCAGCGCACTGTTAAAAAATCAAAATACCAGAATAACCAAATATATAAAATCGTAGTCTTAGGACTTGTCCCAGAATATTCCTTCTCTAAAAAATAAAACACACCAAATCTAATTGGCAGGTTCAACTTGGTAACAAAAGAAAAATGCATCAGCCAATTAAATCCCCCCAACTTTTCCTGTTCATGCATTTTGTACTTATGTATGTCATTTTATTTACCTTCCCCCGTTTTTCTGAAACAAAACTTATTTTGCTCCACCTTCTTGTTTCAGAAACACCTAAATAAAATAAAAAAAAATCTCAATCATAGTCAGGCACAGCTAAATCCTAATGCTTGCGAGTTACCATTGGCAACCACACTGTGTTTTGTTAACCCCTTCTACAGGTACCCTCTTGTGATGTGTGCACTTCCTGTATGATTTTGTGCTACCCCAGTACATGTTGTGTGCATGTGAGGTGTTGCCTTTCCATTTTGTCCAGCAGTGCACTTGCATACCTCAGTACTTGTCTTCCTCCCCCTTTTGTGGTGGTCTGGACACTTTTTCAATTCTTCACTTCAAGGCAGTCGTTTGTCTCCCTGGATTCCTTAACCCAATTTGATTCCCCAAACTAAAACAACAGCATTCCTCTGTGTCCTCACCTGCTCCTTCTTTCACTGTGGTCTCTTCTTCCCCACCAGTCCAATGGCAGTTCTTCTTTTCAGCTTTGTCCTGTGTATTCTCCCACTGTCTCTTTCATTGCCATTTTGCTCCAAACATGGCAAACGTCAAACTCAGAAAGTCTCCTCAAAAGTCCTTCACCCACAGTGAAGTTGCAGCTTGCTGGAACCGCATCTCTCCATCCATCCAGTCGTGATGATGGATCTTCTCTTTCTTTCTCTGATGTCGTTTACCCATAGCGCTGCTGGACCTCCATGCTCAGGACTCTGCTGTTGTCTCTTGGACTGCTGTCCACTGTTAATGTTAACTGCACTCCGTGTCTTCAAGAAGAGAGTAGCTTCCTTGGAGCTTGCTTTTTCAGGATGAGGAAGGAAAGCTGCAAAACAATTCAGCCAAAACTCGGGCTGGGTGTTTCAAATGATCTTTACCTATAATTTTCTTCCAACTGCTGCTCGTGGAGAATTGATCCAGGTCCATTTCCCCACCTGCAAGTGACACACTGAGACAACTTGATCATTCACTGTCCTGGTCCGGAGTCTGTGGACTCCATGTTTATGTTTAAGTTTATTAACATTCTGTGGTTTTGTTTATTTTGGGTTGTTTCTAATTATCCCTAGTGTTTTGTGTCCTCTGTGCCCTCCGGTTCCACATTCCTATGTTCTGTCTCCCCAGTCTGTGTTAAATTTGCATCTGTGTTAGAGTTCAGTTGGTGTGTTTCCTGTTTTATTTTGAAGGTCTTTTCAGTGTTTCTACTTTCACCTCCCCTTGTGTTGTAATGTCCAATTAATTCCAGCCGTGTCTCTCTCCTGTCTTAAAAACCCAGAAAGTAAGATTTTAGTTGTTCTTGACTGAGAAAAAGAAAACCCTCTTCTTATTATTACTACTTATTTTCATCAACCACACTCCTATTCTGTTTTTCTTTTGTGTCCACTAAGGGCAGCTGGTGACCTGCAGTATCACCCGCTCCCCTCAGTTGGAGACAGTTCCCTCTCACAATTCCACACTTTTTTTTGTTTTTGTTATTTTTTCTTTTTCATTTTTACCTTCTTTTTTTTTTTTTTTTTTTTTTTTACCCCATTGTTTTACACCCGCACATCAACCTCTTAATCCACTTCTCCAACCTCTCTTTTCCTTTCTCCCCAACTGCTCTCATCTAGTTCTTGATCAAATTCTCTATATTATTACTATTTTGTCTTGTCAATAATCCCCTGTAATCCGCTCTGTCTCCCCTTTTGTCCCTCAAAGGAACACACACACACACACACACACACACACACCTCTATTTTGCTCCTCACCTCCATTTTGCCCCCCAGGGCACTTACACACACCTCCTCCATTTTGGTCATCAGGTAGTTTAAACACACACCTACACAACTTTCCTTTGTCCTCAAAGGAGCACCCCCACACACACACCTTTTGTTCTTCAGATTCAGCCACATGCTACTCTCTGCACAATCACACTTCAAACCTAAGTTTTCTTAAAACACAAGCTCACAACAAAGTAGAATTTAGGGAGGAATATTTAACCAATCTTCTCCCTCGGCCTCAAACCGTTTTAGTAGAATTTAGGGAGGAATTTTAACCAATCTACTCCCTCGGCCTCAAACCGTTTTAGTAGAATTTAGGGAGGAATTTTAACCAATCTACTCCCTCGGCCTCAAACCGTTTTAGTAGAATTTAGGGAGGAATTTTTAGCCAATCTACTCCCTCGGCCTCAAACCGTTTTAGTAGAATTTGGGGGTCCTGAACTTCCCAGGCCTCAAACCTAGCTCCAGAAACGCCGTCTGGGCCTATGAATTCGTCAACTCATAGGAGGGGCAGCCACATCCAAGGACAATAGAATTTAGAAAGTCCTGCTTTCTGGGCCTCAAACCCTCACTTTTAGAGAAACCAGCTCTGTTCTACACACATCTCTTATCAAAATTTACGGACTTCTGCGTTCAGGACACTTTTGGGTGAAATTTAGCTTAATTCCAATATGCAGATTCGATTAAACAGGTTCTGCTTACCTTGTTTTTTGCTGGCAATACCCTCAGTGTCCATTCCGCTTCAGCCAAGGTCCAAATGGAGATCAACTACCAAGATCCGGGTCACGGCACCAAATTGTCGAGACAACGCCAGTCTCTGCGATTCTTTTGGTCCTGGTAGAGATCACGCTGAGATGTTTCCATGTTTTACACAATCCTTTTATTACCCATTATTCTTACAGATGCATCTGGAGATCAGCATACTGCATTCCTATGCAGTCCTATGCTAAAGGCTGATCTAAAGAACTCCACACAACAGTTACAGTTATAACCTCTGGTCTCCTCCCCCCTACAGTAAACACCCCCACAATGGAAATACACTAGTACAGTGGCCAAGGGTGCTGACACCCTGACCCCCATCTCCTTTTATGGTAGTGCCCATTTGCCCTTTGTCTGCCCCTCACCCTCAGTAACTCTTGCTTCATGCCCTGGGGGTGGGGGTTGGTCCTCCTGCCCTGCACCTCAGTTCTTTGTTCCCATCCAAGGCCTATTTTCTATTTTGTATCCTTACACCCATTACCACAATATTATAATGTTGCAAGCAATCACAACTATATTCTCTTTAACGTTGATGTACATTAAGGAATCTATTCTCAACACTGGTCAGAAGGATTTCTGGTGCCAGTAATCAAAGAGACAATGCCCCGAGATAGATTCATTTCAATTATGCAACACCTTCGATTTGATGACAGGGACACGCGGGCAGAACGGGTGAAAACAGACAAATTTGCGGCAATCTCCGACATCTGGACACGCTTCAACGAGAACTGTGCTAAGAGTTTCACTCCAGGAGAACACATGACCATAGATGAACAGCTGTTCCCTACCAAGGTCCGTTGTCCATTCACACAGTATATCGCAACCAAGCCAGACAAATTTGGGATCAAGTTCTGGATGGCCACGGATTTGGACACCAAATATGTCTGCAGTGCATCTCCTTACTTGGGAAAGGACCCCAGTCGTCAGAAGGGAGAGAGGCTGGCAGAGAACGTGGTCATGAAACTGATGGAGCCGTTTTTGGATGATGGGAGAAACGTCACAACGGACAATTTCTTTACTTCACTGTCACTGTCGCACAGACTGCTGCAGCGCAAAACAACGTTACTGGGCACGGTGAATAAAGTCCGTCGTGAACTTCCTCAACTTGCAAAAGTTACTGCAAAGCGAGAGGTATTCTCCACTTCAGTGCTTAGAAGTGGCGGTGTCTCCTTGACAATTTATGCATCTAAAAAAACAAGACTGTGTGTGTTCTAAGTTCCATGCACCAAGACGTGACGATCGGTGACGACAGAAAGAGGAAACCCAACACGATAACAGACTATAACCACATGAAGGTATGTGAATGTGTGTACAATTTTACACCAGTGCTACAATGTTTTCTGATGTGTGCTATACAGGCCTATAGAAAAAAACATATACTCATGACTCTCTCTCTCTGCTTTTACAGTGTGGTGTAGACGTGTTGGACCAAATGGCGTGGATGTATTCTGTAAGAGCAGCAACATGCAGGTGGCCAGTAGCAGTTTTCTACAATATGCTGGACCTGGCGGCGGTGAATGCCTACATTTTGTACAAGGCATGTACAGGGTGGACAGGCAAAAGAAGATTGTTTCTGAGTCTTCTAGCTCAGCAACTTCGTTGCCGATTCATGCAGCTCAAGGAAATATTAGCACAGAGGCAGGCTGCTGAAGCTGCTGCAGCTGCTGTGCCAGGGACTGTAAAGACAACGCAGTGCCAGGTGCAAGAGAGCTGCAACAGGAATCGCAGCAGGTTTACCTGTGCAACATGTCAGAAATTCACCTGTGCCAAATGCAGGGATGATGGACACTGGGTCTGCAAACGCTGTAAAGTTTGAAACACTTTGAAATAAAACAGACTTGTGTACCCATATATTGTGAATGTGTGTCTATTGTATGTAGATTGTAACACAGGGGTTTGGCCTGCCTTGGATCTGAGTAAACAAATGCCAATGTTGCACAAACACACACACACACACACACACACACATACACACACACACACACGCACAAAAGTGGACAGTGCAAGACAAAAGCAGCTAAATAAAAACTGTACAAAGAGCACGGTATAGAAAGTGCACTATACAAACAATCTGGAAACATAAATATGGACACGTGTATTCAAAAATATTGGTGTGTGTATACACACACAGACACACACATCTATATCTATATCTATATATATATGTAACGTGAGGGTTCACTAGATGGTCTGGAATCTCTCGGAATAATTAGAAACAGCAAGATGGAGACGGATAACTTTTTAGCAGCCTCTTTACTCTCAGCACACGGCAACAACAACCCACACTTCCTGTGTGCCGCCCTCATGAATACTTCACTGACCTCTCAGAAACCAGGAAATCTTATACTCAGATCAAAACAGGAAAACAACCAGGTAGATATAACACATACTAATTACTGGTTTGAACATGCATGTCTAAACATTCAAACGTGTAAACATGTAAATATCAAAACTTAAAACTTATTTAAATTTACTTCTACACTTTACATATATATAGATATATATATATAGATATGTGTGTGTGTTGTTGAGAATAGATTCCTTAATGTACATCAACGTTAAAGAGAATATAGTTGTGATTGCTTGCAACATTATAATATTGTGGTAATGAGTGTAAGATACAAAATAGAAAATAGGCCTGGGATGGGAACAAAGAACTGAGGTGCAGGGCAGAAGGACAATCAACCCCCACCCCCAGGGCATGAAGCAAGAGTTACTGAGGGTGAGGGGCAGACAAAGGGCAAACGGACACTACCTTAAAAGGAGGTGGGGGTCAGGGTGTCAGCACCCTTGGCCACTGTACTAGTGTATTTCCATTGTGGGGGTGTTTACTGTAGGGGGGAGGAGACCAGAGGTTATAACTGTAACTGTTGTGTGGAGTTCTTCAGATCAGCCTTTAGCATAGGACTGCATAGGAATGCAGTGTGCTGATCTCCAGATGCATCTGTAAGAATAATGGGTAATAAAAGGATTGTGTAAAACATGGAAACATCTCAGAGTGATCTCTACCAGGACCAAAAGAATCGCAGAGACCGGCGTTGTCTCAACAGTGTATAACTAGACTTTATGCATATTATGTAAGGTGTGGCTATATAAATATATGTACAACTCTGTGTATATGTGTTTATGGACAGGCATGCAATGTAGTAACAAGGATTGACAAGAACTACCATGGTGTATTGTACGCTGCAGGTAAGGAAGGAAAGTAGCCTTGCAGGGAAGGAAAGACCTGAATCTCTCATGGTTGGGGGTTAGGGGAGGGTGTCTTTGCACAACAAAAGCAGGAGAACAATGGAGCTGAAGACCTGTGAAAATCTCAGCGGGGTGCCAAGAGGTGTTAGGGTCGGGGGGGGGGGGGGGGGGGGGGGGGTTACGCAAATTTGCGCAGGTTAGTAAATCTAGTAGTAGGGACTTGCACCAGGGAAAAAAGGCTCAGTAATTCTAGTGCTAAGAAGGGTCTGGGTTTTAAATCATCTGGTCAGCTGAGGACTCATTAGAGATGTTGGAGAGGAAGTCCTTTCACTTTTTAGCTAAATTTAAACATCTTTTGTCTAGATTACACGTCGGTGACCTGAGAAAAATGCAGCAAGTTGGGGGTTTTTGCAGCAAGTTTATAATAGCAGGAATGCACTGACAGTTTTCTTGTTTAAAGAAGTTTCTGGCATTTATAGTACGATAATAGTATGCTTTTTAGTCCATTTTATGATAAAAGAATAAAAGAATTAAACTGCTACATAAAGTTTAAGATTTTAATTACTATGAATAGTCAATATTTTTCTACTTTCTACATTCATGTATTCACTGTCTGTTGTCAATCATGTTTTACACTGTGTAGTATTTCCTGGTAGGTGGCAGTAACGCGCCAACATTGTTTCTGCATTTGCATGTTGGTGATTTATTGCATGCACACAAACCTGTGCGCTGTTTAAATCATGTTTCATGGAACTACAGATTTGTAAGCCCTGGCATTTACTGAGCAACAGTCAGATAAATATCTGACTGTTCAGGAACAAGGAAAAGATGACACTCAAGGGGAACTTTATACTCATTTCCAGCATACACGAGGGACACCATTTTAAGGCTTAACTACTATTGGTGTGATGTAATCGGCAATGTTAAATCCCTCAACACAATCAGCAGTGATCTGATTGACAATAATCCCAAGTGAAAGTTGGATTTCCATCCATGCAATTGTGCTAAAAGCACCAGCATTAAAGTGATGGAGGTCTTAAATCCAGATAAAACTTAAAAACTATGACCTTGATATCATTTTTAAATGCTTTTGATTTTATTTTATCCTTCCCACAGGTTTTTATCCAGAACATGTTATTGTTCTTGGAAAGTTTATTTTTCAAGGAAAGAGAGCTGGTTTTAGTTTCACTAAAAAGGGATAAAAGACAAACAAAAACATATCTTCTAATGCAGGGATTATCAAGATGTTCCTATCAAATATATCCAAGTGAACAGTTCCATCAAATAACCCTTAGCTCTAGGTACCATCCACATAATGAAGACTACTAAAAAAATTACATTATAGGCATTTTCTAGGAGGTCAGATATTCCAGGAACCCCCAGGAACACTTTCAATACTATTTGAGTTTGGAATCCCATCAACTCCTGAGTCCCAAGGTGCCACAGATACTTCCAAAAGTCCTTAAAATGTTCCTAAGCAACAAGAGGCCATTTAGCGCCACCACAAAACTCAGTGGAAAAATGTCAAGTGATGAGTCCCATGAGCCCCCAAATTGAACATCAAGACCTCTAAATCTCAATCTAATTATTTGTATGCCTTTAACCCTATCAAGACCCCTATAGCCCACTGAAATCGACTTAAGGATGTTATGACCATCAAAATCCCCTTAAACATACCAAACCTTACCAAGAACCCCAGATAAGACAGAACCTTGACATAAAAAAGCCCATGAAACTTACTAATGAACACTGAATGCAACAGAAATCCTTCGATGAACTCTAACTCATATACCCCTGGAACCACCTGCTGGACCTTTGGGACTCCATGACTTGTCTCAAAGCCTCTGTAACCTCTCTAAGTTCTCTGCAACCACTTTTTAGCAAGGAAAAAGCTTTAGAGTGACTCATGAGGAAACTCTCAAAAAAGAACCAAACAAGTATACACATTCTGTGATGTGTCCCCAGAGTTAATCCTTAACTCTACCTCATAAAAAAAAACCCTATTTGAGCCTCCATCAAAAGACTCTTGACTTATCTAAGAAACTCTGCAACCCTCGTGTAGTTCGTTACAATCCTTAAGGACCCCTAGATCTTTTCATTGTCATCAGTGGAAAAGATAATAACTCACTGCTTTTTTTGTTTCACTCAGAATCACACACTGCAGCTAAGCTTCTTTCTAATTTTAAAAAACACAAAAAGCTCCAGTTATTAGTGTCAAATAAATCATCTTTCCTTTGCTCTGTGTTTGATTCAAAAGTGCTAATATGTTTGGCTTTTTCTCTTCTGTTGTACTCTTCGAGTGTAAATTAAAGTTAATGTTCGGTTCATGTGTTTCCCTTGCTGCAGTCTAGTTTGAAATAGGAAGCGTGTGGAAATTCACCTTCTGTTTTACTTCATGTTTAGAAAACTGCCACTTCCTCTGACAAAAATTTACAATGTCGCCATCAAGTACCTAGTTCCTCCTAAACAGTCATCTACCCCTCGAGTGTCAACATACCTTGGACTCAACTGCTGCTATCAGAATACCCATCCTCACAGCTCATGTTGGTAAGAGTGTCATTTCTTATCTGAATGTCAGGCTTCACCCCCCCCCCCCCCCCACACACACACACACACACGCACACACACCCCTCCACATTAAGACCAGTGCTATGACCATAAACCAGACTTTAAAAATGATCATGTTCTATTCAAGAAGGTTTCCAGTTGTCCCTTGTGCGCCTTAACTTGATTTCAGGGACCACTAGGTTGTGTCTCAAAATGGTTAAAGCAAAGGGATCCTAAAATTGGGCAAGTGTTTCTGGAAATTCTTTGTTATTTATTAAACATAAATAATCAAATAAGCTGATTAGCTCCGAGCCCTTTATGTCAACTTCATTCCGATTTGAACTGCAGGTGGGTGGCAGTTCTGTGTGCTTAAAATGAACATTTAAGGATATCCACTTGCATTGACATGTAACAGACTCAAGAGTAGAAAATAAGTAGGTGCAACTGAGTATTTAAAGCAGTTTAAAGTCTGAGCTTTTGCATCTTTGGTCAAGTTTGGCCCTTAAAAAAGGCAGAATAGGACTTCTTTACAGGATATAAACATATTTAGTCCAACTGCAATCAACCTGAAAGAAGTTATTTGGTGTTCTCAGTCAGAGCAATGTTTTAGCTGGAAGTGCAGAGTAATTGGGATAAAACCGATCTTATCATTGTATGGACCTTAGCTGTGGTCAACTGTTAGCTGTTACCCTGGACTGAAAGTGAAAGAAAACAATTGATAACAAAGTCCTTCACACCTTCTTAGGAAAATGAAATGATTTCTTTTTAACTGTGTTGGCTTAAGGGTTCATTATCACCTTTTTTTGTTCTCCATCTAATGGTTGTTTTCTCAAACTTTGATTAAGAGTAACTGGAGGAATGATGGGAAGGAAACTGCCTCTGCAGAAAGGCCACTTCCTCATTAGTAGCCTGAGAAAGATTATAAAAGGTGTAATCAGTCACAGCAGTCTTCACTCTCCTCCTCCACCATTTCCTGTCTCCCTTTACATTGTCACACTAACACTCTCTTTCACACACTCCTTTCAGAAACAATTTTCATAATGGGGAACTTTGTCGCCAACGAGGGACTTTCAGTCTTTGTTATTGTGAGTATATTTAATGATTTTCTCCTTTTGGCTTCTGATTCGGATTTCTCTAGTGTGATTTAGTTTCTTTGGGTTGTTATGAAATCTACCCACAATGACGTATGTTCGTTTTTTGTTGTTTTGTTTGGGGTTTTTTCATTCAAGCTGCATTGTCACCAGTGTCTCATTAATGTGTCATAAAATAGTTAAGGCATATAAATCAGTGACTAAAAATGGAAAAACAAGCTTTTTCTTCAGAAAATTATGATTTTTCTTCTTATTGATTGAATAGAAATGAAATAGGCTTTGGTAAAACAGTTAAACATTTTTCCAAATATTTAGTTTTAATTGGTTAAGCTAAAAAAAAAATGGCTGCTGCAGATCGTGGTAATAGATCTGAATTCTTTTCTGTGTCAAGGATAGAGTCATGAAACTGAATGAAGTATTCTTTAGCATCCATTCTAAATTTGAGTTGATGCCACACTTTTGAGCCACGTTTTTAGTTGCACTTCAATTACAGTCTGGCTTGTTTTCTGAACAAAGAAAAGTCATTTTCAGCAGGTAAAGAAAAATGTTCTCCAAGTTAAGCACTGAAAGTGTGTAGTTTTGTTTTGTTGTAGTGGGACTTAAACAAGTGCACTTAAGTGATATTTGCACTCCTGATGTGTTAATAAAGATTTGTAGATCTGTATTTGTAGCTAATTTAAACCTGAGTGTGTTTGGGTGCATTTTACAGATGGTGTGGCTGGGGATCAACGCCTTCCTGTTTGTCCATTTCTACATGGCCTTCCTGGTAGAGAGGTGGTATTACACCAGAGTCCTGCTCGGGGTGAGTCCGACCTGCAACTTCACTTCTGTTGCACAGACTTTCACTTCAAACTGAGTCAGTATTTGTAGATTTCTAGTTTTTATTTCTTCAGAGAATTTCCAAGCTGTTACACACACAATAGCACCTATTTCAAAAGTTGTAGGCAAATATGAAAAAAAAAAAAAAAAAAAAAAAAAACAGGACTCTGCCTTTTTCATTTCCTCAAATTATAGCTACAGTAAAAGTTTAAAAGTTTCTAACATTACAACAAGAAAATTAAAGCAGACCCTGCAACCCCACCCACTACTCTTTTTAGTACACTGTAACTATGCAACAGAATAGAGAAGTGATACAGTGCAGAGCCACGGCAATAAGTTAAACAATCTTGCATTAAAAAGAAATACATTTTTGTAGTTCTATGTTCTAAATTATGAATATTTTATTTTGTTTTATGTGATATTTGGGTTTTTTATATGTTAAGATAAACTCGAGTCATGATACCTATCTATACACGCAAATGAATTAATAACGGTCTATTTTAGCTCCAAGAATTGAAATCGCACAAATGTAAAACAGGATTGGTCCACTTACCGTACTGTGAAAAACAAAGTAATAGTGCTACCATGTTCTTTTTAGAGAGAGGAGACTTTCTCCTGGCAACGCTTCCAAACAAATCTAAACAATGAAAGCAGTAAGGGTGTACTTGGGTTTTGCACTGGACTGCATACAATCCTGTGAAAATGTTCCCTTTCTCATGACTGAATATATCTGTAACGTATGACCATTTTCTAGGCAGTAACATGTATAATTATTATGTTATAACTTTAACCCAAATTAGCTGAACTGGTTAATACACTGAAACGAGGAAGGGAATTTCCCTTCCTGGGGTTGGTTAAAGTTTCTGTTGTGAAAATGCCAAAATTTCCTGTACGCAAGAACAAAACCCATCAGTTTGTTAACACTTCCACAAATAATTGGTCCACATGGAAGATATCAGAGCCTCATATCTCCTATTCAAAATAACCACTGTGAGAGCTAACAATTATTCCCTCTCACCTGTTTATGGATGGGACTGGCTTACGGTGATGATTAACTCCTCATTTCATTCACTTTTAAATTACAAAGTTGCTATCAGAAATTGCACATGAACTATTAATGCTGCAACTTAATTAGTTTGTTGTCTGGCAGCCAACAAGAACATTTTTACAGATTTGTAAAAGTGTGAGTGACGCACTAAATGTTTCTAATGTTTGAATGCTGGGAAGTTATTAATTGCCATTTGAAAAAGTTTTTACTGTGATAAGAAGAAAAATAATAATTATATTTTAAACTAAGTCCACAAAGAGTAAAGGTTAAATGCGGTTACTATAAAAAATGGCGTGATCAGATATAAAAATAGGGAAAACAGATTTAAGTAACTTAAACTATGTCATCTTTATACTTGTTTGTAGTCATTAATGTGCCTGTGAGATATAATTGGATCTTCATTGGACTTTGTAATAACGTTTTGTGTTTGAACAGTGCTATCAGCCTGCATCAAAGGCCATTTCTGTCGGACTTTGCAAATATTTCTGATTATATCTTGTGCAAATAAAACTTGACTTCCTGTAACAAAGTGCCAACACTTAGCAACAAATTTAGGATTCTTACACCTGATATACACATATACACCCATGTTAAACACTTCTTATCTACATAGGCATTATTCGACAAGCAAACGTGCACACAGAGAAGGGAAGTAAGTTACAGCTGGCTTCATGACACACTGACTTTGGACCAGCAGCTGCACATCTGGCTTCAGGCCAGCAGAAGTGAAACATTGCAGCTCGTACTTTCTGTTTTTCAAATTTTAATATGGAGAGATGAGGAACAGTATTCAGCGTGGCTGCATCCTGCTTCTTTAGAGAGACTGTATTCCCAAAAGTGTTGAGAAACCTGTAAGCTCCAAAAAGAACCTTAGGAAGGCTTAAAAAAATGAATCATTTACACTGAAGGAAGGGCTGAGATGATGATTTGGGGATGAGGGACTGGGTTTGAGGTTAACAATACCATGTTGAGATGAAGTTAATTATTGATGTAAAACAGAGTGGTGAGAGCACACGTGTATTCTCACCAACATTTACTGGCTCTGTAACTGCAGTACAATAACATTCTGATGGAAAAGATGAATAAATAAAGAAAGTGAGCCATCAGGGATTAGCTTCAGCTCATCAGGGCTCTTCTGGGGATTAGAGGATCTAGATAATATATGCATGCATCCATTGTGGTACCAATGACACGGTGTTAAATTAAAATGTGTGTCAATCTCTATGGAAGTCTATGACTGCCAGTATTAAATGACAGAAATGACTCTAATGGAATTTTTCGAGCCATTTCCAACTGCTGTAGGGTGTAAAGTCCTGGATTGGTTCACAGCCCATCAGACGTCCATAACCGTGCTCTAATTTGATTTATCTTGTTGTTTTGCCTGTTTTTAAATAAGAAAATAAAAAATATATATCCATTAGCCTTGTTTGCAATGATCTATTTAAGGTTTCAAGTGACACATTAAAAGGCTTTCAGACTTCCACAAACCTCACTAAATAACTGCTGCTTGACATTTCCATTTATTGTCCAGTTCTAGTTCTTCTTTTTGCTTAACACCTGTCAGCAGTTAAGTTTCAGGTTTATATAAAACTCTTTTCACCTCCTACTGCTGAGCTGTTATACGTGACTGGTGAGGGAAGGGAATTTGAAAACATTTTATTGTAACACACCGTTTTTTTATACTCTCCACAGCAAGCTTTGCCCTGGGCCAGAGCTCCTGCTGCCTGCCTGAACTTCAACTGCATGCTCATCCTGCTGCCAGTCTGCAGAAACCTCCTCTCCTTCCTCCGCGGCACCATACAGGTATTCATTAAGGATAAATAACAGATAAATGAAAATGTGGCTTACCACAAAACGACAGTATATAGCATGTAATGTGTCCCATTATGTGGAAAACACTTGATAGAATTAATGAGAGTATAGGACCAGATTCTTCTGCAAACATTTGCTTACCGGCCACTTTATTACTTTATTAGGTTGAAATGATTTCAGCTTGTGCAAAAGCACCTTATCCTACTAGAAGGAACCAATTCAATTCAATTTTATTTATATATCGCCAAACAACAACAGTCGCCTCAAAGCACTTTATATTATAAAGTAGACCCTACAATAATACATACAGAGAAAAAAACCCAACAATCAAATGACCCCCTATGAGCAAGCACCATTAGAAGTTAGATACACTGTGATCAGCAAAAATACTGTAGAGTACTGTAGAAGAGATGCTTTGCTGCAAACTTTGGTAGTACCAAGTGGTTATTTGAGTCATTGTTTCCTTCATTTCACCTCAAAGCATTACTGTCCTCTGACCTTTGGTGAACTGGTGAACTTAAATCACCTTGATTCCACATTCTGATACTCAGTTTGAACTTAGGTCATCTTGACCATTGATGCATGTTTAAATGTACTGGGTTTCTGCCATGTGATTGGCTGATTAGTAGATGTTGTTAACCACCAGTTGAACAGGTGTACCATATTTATTAATGCTGTAGTGGTGTATTTGCTTGTGCTTTAATAATCATCGCTCATTAATTTATTTTTGTGTGTTTCTCGTTTAAATTCAGTGCTGCAGCCGCACAGCAGCTCGCCAACTAGATCGAAACCTAACTTTTCACAAACTGGTGGCTTACATGATTGCCTTCCATACAGGTAATTTTTCTTTTTTCTTAAAATGTTAAAGGGGTTGGAGTAATCATTACCCCATAACTAACGATAGCAATGATTTAAAGCATATTAAAGTTTTAAGATAGATTTTTTTGACATAGCTTGAGGTTGATAAACGCATGACTACAAAGTCACTGACGTGGGTTTTACAAGTGAGTCAGAATCTGACTAAACTGGTCAGTGGAATATACAGATGAGTTTGTGAGTTTGTATATCCCACTGAGTAATGATTAATAATAAAACTGCATCTAACTGTAACTTATGACCATTTAATGAGTAGTTATGCAGTAATGTCTGCCCAAACAGAACTGTATACATTTTGGAGAAAAGCACTGAATATTTATAATGATATTTTTCCTTTTTCTCTGTTTCTTGTAGCTGTGCACATTATTGCACATCTGTTTAACTTTGAGTTTTTTATGGACGCCCAGCTCAATCGCAACACCAGCCTTCTGACCTTTGTTCTGTCAGAAATTGGTAATGGGGACAACGCCTCCTTCCTCAACCCTATCAGAACAAATGAGACGGTGAGTTGTTGCCATTACCAGGCTGCCCTCATTTTTTCCTTTTTAGTACAAAAATAATGGTGAGATTAGTCATATGAGCTGTCTGAGTTTTCTTGTTTTGCAATGATGTCTTGAGATCTCTGCAACTTATTACTAAATTTTGTATTGAGAAGTATTACTTCATCTGGCAAACTTCCCTTTTTCTTAAAAAACCCTCAAGATCAATTGTGAAATTTCATCTTTAATGATACTGTTTCTCAAATACAATTGTTCATAAGCCAAAACAGAAACTTTTGACAATTGATATAAGCAAAAAAACAAAAAGAACATAAACCTCATTCTTTTAGACAAAGATTGGATGACCTTTCCTAAAATGACACAACATGCACATGAAAATATTTTAAAATTTGGTACCGCCCACAACGAAGGGCGTAATTCCCCCATGAAGGACCGTTCTTCCTTACCAACATACAAGAAAAAGTAAATACCATCAAAACTTGCAGGTCATAAGGACATAACTTTCAAAAGGAGTGTACAAGAAAGAAGTGTTTACTTTCCTGTAAATTACCTGGAAGGTAGGCAAGGTTAAGCAACTCCATAACAGCCCAAGCCCAATGTGTACTTACAATACAAAATGGGGGAAAAAAATGTTGTTTTGTTTTTCTGCAAAATTACCAATACATTTTAATTACTGCTTAAAAACGTCTTCTTACTGTAAAATAGCAAAATTGCCCAAACTCCCACAGAAAGACAAGCTAGAAGTAAAACTAAAGTGATCATATTTGGTGCACATGATGAAGAGTGGTCAAACAGAGGTCAGAGACATGGTGCCTTCACAGTGATCCAAGAATTGCAAAAGGGTAGCACGGTGGTTTGGCAGGCACTTTTGCCTCACAACAACCACGTTCCTGGTTCAAATCCTGACTTGGGCCTTTCTGTGTGGAGTAAACATGTTTGACTTCCTCAGATGTACATAAGATTTGGTGATTTTAATTTTGGTGAATTTAATTTTTAATTCACCAACATTCCAGCTGACTCTTTAGAGACTTTTAGGCTTTCCATTTCATTTCATAAATTCCGCTTTCCAACATTTCTAACATTTGTTTCCTTCTTGTTACCTTGTGTTAAACAATCAACCTCTGTGATATAGGGAAGTATGACAAAACAGCCATTTAGTAAATGAGGGAAGTTAGTCAACAAACATGAGGTGTGTCATTACAACTGAAGCAACTGAAAAACTGAGGCGATGACTTGGGACTTCATCCCACTCTAGATTAATCATCTGTTTGGCCTTTTTAAAGAGACAATCTTCTCAAAATGTCATCTGTAAACTGCATTTACAGAATCCTACCATTGTCATGTTCACCACCGTCGCTGGGCTGACAGGTGTGGCCATCACGTTAGCACTCATCCTCATCATCACTTCATCTATGGAGGTCATCCGCAGGTCATACTTTGAGGTGTTCTGGTACACGCATCATCTCTTCATCATCTTCTTCATTGGACTGGTGTTTCACGGCTATGCGTAAGATAGCACAAAATTTCAACCATAAAAGGACTGCCAGCTCTGTTTTTTTTCTGAAACACTTAGCCACATGTATTTCCTCTTAGAGTATTTTGCCCTCAATGAGCTTATTACAAATGATTTAGTTGGTTTCTGTCTTGACCAGACTGGATCTAGCCACAACTTTATGTTTCTATCGTTAATGTTAGTGCACTTGTTGGAGCCAGAAGTGATATATACCAAAGGTATATACTGCTATACCGTTGGGCAATGTAACATAGGAGTCTATGTGAACTGGCTCCCTTTTGACTCCCAGCCTCAAGTGAACTGCATAATTTTTCAGGACTAGCGGTTTGATTTGGACATTTGGGCTTGATCTTGGTCTTTAACTCATACACATGTTATAATGATCATAGTTTTAACTAATAGTCAATACTATTTGATTCTTGAACTGTCATTACTCTGACTTGGTCTTGAATCAGTCTCTAAACTGGTCAAATTTGTACTTACCTGTGATTGAGCTTTATAAATCATACACTTAGTTTTAGGCATTTACAAATTTACTGTGTGAACAAAAATATTGGGCCATGCCGCTTAGTCTGTGAATTTAGCTCTTTCATACAGTCCCATGGCCACGGATTCAACCAACCACAAACTCAACCATGCAGTCTGTCTTTTCAAACGCTATTTCAGAAATGTTTGATTTTACAAATCTCACTGAAATTGCTGGGAGCTTCATGGCATTTCTTTCTTCTTTCCATTCTTTCCAATCTTTCCATAGTCATGCAGCTCCTGTAGGTGTAATGTGCAGCTGGCCCAGTACTTTTGTCTACATAGTTTATAATAATATAATTTCCATTAAATTAATTTAGTGAAACTAAATTCCCAGGTCTCTCTTCAAACAATCATTGATACACATGTTTAAGTGCTCATCTTTTCTCTGTGTGTGTCTGATTGTAGGCGTATTGTGCGAGGACAGACGGTGGCCAGCCTGGACACAAATAAACCTCAAAACTGCTCCGACATGTTTGAAGACTGGGGTAAAAATGGCTCCAACTGTGCTGTCCCAGAATTTGCTGGAAACCCACCTGGGGTTAGCTTTGAATTTCTAAACTTCTTACCAGCCCAAACACTCTCAGCAAGTTGCATCTCTTCTCAGGCTTTTAAGAAAAGTACTTCATCCAATATTTTCCCCTTCTCCAGACATGGAAGTGGGTGTTGGGTCCCATGATCCTGTATGTGTGTGAGAGGATCGTCCGCATCTACCGATCCCATCAAAAAGTGGTCATTACTAAGGTCGGTCCTGCCTCAGTTACACTGGTATACATTTTTTAGGAGCTGCACCAAGTTTGTTTCAACTAAATATCGGTAGAAAAATGATTTAAAAATTCATCTCTTTCAAAAAAGGTTGACTTTTAGCTGCATTATTACACTAATACTACAACTGCAGATTACACTTAACACAGCAGGTAACAACACAAAGAATTTTAGAGTTCCATGCCATGGAAATTATTACTACTTGAAACTGTACTTACTTTCAATAGCTACTATGTGGTCAAAAAAGCTGAATAAATAACTGTAATTATAATTCTATTGTCCCTGTACCTGGTCTTCAGGTGGTTATGCACCCTTCCAAGACACTGGAACTGCAGATGAAGAGGAAAGGCTTCAGTATGGAGGTGGGACAGTACGTCTTCATTCAGTGTCCATCTGTCTCCAGGCTAGAGTGGCACCCCTTCACTCTGACCTCAGCCCCTGAGGAGGACTACTTCAGTGCTCACATCCGTATTGTCGGGGACTGGACTCAGGCGCTGTACGAGGCCTGTGGAGGGGATAAAAACGAGCCTCAGGAGGCCTGGAAACTGCCCAAGTAGGAAAGATTGACAACAGAGGAAAATTGTGCTTTAAATTGCTTGTGATTACATTTGATGATGCCTATCCAGCGCGCCTTTGAAAAGTTGTCAGGAGGGGTTGCATTTACAGCCCTGAGAGGTTTATTGTGTATGTCTGTTTCTCTTCCCTCACATAAGAAATGAGTAGAGAGGCACAAACAGTAAAAATCATACAATATTAAGAATACCATCTTTTCACAGTGGTCCTGCTGTACAAATTTGAGCACTAATACTTTTCTATAAACCAGACAATGAAAGAAGGAGGCCTTTATTTTGAGCTGCTGCCTCGAATCACCTTAAGGCCAGTGTACTGTTTGCTTGGATAGACCTTGATTGGACTTGCTAGACAACAGCACAGTGACCAAGTCTTCAATTATCCCTTAATAATCCTGAAATTATGTCATTATTTAAGTTGCTTAAAGGCAAAACAAACAAAGAGCTGTTCTAGATAACAACAAAAAGAAGCTAATATTTAAAAAATATATACACATTATATAACTGGCCTTAGATATTTTTCTAGAATTTGAGTCGAAGCCAAAGCAAATGCAAAAAAATGGTAGTTAGCTTGAGACTGAAGTCATGTATGCAGCCTTCATTCAAAATGACAATGCACCATGCTTCCTTGCATGTCTGCTGGAGGTTGTGCAGCCTTCAGCCACTTTTGGAGGCACAGCATGGCAACATCGCAAATATTTCTCCGTCCAAAAGGAGTATGTATATGTAATATACATAATATGTAATATGTCTTTTTTTCAGCAGTTTAACGTCCACAGTTTTCAAGATATCTTTTTCAAGCATTTGACCTTACCTTTATTGTTAGCACCAAAGGTCAAAGCTGACCATGAAAAAAATCTTTCAAAAAAACATATTGATTAATATGTCATATGAAAGGGCAGAGCTGCACAATACATTTTGAATTTTTTGGATACAACTTCCTAAAAAGACACCATAACAATCTGACATTATCACGTTGTAATAAAAATGTGATAAAACAAGTTTTAGTACAGCCCTTGAACATCAAGAGGAGGCTCTCATGCTCATGCTCTGTATAGTTCCTTGTGTAAATCTCAGTATAATGTTGGTTACTCAAGCCATTTCCAGTTGCACAAACTTGTAACTTAAGCTTAATTAATTTGCCATAACACAGACAAATAAGAGAATAAACAAAGAAAAACTCACTATACACTACAGTCACTAAAGTAAAATCATTATTGTAATTAAAATGTTCAATTTTTAGATCTTGTGATGTACATCATGAATTATTGGGCCATCACAATTATCTTGTTAAAAATAACTAACTAAATAAATAAATAATGGAATCTCTTATAATCTTAACAGGGTCAAAACATTTAACAAAAAAAAAACATCAGAGAAGAAGATCATGTGTTTATATATTCAACATAATAAAGATGTTCTGGAAATTAGCATTAACCTAATAAATCTAATAAAGTACTAGGAACTTCCAATACGTGAGTGCTTAATTTTACACACAAACATAAATGTGAACAATGACAGTGACTAAACATACAGTGGCATTACCAAGCAAGTAGCATTATTTCTCTGAGGGACAAGAAATTTCTTAATTGCTCACATTTTAGCAACAGTTGCACATTGGAAATGTCAGATTTAGTTAGTGGTGGGTTAAGCCACAGAGCCCATGGGTCTTTAGTTAGGGTGTGGGGCTAAAAGTCCCAATACATCCACATGTTAAGCAAGTTAGCAAGTTAATCTTTGAGATAAATACACATAATCAAAGTTTTATTGGGTAAATAAAGCTTGACTTGAAAGCACAGAGCAGAGTAAAAACAGGATATAAGATTATTTTGTGTATATTTTGTTGTCAGGGTGGCCATAGATGGCCCGTTTGGTACCGCCAGTGAAGACGTGTTTGGTTATGAGGTGGTCATGCTGGTGGGTGCAGGAATCGGAGTGACTCCCTTTGCCTCCATCCTCAAATCTGTGTGGTACAAACGCATCCAGAACAACCAAGATGTCTTTACCAAGAAGGTGAGCGAGAACTTTAAACAAAAAAAATGTGTTTAAAAAAACCTAACCATATCACATAAGCCCCACATGAAGGGTTCATAATAAAACAAAAATAAAAATTATTATCTACAACGTCTGTCTGGAAGAAATGCTAGATGCTACATATCCATTTTGCTGTGAAACTATTTAATGAAGGCTTTGAGTTAAAAAGTGTGAAATAAGGGTGTTTGAAATGAACCAAAAAATAAATGATAAATGTAAGTAAGTCTGAATGTCAGGTTAATAAACTGTTTGCCAGATCTACTTCTACTGGCTCTGTCCGGAGACCCAAGCCTTCGAGTGGTTTGCAGACCTGTTGCAGTCCCTGGAAGGCCAGATGACAGAGAAGAACATGATGGGCTTCCTCAGCTACAACATCTACCTCACCCGCTGGAAGGAGCAGGAGGTATGAAGGCTGAACTGACAACAAATACCATTTTTTGTGATTGAAGAAAACGTCTTATGTTATGGTTTAATGCATGTGGTTCTTAAATTAAGCAAAAAGTCATAAATAGAAAAAAAGTGACATCCATCTGTCATTTCCTTTAACAGGCGGCTCATTTCCGTGTTCACCATGAGGCAGAAAACGATCCGATCACCGGACTGAAGCAGAAGACCTTTTACGGGAAACCTAACTGGGACAATGAGTTTACCAATATTACTTCGCAGCACCCTCGGTGAGCCTCTTTAACGTTATTATCTCTCCATAAGCAAACACAGTCCATGATCTCATCTACTCAAGAACTGCTGTTACCTCTTCACTGCATAATGACTGAAAATGTAGTTACTGAAAAACGTATCTCATCTTATTAAACTCATCTCTGGTAAACTGGGAGAAGTGGTCAGCACATCATACCACTCTCAGTTATAAAAGAATGAAATGGGTCAGCATATTTTCTTCCACTTTGCCTAATTTTAGGCAGCTTTAAAACTGAGTAGATTTACTCAAGTATTTTATTTAGTACAGATTTTTGTAATTTTATTTGAGAATATTAATATCATGCTGTGTCGTACATTAGGTCCATTACAGCTCAGAGTGAAATATCATATACAGTTACGTAAAAAGTCAAGGTTTTCTGATGCAGTAAATAACAAATATATAACTGCTTGCATATTGCTAAATACCCAAAGACATAAACAGGAGAGTCTTCATTTTGTAGAGCACCCTTTAATACTGATAAGACATTAATTGGTTAGTCAATGAACTTTACAATTCCTGCATACCTGTATGATACAGTTCGGTACATCAAAGGAAAAAGTTTCTCAAAACAATAAAATATCAGTCCGGCACACTGTATACGTTACCAATCATGTATTAAGGTAAAACGTTTTAGTCAGACTGACCTTCAGCATGTACAAGTTATATTTTGTCATAATATAAACTTTATAAATTGTGTTTCTCCTTGTAATTGTATAAACTATTTTATCAGCAGTATCTCCCAAGTTGGTGCCATTTTTCGTTACTTTAAAGGTCATTTCATACTGTTTTTTATAGTTTTACCAATAACAAATTAGGTAAATAAGAAAACACAATGGATTTTTATCTTTCTTTATTTTATCTTTAGCTGCAGGCCTGTACAAACTTACTAATAATAATGGATTGCATTTATATAGCGCTTTTCGGGACCCCTCAAAGCGCTTTACAATACCACTATTCATTCACTCTCACATTCATACACTGGTGAAGGTACTTCCACATTCTGCGCCAAACATTTTTTTTTTCATCCATTTCCTGTTTCTTGAAATTTTAATGCTTGTATGTGTAGTACCTCTATTTAAATGGGGTCCCTGGGATCTTTTTTATAACACTGGATTTAACTGCCTTTAGGATATAGTAAGTATTTAAAGCACAGACTTACAAATACACAAATTCAGTTATTCTGTGGGAACTTTTGAATTGTTTGCAAAACAGCAAAATGCAGGTGAAGTTTTTCTGCTAATTCATTGCCTTTTGATTCTTTCTGAAGCTATTTAAGCATGACCACTGAGTGGAATACAGCCATGACTGTTGCTCTGATGAATGCTATAAATACCAATATCTATAATCAAAGTGTTGGGGTCTTTTGTGCCTGCAGATCTAAAGTTGGTGTGTTCCTGTGCGGTCCGCCTCAGCTGGCAAAATCTCTGGAGAAACAGTGTATGTCTCATTCAGCTGCTGATGTCAAGTTCATCTTCAATAAAGAAAATTTCTAGGAAAACAAAGAAAATCAGAAACAGCAGCTGGATCATGATATACAAAGGGAACTTTCCAAGTAGCTGTTTGATTATAAGTTATCAAGTTTCCTCTGAAAAAAGAACAAATTTACATTTGGAACAAGTGGCAGCTCATCGGTGACGGAAACAAGCTTCTCATCACGTCTTCACCGCAGACTTCTGCAAAGATACAGTTGTTACTCAAAATAAACCCTGTGGCGTTGTCTACATTACTGTCTTCTCCTTTTTTGTTCCATCAACAAGTGAAACCGCCACTTTCAGAATGTTTTTTCTCGTCTTTTTTTTTTTTTTTTTTTTTTTGTTTCCACCTCATTGATTTTCTTTTGTGCCAGAAGTGGATTCATCTTCTTAAAAGGGGGTTTCAATTCCCTAACTGTATGAGGGAAGAGGTGGGGGCCTTTAAAGCTTTGGCTGCTGCAAACGTTCTCCATGGACTGAACAAGCTCCGGGATGCTTTATGCTTTTGTGCTGCCGTGTTTTTTCTGTGAGAGCAGAAATGTGGCAAAGACTTTTATGGCTAGAAATGTTTTGTTTAGCTTGTTTTGATGAAAAAAAAAATGGACCAACCAGAAGCAATCTTCTGCTGTGTGATTATCTCCTGATTTCTCTGAAAAAGTTGTATAGCTGTTTGATCCAATCCAAGAACAGGAAGGAGCAGAAGGCTACCTGCTTGAGTGCTTTCTGGAGAAGGGTCTGTCTGTTTCAGAGGTCTGGGTGGTGTTGCTCTAACGTGATAAGAAAAGGAGAGCTGTGGCATAAGTCTGGGTTATATGCATGGTTGGATCCACTAATAGAGGCCCTGTCACCTAAAGTTCATTTTACCATGTGAGACTGCTTGTTCTCAAATAATCAACCACAAAGGTAAACACATTTAAAATTGCTCTCAATCTTTTAATGAAAAAACTCAAACTCAATCTCTTGAGTCAAAAAGATCCTCAAAGGAGACGAGAAAGTAGTTCCACCTTTTTATTTTCATATTTAGCTGATTACAGTGTTCAAAACTCTTAAACAAAAGGTATATTTCATGATAGTTATTATACAGTTTGGTTATTGCTGTTCTTTTTGTCATTCTTTTCAGACACCAGATGTCTATATTGTTGTCATACTGTAAGTCAGGGGCATCAAAGGTAAGCCTGGTCAGCTTTAGTGGATAGATGTTGAACTTTAACAGCATTTTGATAAGTTCTGTAGTTTTTCCTACTGATAATGACTCCCACCACTCATTGCCATCCATACTATGCCAAAGTACAAAGACATTTTCTTTGAATGAATTTTCTACACGTTTATCACGTTTTTACTGGTTCAGCCCACTTCACATCAAAGTGGGATGTGTGTGGCCCATGCAGTAAAATGACTATAACATCCCTGCTGTAATTATTTTGGATTCACTGCTTTTTTCTTTTTTAAATAGTAAATGAAAAAACTTTTGGAATCTGCTGAAAATATGTCTTAACTCATAATGTCTAATAAAAACTAAACTAAATTTAAACTTCCTGACTTTTCACTGCACACAGCTTCAATCTGTTCAAACTTCGCTGAAGGACACTTGTGAATACGCTCTTTTGTTGCTTTTTTAACAGAGAATGAATTGTTCATTCTTTTCATGTTGTAGGAAAAAAAACACACCTTTGATTCTGTTTCTGCAGGAGAATGCAGCGCTTTGACTGCGTGGTCTTCCTTTCCAAATGGCTCTCAGAAATCTCAGGGTTTCATCATTGTGTGAAAGATTTTAATCAACAACGTGTTGGTATTTAAATAATGAATACATTTTCTCCAGAGCCTCTAAAGCTAAACGTACAGCATGAACTGTTTAATGAAGTAAAGACATTTTAAAATGTTACATAGACAAAAAACTCAATTTAAAGAAAACTTCTGTGAGGTCTTGGTTACTAGTTGTCAAGCTTCAAGACTTTAAAGGTTTCTCATTTTTACAGTTTCAGTTTATTAAACCAACAGATAAAGTCAAATTAAGTTGCACTAATTTGTACAATTTAATAATGGAAAACGTAAACATCTGTATTGCTGCTAACTTTTTGCAGTATGATCTCAGTTTAATTATTGGGTTAACAGTAGTTTAGTGCTTCTGTAACAGGTTTGGTAACCAGCACGTCTGAGGACAGGGAGGAAGGAGCCATGCAAAAAAAGGTCATTCATTTGTTTCCCGCTTTGCTTCTGCAATCTAAGAAAGATATTTTCCACTTTTATAACTGTGGTTATACTTCTCTGTGAGTGTACTATGCATCTACGGTTTTGATTCTGCATAGCGTGCATGAGTGCAAGTGCTCTAAAAAAGAAAAAGAAAACACATATTATTAATGTAATAGCAAAGCAAAATGCCCTCCGGTCAATGTTGGTAACCGATCTAGTTAATATGGCCACACTGTCCACAATGCCCAGCACCCTCATAGAGTCTCATTCTGACAGTCTGGTTAGAAACATGCACACGAGGCACACACACTGCTGGGTTCATGCTCTTCTACAGCCCTGTTCAGCTCTCGTTGCGTAACAGCTCATTTCCTGGTATCTTCTCCACACATGAGGGTTTGCTGGAACATGGGCATCCTTCCTGTGATGTTGAGCATGGCTGTGCCATCCTGTTGGAGCTGGACTATCTGTGCAACCCATTCAGGTCACACAGGTACTATCTCAAGCTACAAGCAGAAAAAAGCAAACTAAAGAAAAATAGTTAGGAGGGATATAGAGAGAGCCACCAACTTCAAAGCCGTTCCTTTTTCTTTTTTCTTTTTTTTGATTGTCTGATTGTTGTCAACGCTTTCCCTTTGATTTGCACCAAAGTTGTTGAAATAGACTCAAAATCCATGAAGTTTAACTGACTTTCAGTTAAACTGTGATAATTTGCACAAAACTTAAATCCAAAATATGTCACAACTGAACAAAGTAGCACAAGAAAGTACAAACACATTAAAACCGTGCTTCAGTAAACAGACTTGGTTATTTTAAGATCAGCAGGACTCTAGTCTAATGTCACCAGGCTGGCAGGATGAGTTTATGTGCGAAAACAACAACACATGTAGAATTTATAATTATAAAGCTCCTGGTGGAAATTTACCAGCAGTAAACAGGAGCTTTAAGCCACAGCTTTAGACCCCCTCTCTGATTTATGTAGAACAAAGTGCTGATGGATGCTTAAAGTAGGTCTTTATTGGTATTTTAACTACTTTGCTCCACAGGTAGATCGATCAGTGGAAATGGCGTCACAGCAGCACGCTGATCCCTGCTTTAGCAAAGCTGTCCTAGTTTAACGGTGACATCTGACGTTTGTCTGCGACACTGGTGCAAGGCAGACATGAATAATCTTTTATTCCAGTGAAAAACAGGTCAAACCCAGTTCTCCAGTCGGTGCTGAGAGCTGCTGTGTTTCGGCACAAATTCGAGGCGCTTGTAAACTCCCTGTCATTGCACTACAGAGGGAAATATTTTACTTTTCTAAGTTTGTTAAACTAAAAAAAAAAACAGTCCGGCAATCAACTCATAAAAGAAACAACTATAAAATGTTATTCCTTTAGGTTTAAAATTAAATATTAAATAGGGTAAATACTTCTTTATTTTACTTCAGAAAAAAAATGTATAAGACATATATTTGTCAGTTAGGTTTACTTTATTTAAATGAAAGAAGATTCTTAAAACACTGTTTCTAAACCATCTCATAACTGTTCTGTTTAACTAAAAGAAGCCTAAAATGATAAATGCTACAAATAAACACATTATATAAACAAATCTTTATTCAAAGAAAAGAAAAAAACAAAAAGTAGCTAAAATCATATAAAAATGTAAAATAAAGCAGGATAAAATCAATGGGATCATAAATAAGCAGAAAAAATAAAACAGAATTACACTTTTATTAGTGTAAAGAAAGACGAGGGGAAGCTGCTGCTCGTTCTTAAATGTCTTCGTGTTTATTATCCTGCAGCTCGAGTACAAAAAGTGTCTTTTCTCTCTCACCTACATGATTCACAAACAGACAAAACACTGAAGGACCTGACTGAATGTGTCGTTGTACAGCAAGCTGTCAGGCGTCTGGGATAAATGCAACTGAACATGAAGCTATGAAAGCATGGCGGTGGCGCGAGGGGAGTAAATACATTACGATGAAGGCGTTTCATGCACCTGAAGGCTGGAAACTGAAGCCATACAGCTGTTTGAGCCACTGCAGCTGCTGCTCAGAGCTCACCGGTCTAAGGGCGCTGACAGAAGGCACAGACAGCTGTACGGGTGAAGGCTCTGTGGCACTTGGTGTCCCCCTGCTGGTCACAAGAGCACACTGCACTCCTCGTGGATTCATTAATGTGTGTGCGTTTGTTTATGCGGTGGCCACGGCAAACACGCTGACCACACAGTACATGGTGCGGTTTTCCCACCTCACCGTGCAGCTCCCTACAGACACGAAAAACCAATGAAAAAACGTCTACAGCCGCACATCGAGGAGGGGAACAACACCCCAAAATCAACACATACCGTCCATGGCAGTGTCCCAGTAGCAGGAGTTGGCTGTGTGGAGGCCGGCACCCGTTTTCTGCATCACAGCACACGTCACTGTGCACAAACAAAGTCACAAGAATTAGTTTTAAAGCGTCTCTTTATGTTTCTCTCAGCATTTAGTGTCTGGTTTCATTATTTTACCCCACGAGGACAAAAGATTTTTAAAAACATCTCTGGATCAGCTGATTTTTTTCCTCTACAGTAACTGTTTTATGTAAAAAAAAAAAACAAAAAAAACCCAAAACTGTTTCCATGTGGTACAGGGCCCCCTGGTGGGCTGGTATTGCAGAAATTTGTGAAATTACTCACAGTACAGTACAGTTAGATATTTATATAAACATATTAGTTTATATATATATATATATATATATATATATATATATATGTATTGCAATGTAGTTTTTATCTGAGTGGCAGCTGGATCACACATTGGCCTCAACACTTTAACAGTTTAAAGCCAACAGTCTGAGATTTTTATGTTTTTTGAGTTAAATCTTCAAGTGAATCGATCCCCCTCCTCTATTTTTAGAAGAGATTAGAGGTTGATGAGAGTGAAGATTTAAGATTGGCTGGGCCCCCTGGGACTTTGTTTTTAAGTGACAATTCATAGGAGGGCAAACATAAGAGCGTGAAAAGGTTAACTCTAAATGTAACAAATACACACCGATGTACTTGTACGGCTTCCCCTGTTTGACGAGCTGCGTGAGGCAGCGCTCCACGATGTTCGCCGTCCACTTGTTCACCTGACTCTGGCTGTAGTCTCCGCCGCCCACGACGTTCTCAATGCACTGACACAAACACAGAGAAACGGCATCACAGCGCTCAGAGTCATGTGTTAGTCAGCCGGTGTTGCTGGCGCCCGAGGAGACTGAGACAAAGAGGCACTGAGTGCAGCTTGCTTCTGAAGGTTTTTCAGAGGTTTTAAGGATATTTTTTTATTATCTTGAATTTTCCCAGGAGCACAGCAAACTACGCAAGCTTAGCAATGAAACACAAATCAAAAAGCTTTAAATTATGTGCAAAAATGAATGACGCGTAAAAGTTACATTTAAAAATAAGAGTGTATTTGAGCTATTTACATGGCTAGATTTAATTATTATTTATATCAAACGAAATCGTTTACTTCACAATCGAAGCATCTCTCTATAAAAACCTGCTGTTGAAACTTATATTTTTATGACTTAATACTTGGGAAAAATGTTAAATGTGCTTTTGTTTTACTCCCCAAAGAACAAAATCAGTGTTTGTTTAATAAAGACCTAAAAAACATGACGACACTGTGGCGCAAAATGTGTTAAGACATTAAAGGGATTTATAACGCTGCATATAAAAGTAAACCTTACTTCTTTGACTATGGTGTCAGCTTCTTCTGCATTGAATGAGCCCTAAAATAGAGAAAGCAGATCCTCATGTCATAATAAAGATAACATGACAGGACTTTAGTTAAATAAACATACGTTTATGGAAAAATGCTAAAGTGACCCATAGGATCACTTTAGCAACACTTTTTAGCAACAGATATAACGTTATTGGAGCACGTAAACGTTTATTTTTAACAGCACATTAAGCAGTTAAAGCAACAGCAGCTTATTTTGAATATTATAAATTATATTTATTGATTTTAGGACGTTTGCATTAAAAAAAATCGCCGCTATCACTGGGAGTGGCTAGCTAGCTCATTTCTGCTGTCACTGGTGAAAACGGTGAATTCGGATCAGGACTAACCTCGCTTCCGTTATGAAATTCCTCCATTCCTCCTGTCATCTGACACCGGCTAGGGCTGCTTTTTTTTTCTTACTGACAGAAGAAAAAACAAAGCCAGAAAAACCTTTTGTTCACAGATAAAGCGACAGGAGCTCTTAGGGACTTCCGGAGGAGCTGTCAGCGGAGTCAACGACGCACGAAAAGAGCGATCCGAACCCGGAGGGAGTAGCGGCGCTTAGCTGACCGCTGACCCCTAATGGAGGCTCAGTGAAATACAGCCTTGAGACAGAAATACAGACTGCCTAAATTAAAAATGTACATGCTTGACAAGGTACAGCAGATTGAATTTGGAAGAATGTGAATGCTGTCAGGATGCTTCAAAGACAAGAACCTAAAGAAATCTACTTCCCTATGATGCAGAGACGAAGAATGGACATGGCTAATTAGAAGAAGCAGAAACATAAGTATGAGGGTAATAAGCCTACTTTCACTACCACATGATGAATTTTGGTTCCAGATTTAGTGTTATCCACAAGGTTTACATATATGGAGAGAATATACGTGGACATGTGGAGATATGTGGACAGGATTGTATTGCTAGGATTAAAATGAATGAAATATCGTTTTTTGTTTCTTGTTGTAGTTGTAGTTGAGAAAGTTTGCTTCATGTGTTAAGTTATTGATTGAATTTGGGTACCAAAATAATCAGCTTCCTGTCTCTGCAGTGCTAATATCAAATTTTCTCACTGGGCCCCATTGCAGCTTTGAATCAGCGACACCGACCCCCTCATTCAAAACAAGTAGATGGCAGGCAGATAAAACTATAAGAGTTCCTCTTTCTGATTTACCAGCTATTATTATATGTATTGTATTAATATAAATGAAGTTTTGTTGGCACACTCATAACACATAATCCACAATTTATCAACCGCTGCAATAATCTAATAACAGATGCAAATTAAACATAATAAAATTCATATCCATCTATCATTTCAGTTCTGGTCTTTGTGTTTGTCATTTCACAGGCTGTTGATTGCGAGTCTGTGAGGAACTTTGAACTAGGGTTACCCGCACTTCGCGGACTACGTGGGGCGGGTACTCTGAAGTGCGAGTGCATTCTGCTGCTGATACATACTTTAGGTTTCTGAACATTAAACTTGTTGCTGCCTTTCATAGTGTGTAACTTGAAGGCCCTGAGTACTTTCTCCCACACTGAAAACACTGGGATGATAAAATTATTTGAGCATTACCTAATAAGACTGATTCAGGACAGACAATTAGGTATTTTAAACATTTCTAGCAGTCCTTCACAAACAGGGAACAGTCTGTCTATTCTCTCCATCTGTCAGCTGCTGGCTCTTCCTCTTCTTCTTCCTCACACACTGCTGAGTTTGTCCTGGTGGATCATCAGGGGTGCAAAGCCTCACAGATGATGTGCAGCAGAGCATCAGAGAAAAAGAAAAAGAGAGAGAGTGCAGGACAGACAGACAGGTGACAGTCTCAGGTGTACACACTGCTACAAACAGAAGGATTTAGTGTTTGTGTTATTACGAGTGCTAAACAAGAAGAGTTCACAGAGGGTACAGTGGAAACATGTGTGACTCCATCTTTCTTTCAGCTTAACGAGTGAACCGTCAGCTCGTTCAAACACACGTTAAAGTCCGTTTGGCTCGACACCACCGAACAGAGGCAGCAATATAACATAGCTAACATTAACAGTGCAGTGAATCCTGCTTGTGCCGTGATATTCAGGACTGCAAACCGAGCAGCATCATTGACTTTCAGCTTGTTGTGTTTGTGGATATATGACTGACTTTAATTATCCATAAAATCATCACATTCTCTGTAAGAGTAAGGTCGACTCTTGCACGACGTATATTTAAAGTAAAGGCTTTAAAACCAAGTTAACGCTGAAAGTACAAACATCACAAATGTCACATAACTTTGCCGACATGTGGCCAACAGTAATGTTTTAATGTTCTTCATTAATAAGCATTCGCACATAAGTGACATAATATTCAGTACTTACTTTTAAGAGTTTAGTCTTCGGCTGCTCCGCTTCAGCCATCCGCATTTTTTTTACGGAAAAAATATCCACACCCACCGCCGCACTATGAATTGTGGGATATGTGGGGCCACAAAGTCTACAGCCTTCAAATTTGGGGAAATGAAGGGCGCATTTGTCGATGCATTTGGAGTACACTTTGAATAGGGACACCCTTTGTCGTGTCACTGTGACGTAATCGGTCTACAAATGTGCACTACGAAGCGTGCGGTCGCTGAATTGGGACACAGCTAACATGTCTTGAAGTTCTCCAGAAGCCTGGTAATGAACTAATCATTTGATTCAGGTGTGTTGACCAAGGGTGAGAACCTGCAGGACACCAGCCCTTGAGGCCTGGAGTTCGACACCCCTGCATAGAGTAAGCAGTGCTAAAATATAAAATCTCCATCCATCCTTTTCAATGTTGCGAGCCTATCCCAGCTGTCTTAGGGTGAGAGGCAGGGTACACCCTGGACAGGTTACCTATCCGTCACAGGGCTAGGATATAGACACAGACAACCATTTGCACTCACATTCACACCAAAGGGCAATTTTAGAGTTTCCAATTAACCTATCATGACTAAATGCAAGTCTTTGGAATGTGGGAGGACCTATACCAGAAATAGACCGCAAGCCAGTTATTCTTGTACATAGGAAGAGAAGATAACATGTAATTCTTATTTCATATGTAAGCATTGACCACACATTTTCAGCCAGTTCTCCAATGTGGAGAACTAGCATCTCCAACGTTGCTTGCCAGACTGTTTGTCCATGGAGAAAGGCAAGGTAAACCCTGGAGGGGTCTCCAGTCTATCACGGGGTAATACAGAGACAGGCGACCATTCACACACAACATTCTACAATAGCCTAGCCCCACTAACTGCATGTCATTGAACTCTGGGAGGAAGCTGAAGAGAGCCTGGAGAGAACCCATGCAAACACTACAGAGAAGGTACCAGCTGGTAGAATCAAACTCAAATCCTTCCTGTGAGGCAACAGTGCTTACGATGCACCGCTGTGCTGCCCCCATGTCAAAGTTAGTGTATCAATTTAAAATAAATAAGGAAACAGCGACTTACCCTGGCAATTCATTTCTCTTTAGTGTAATCCCGATTATGTACAAGAGCAAGCCATTTTTGTTTTCCCAAATTTACCAGACTATCTTCAGATTTACGAGTCAGCATAGCAACAATCAGCAGCTGTACCAAAACAAAAGTGTTATGTTGTTGTTTTTGTTAATGAAGCGTTACTTAACACAATCTCACCTATATATTGGTTTAATGCTGATTTGTTAATTATCCCACCATGGAGACATCATGGGAGAGATTAGAAAGGAGCATGCTCACCACTCCCTTTCTTTAATGATCATGAAATGTAGTAGACCAAATTCTGGATTTTGAAAGTCAGATGTTTTCCCATTTAGACAGAATTTTAATCCATGCAGTTCATGTCCTCTTTTTTTTTGCACTTATATAATGAGCCAGATGTTTTCTGTGGGTGATGCTGGACTGTTGGCAGTTCATATTGGCACTTGTGGGGATTGGTACCAACCTTAGCTCTTTCATGAAATAGCAGGCGTTAAAGTTATAATATAGATCCTTTAGATCAGGGGTGTCCCGCAAAAAATTTAGCAGCTGTGCAGTGTCTGTGCCATCAGTGTTCGGATCGCATGCGATGGAGTAAAAATCAAAAGCACAGCTTTATCAGACAGTTGCAGTTTAATGTTGGCTGACAAGTCTTCAATGCGTCGCACAACTGTATTTCTGGACATGCTGACGTTGTTGAAGTCCTGCACTTTTTCCGGGCACATTATTTCAGTGAATTTAACGAGGCCATGTTTTATGAGGTTTGCCATGTCTTGCGATGAGTTGGGCGACCTTATAGCTGGCTATTGTAGCCTCTTCCTGGACCTTTTGAGCATGAAAAAAATACTGTTGCTGACCCCGCAGGAGAGCTACCCTTTGCTTTAATTTCTGCTTTCGCTCAGCACCAGTGTAGGATGCATAGGCCTGATGTTTGGTTTCATAATGACGTCATACATTATAGTCTTTCATAACTGCCATAGTTTCAGTGCAGATCAAACAGACACATGTCCCCTTGAATTCTTTGAAGAAATATTCACTCTCCCACCGTGTCTGAAATTTTCTGCATTCACTTTCTACCTTTCGCTTCTTTGGTTCTCCTATGTTTAGTAACTTGGGGTAAATTTCTTCTGTGATTGTCCTTTTTGGTGGAGCTAGTGCCTTGATCAACAGTAGCTCCCCCTGGTGTTAAAACTAAGAAGTGCAATACACCCAATACCCTCATCATGAAATTAATTAATTAATATCCAACTGTGAACTCCATAAATGAAAAACAAAGAAACAACCACAGTCAAGTTATCATCATGAGTACTGTAGGAGCACCTTGTTGATGGATTAATTTAGAATTTCACATATTCTTGTGCCATTGTGCACCTGTTTACAGGTTGAGTGACTCTACATTGTCTTGGGTTAACATAGGTCATCCTGCACACAGAGACAGACAGAGAGGCAGACAGGTGTGTCTCTCAGACGGTGCAGAGGCATTCAACTATCAACTGAACTATGTATAATAAAACAATATAAAACAGTCAATTGACAAACAGTGGCAATTTGGATTATCCAATTAACCTATCCCCACAAGCTGCATGTCTTTGGACGGTGGGAGGAAGCCGGAGTACCCGGAGAGAACCCACGCAAACACGGGGAGAACATGCAAACTCCACACAGAAAGATCCCGGAAACACAAGACCTTCACAATAAAACAGGAACTGGAATATTACACAGGAGTGGGGGAAAGGCAGCCAAGAAGGAGCAAGGGAACACAAGGGCAGACATGACAAATGGGGAAACATTATGGAACAAAACAAGGAAGGGAAAATCAGGCACAAGAACTCAAAACTATATGAACACAGATACACAGAGGGAAACACAGGAGCAAAGACACAGGGAAAACTAACAACCAAAAAACCTAGGGACTAGGACTAACAAGGTGGCCTCAAATTATAATACAAAATGACAAAACATTAAAAACTGAAACCGCTGGGTCATAAGACCCAGGATCGTGACAAGAAGTAAAGTTAGCCTAATGGAAAATTAGAAACAGTGTTGAAGAAACATTTTCATTCATTTTCAGGATCCATGTGGAGGTTAAAATCACCCACAATTGTTTTATCTGTACTGAACAAAGAAAATGCACAAACTTAATAACACTGCCCAACTGGGATGATTTAGAAACCCAGTGACATTACAGTTTTTTCTGAATGCTTAAACCCCAACTGTGATTCTTATAGCACAATTTCTAAAACTATTAATACTTATAGCAAAACCACTCACTGAGTTTGCGAAACTAAAAGCACAAACACTGCTTGCCATTTTGTAACACACACTCTGCAAACCTGTAGCTACAATCCACTGCACAGCACTCTTTTTGCAGAACTGTAAACACAACTCACTGCTTTACACTCAATTTCCAAATGATCAACACACTCCTAACAAAACTATACACATTTATGGCCATTATTTACACTATTTTGCCAACTGTCTGGCACACTGTCACATGTGAAAACTGTTTTAGATAATTAGTTCACTTTCCAATCAGCCTAAGCACTGTAATACAGGTAAGCTCTGTGTGTGGAGTACAATGGAGGGAGCAAGAAGAGTGAGAATTAGAGGAGACCGAGGAAGAGGACGTGGAGGTGAAGCAGTAGGACAAAGAGGACGACAAGGAGGTGAAGTTAGAGGAAGAGGACAAGGAGGTGAAGTTAGAGGAAGAGGACAAGGAGGAGTAAGAGGAGGACGAGGAGGGGGAGGAGGAAGGGTAAGAAGAGTAAGAAATAGAATTACTGATGACATCAGCTCTACATTAGTGGACCATGTAATCAACCATGGAATGACCCTGAGGGAAGCTGGCCAACGGGTTCAGCCTAACTTGAGCTGCTACACTGTAGCAGGCATCATAAGGACATTTCGAAATGAGAATCGGTTAGTACAGTCACTTTGCACTAAGATTTGTAGCACTGCCATATGCTGATGGCAAACACAACAATACCATAGATGTAAAAATACTGAAATTGTTACTTTACAGAATTGCTAGACGACCAAATGCTGGGGGCAGAGGAAGAATGTTCACTGCAGACCAAGAAACCCATATAGTCAATATGATGATTGCAAATAATTCCATTAGACTACGCGAAATTCAGCAGCACATAATTGAGGATGATACCACCTTCCAAAACATAAAAAATGTGAGCATTTCTGTATTAGGTCGTGTACTTGCCCGCAACAGAATCCGAATGAAACAAATCTACAGAGTACCTTTTGAAAGAAACAGTGAACGTGTAAAACAGCTGCGATATGACTATGTGCAGGTAAGCTATAGTATCATTGGTACTGAATTTGGAAGTGCATACTGTAGTGCTGTGCATGTGCCTGCTGTGCTGAATTTGTTTTGTCTTGTCTAGAGAGTGATGGAGCTAGAGGCAGATGCCATGGGTCATGAGCAGATTTTTGTGGATGAGGCTGGTTTCCACCTCACAAAGACAAGGAGACGTGGCAGGAACATTATTGGACACTGTGCCATAATCAATGTCCCAGGACAATGTGGTGGTAACATAACTATGTGTGTTGTTCACCACCATGCAACCCTGGGCCCATATAACACTGCACACATTATTACATTCCTGGACACCTTTGACATGCTCACCAATGTTCAGAGACCAGAGCAGACCAAATACGTCATCATATGGGACAATGTTAGTTTCCATAGATCTGCTTCGGTCCGCAACTGGTTTACAGATCACCCACTCTTCACTGTACTCAACCTCCCCCCATACTCTCCATTCTTGAACCCAATTGAAGAGTTCTTCTCTGCCTGGCGCTGGAAGGTCTATGACCGTCATCCCCATCAACGTATAGCCCTTTTACAGGCAATGGAGGAGGCATGTGGGGATATTGACCAGGCATCATGTCGGGCCTGGATTCGCCATTCCAGGAGATATTTTTCCCGGTGCCTTGGACTCGAGGACATTGCATTTGATGTTGACGAAATTTTGTGGCCGGACCCAGAGAGACGACACGATGTAGACTGATTTCTTTTTTTTCCTCAGTGAAATTACTGTTTTGTTTGGACTTGGGAATAAACACTTGTGTTTGTTTTGATGTGTGTAAATAAACACCAGTACTTGAAGTTTGGATCCCTCCATGTTTACAGACCTATGACAAAAGTATGAGCTCAGACTGACATAGCCTACTTTGTGCACAGAGAAAGCAAAAGCCAGATGTGTTTTTTATTCATACCATCAGTGTTTAGTTGGTGCATTGTGTGCTTATTAATATGATGGCTTGTGTTAACTGTTGGATACGAAAATACCATTTTTACAAGGGTGTGGAGAGTTAAGCAAGGGTTATTCGCTTTTGCAAGAAAACTACAATATTTTGCTGATTGGGTGAAGAGTTTTCTTATTTGTGTGTAGAGTTTTGCAAAAATAGCCAATAGTTACAAAAAATGTGCTTAAGCCATCAGAAAAAACTGTAAATGAAAAATCACACCAACCCCTGTGGTGTGGGTTCTGTTACCGTGGAGGGACTAGTTTCATTGGTTTTGTTCCACTGGTTTCGCTCCTTAGAGTGAAGGATGCAAACCAGTAAGTTGATCTGAATGATTGCTTTAATCCTGTAATGAATGATTTCTATCCTGAAGAAAGTGGCCATCCATACGAAATTGGGAGCGACTGAATAGTTTCTGAGTACTCAAACAAAAGGTTCTCAGCTCACTTGAACACTTGAGATCTCTTGTTTTCAAGCTGTTGTGGCAGCATGTGTCCAAACCCCTACAGACTTACTATATTTAATGTCAAATTTATTAGTCATTATAATTTTAGACTTGTAGAGGGTAATCAGGCCTCGATCCCAAAAGCCCTATGGATTGTACCTCTCTGAACAAGGCATACTGACTATCCTTCAGTATTTTTAATGAAACTGCAGGGATACCGATGGCTGGTGCTTTAACCAGCTGTTGAGTGTTCTATACCTCCAGCTGGACAAAGCAGTGCATTTGCTGCATGGCAGTGCTGTAGATGACAGGCTTCTACTCCTTTACCAGGAGCATGTGGCCTAATTTGCCTATCTTGAATTCACAGTGGTCATCCCTTCCCTCATGGTTATCATACTTTGCTTTACTGCAGCTAAGGTCTGATCATTGATAGAGGCATTACTATACTGTTTTGTGCACAGGAAAATGGAAGGCAGAGGATTAAATGGAAAAGCAAGCTTTAACTGTGTGGTCGCGAATTTTGAAGCCATCCTGATAACCTTCTCCCACCAACGATGTGGAGATCCAACCTCTTTAAATCCAATTAAAATCAAGACACTGAAAAAGATGCTCTGGACAAGAGTATAATTCTTGGAACAGAGTTTAATACACTGAATCATATGAACAGCAGGAAAAATACATACAGACATTTAGCAAGAGAATTACATAGCAGAAAGCAAGCAAAGCAAAACCCTGGGGTATACAGCCTTAAGCACAGACAGCAGAGCAACACAGAGACGGACAGAGAATAACAGCAGAGGGGAAAAAAGTGCTGGGGGTGTCCTCTGGTCCTCTAATATATCCTCTAATATAACCAGTATCCCCGCCCCCTGCTGCTGAGTAACTTTTCCACCCGTTCAAACACAGCTACAGGGGTCAGGTAGCTGCCAAGGTTTTGGCCAAAGGCCAGTCAGGACTCTGACTACCCCTTGCTCTGGCTTATCACAATAGGTCATGACATGGTCAAACATCACACATTAATCCTAATTATTAAATCTTACACAGCAAGTGGCACAATCTTATAATATATAATCTTATAACTACTTTGCTTAAGACACTTCAGTGTAGTTCAAAGTATGTGTGTGTGTGTGTGTGTAGGTGTGTGTGTGTGTGTGTGTGTGTGTGTGTGTGTGTGTGTGTGTGTGTGATTATATCGTATGATGTTTTATCGTGATGTGTTCAGGATCTCTGTTACAATGTTACTGTTTTGGTTGTGATGCATGAACAACGTTGAGCGTGTATTAGGGAAGGTTAGTTACCGGAGAGTAAATTATTCAGGAGAACTCTCCCCTTACATTAACTGCCCTGTAACTGTACCACCTTAATAAACCTCGGTGAAGCAAAATGTCTTGTGCTTAAGACTCTACATGAAAGTTAAAATATATATGTTCAGTGCACATAGATATATAGTGTATATAGTTACGTAGTTATACATATCATACAAAAATCCACTAAAACTGTAAATAATAAGTTCCAAAAAGTAAATAAGGTAACAGAAGTGCAAAATTATGAAAGGTTTACAGCACTGAAAAAGGAAACACAAGGAGCCAGACAGGTGCAAAGAATCAGGACAATCGGGGTGACACTAAATTAAAAGTTATCATTCGAAATCACCAAGTAAAATAATAAACAACTCAATATTACCAAAACTAAGACTCATAATCTATAAGAATAATGAAACCATAAAATCAAGGATCCCAAAACACAATGGATAAAAACCAAAACTTTAACAGCATTAAACTTTAAAAATAACCGTTTAAATTGTAAAACAGCAAACCAGAAAAGTTTGTGAACAGGAATCTAGGCTAAAAATATTAAGGAAGAATTCATAACAGGAATCAAACACCAAAACAAGGGGTCATGACAGAATGCACCATTAATTTGCTTTTAGAAGGGTTATTTATTTATTTATTTAATGTATTTGTAATTTTATTTATTTATTTATTTGCTTCTGTACAACCCTGAAAGAACCTTGAACTTTGGTCTGAGGTCTTTGAGAAACTAAATGTAACGGTCTGACTCCAAAAGGCAAAGAGTCAGCAGAGTAACCTGAGTCCTCAATACAATAACTAACAAATTGTCCTTCGCGTAGTTCCTTCCATTGGACATCAGTTGAGCCTTTGCCACTCACCTGAGTGAGTGGCAAAGTCTTAATACTGTCCCAGAATTAAGACTTTCTGTAGCCACAGCAAGGGTTGTGTATTCTGGGGCTGTTGCTGAAGGATCTTTAAACCTGACCATATTTGCAGGGGACAAATCTCTCAGTGCCTTTTTATAGTGGCAGAAGATCAGAAACAGAAAAAAGCCTGGAAAACAAACAAGTTTTAGACAGAGTTTAAGCTTCAAAATGTGGTTTATTGGAGAGGCATTATTTCACAGTTTTTAAGACACACAAATTGAATCTATTACTAGAGACTTCTTTATGTTTTGGAGGCATTTCAATTCTTACAAGAAGTTAATGGGATTATGTTTAATTAATTTAATTAATTACTAAACTGTAGTGGGTGTAGTGAACAATGACTCCAGACTGCATAAGATTAATACCTGGTTTGGTCTTGTGGTAAAACAGTAATGTCATTAGTTTATGCAAACTATTTCATATTTGTGTGTCAAAAGCAAATTTACAACACAATATAGTTGATTATATTTTATTAGATTGGCTGATTGATTGGCCTGTGCTTGGCTGTGCCTCTGCCTTTGTCCATGCCTTGGTTTATATTGCATGTTGTTCATCTCCCTCAGACATGTGATCGCCATTTTTTGCTGGGTGTTGGATGAACAACTTGTTATGTTTCTTCTTATTAAAGAAATTAAGGACATAAATTTACAAAGGATTTTTTAACAGAATGTTGGAATGGCAAACTTTATTGCTAAGGTTTCTCAGGACTTGCAGAGGTTTCTCAGGACCCCCTCTGCGAATTGCTACCTTATTGTGGTGGAAGGGTTTGTGTGTCCCGTGGATCCCAGGGGCTATGTTGGGCTTCTGCCCCCTGGTAGGATCTCCCATGGGAAAATGGTCCTGGGTGAGGGACCAGACAAAAAGTGATTCAGAAGAGCCCTATGAGAAAAACACCTAGGAAACAGTTCATCCTGCCCGGGATAGGGTTACCGGGACCCCGGCAATGGCACCTCTATGGCGGGGAAGGAGCCTGAGTTAGTGAGTGAGTTTGAGAGGTACCAGCTAGATATAGTCGGGCCCACCTCAACGCACGGCGTGGGCTCTGGAACCAGTCTCCTGGAGAGGGGCTGGATTCTGTCTCAGTCTAGAGTTGTCCCTGGTAAGAGGCGGCAGGCTGGGGTGGGTATTCTAGCATCTACTCAGCTTGCTGCCTGCCTGTTAGGGTTTCTCCCAGTGGACAAAAGGGTTTGTTCGCTGAGCCTTTGGATCGAGGAACAGGTCCTGTGCTTATGCGCCGAGTGGCAGTTCAGAGTACTCAGCCTTCTTGGATTCCCTGGGTGGGGTGCTGGAGGGTGCTCCGTCTGGGGACTATGTTGTCATACTGGGAGACTTCAATGCTCATGTGGGCAACGGCAGTGAGACCTGGAGGGGCGTGACTGGGAGGAACAGGCTCCGGATCTGAACCCAAGCAGTGTTTTGTTCTTGGATTTCTGTGCAAACTACTGTTTGGCTATAACGAACACCATGTTCGAAAATAAGAGTGTCCATAGGTGCAAATGGCACCAGGATGCTCTAGGCTGCAGGTCGATTTTGTAATCACATCACCAGACCTGCAGGGCTGAGCCGTCAAATGATCACCACCCGGCGGTGAGTTGGATCAGGTGGCGGGGGAGAACACTGGACAGATCTGGCGCACCTAAAAGTATAGTGAGGGTGTGCTGGGAACACCTAGCAGAGGCCCCAGTCCGTGAGATCTTCAACACACACCTCTGGCAGAGCTTCAACAGCATTCGGAGGGAGACTTGGGACATTGAATGCAAATGGACCATGTTTAGCACCTCCGTTGCCGAAGCTGCTGCGCTGAGTTACGGCCACAGTGTGGTTGGTGCCTGTCGTGGTAGTAACCCCCAAAACTGATGGTGGACACCAGAGGTGAAGGGATCTACCAAGCTGAAGAAGGACTCCTGTAGGGCTTGGTTAGCCTGTGGGACTTCTGAGACAGCCGATAAGTACCGACAGGCCAAGCAGAATGCGGCTCAAGCAGTGGCTGAAAAACTTGGAAAGAGTTTGGAGAGGCCAAAGAATTTCAGACTGCCTCATGGAAATTCTGGCAAACCGTCAGGCGACTCAGGAAGGGAAAGCGGTGCTCTACCTGCACTGTGTATAGGGCGGGTGGAGCGCTGCTGACTTCGACTGAGAAAATTGTGGGGCAGGAAGGAATACTTTGAGGATGTCCTCGACCATCCCACTGGCACTTCTTCCGTGAAGGAAGCAGAGTCTGGGGACAAAGGGGATGACCCGCCTATCTCTGGGGGCGAGGTCACTGAGGCAGTTAAACAACTCCTTGGTGGCAGAGCCCCTGGGGTAGATGAGGTCTGCACTGAGTTGATGAAGGCTCTGGATGTTGTAGGGGTGTCCTGTTTGACACGCCTCTACAATGTTGCATGGAAATCAGGGGTGGTACCTCGGGATTGGCAGACCGGGGTGGTGGTTCCCATCTTTAAGAAAGGGAACCGGAGGGTGTGTTCCAATTATAGGGAGATCACACTCCTCAGCCTCCCTGGGAAAGTCTATGCCAGGGTACTGGAAAGGAGAGTCCGTCCATTAGTCGAACCTCGGATACAGGAGGAACAATGCGGTTTTCGTCCTGGTCGTGGAACACTGGACCAGCTCTTTATCCTCTCAAGGATACTTGAGGGTGCATGGGAGTTTTGCCTTGAAGGTGCATGGGAGTCTACATGTGTTTTGTGGACTTGGAGAAGTCATTCGACCGTGTCCCTCGGAGTGTCCTGTGGGGGGTGCTCCAGGAGTATGGGGTGTGTGGCCCATTGCTACGGGCCATTTAATCCTTATACAACCGTTGCAAGAGCTTGGTCCGCATAGCAGGCAATAAGTCGGACTAGTTCCTGGTGGGTGACGGGCTCTGCCAGGGCTGCTGTTTGTCACCAATTCTGTTCATAATTTTTATGGACAGAATTTCTAGGCACAGCCAAGTGGCGGAAGGCTTTTGACTTCAGTGGTCTCAGAGTCGCATCTCTGCGTTTTTGCGAATGATGTGGTTCTTTTGGCTTCATCTGGTGATGGCCTCCAACTCGCACTGGAACGGTTCGCAGCCGAGTGTGAAGCAGTGGGAATGAGAATTAGCACCTCTAAATCTGAGGCCCTGGTCCTCAGCAGGAAAAGTGCCCACTCTGAGTCGGGGACGAGTTCCTGCCCCAAGTGGAGGAGTTTAAGTATCTTGGGCTACGTTCACACTGCAGGCGAAAGTGCAGCAAATCCAACTTTTTTGACCCTGTGCGACCCATATCCGATCATGGTATGACAGTGTGAACAGCACAAATCCGATATTTTCAAATCATCCGACCTGGGTCACTTTCGTATGTGGTACTGAATCCGATACATACCTGATGTTTTAGAAAGCCACTGCTGTTTGAATGGTCATGTCGCATTAAATCTGTCTTTTATGTCACTGACACAAGACAGACGCCAATTATCAGTGCCGGAGAAGCGCCCGAGAAGACATCGCAAATGCTTCCTGGCCATCCCGTGTAGATGTTAGTGAAACAGTTGGGAAGACAGTGTTGGAGAAACGTGAACATTTTATTTGTACTGTATAATCTGCAGATTCTGACAGAAATCAGCAACTATCATTTGAAGCACCGCTCCTCTCTAAAACAGCAATAAGGATAATTATTGGGCCATATGTAAATAACAAAATAACTTTATAACTTAAAGCAAAACTGGGAAACGTAAAGTCCGAAACAAGTCTTTATATTAAGGGCCAACAGTCAAACAATATTTTTTGGTCTGGATCTAAACAGAGCGCGTTGTGTGTGACGTTGTCTTTTGCGCATGCGGGCCGCTTTGAGGGTTCACACTAGAGCGCGTTTGCTGTCACATTTTATTTGTAGTGTGAACAAGCAGACAAAAAAATCGGATTTGATCAAAAAAATCGGAATTGAGCATTAAGACCTGCAGTGTGAATGTAGCCTTGGAGTCTTATTCACGAGTGACGGGAGAAGAGACAAATTGGTGCTCCAACTCCAGTGATGCGGACCTGTTTGTTGTGGTGAAGAGAGAGCTGCGTGTAAAAGCGAAGCTCTCAATTTACCGGTCAATCTATGTCTCTACCCTCACCTATGGTCACAAGCTGTGGGTATTGACCAATAGAACGAGATTGTGGATACAGCAGAAATGGGCTTCCTCCAAAGGGTTGCTGGCCTCTCCCTTAGAATTAGGGTGAGAAGTTCAGTCATCCGGGAGGGGCTCAGAATTAGGGATGGGTATCGAAAACCGGTTCTTGTTGAGAACTGGTTCCCACTGTTTCAATTCCTTGGAATTGTTTGCCATTTTTGCAAACGATTCCCTTATCGATTCCAGTCGCCCCGAATGACATCACCACGTTGCGGAGCGTCATTTACCTGGCAGGAAACACGGCGCCTTTAAGCGGCTCAAACGCTAAAAAGTTTGGTTATACTTTACGAGAACGGATGACAACAGGGCAACTTGCAATACTTGCAAAGTAGATATTTCATTTAAAGGAGGAAACACTACGAATATGCAAAAGCATTTGCTCACAAAACACGCGATGACCTTAAATGAATGTCTTGTTTTTAATTCCGCTCCAGACTAGTGAATCTCAACCCAGCAGCAGCGGTAACGTTTGCACGTCCTCTCCCGTTAATGCGGCAGGTAAATAATCAACTAACAGTGCATATTATGTTAGCGCGATCTGCCTTATTACAAAACCTGCCATTACTGTGCGTTTAGGTGACCATGATGAGAGAGACAGACAGAGTCTGGCTCAGATGCTGGCAGTTCTCACTGCAGTCTACGGGTAGCGTCTCCTTTCAGGCCTAATGTCTAGACTAACGTCACCGAGCAGTGGCAAAAATCTATTTGCCACAGCAGATGGCCCTGATTTTCGGTAAGTGAATGTGTTTAATTGTAGGCAGGGACATTACTGCATATTCTTGTGTAATTGCTACAGAATAATTTATGTTATACTTTGTTATTGCTACAGAAGAATATTTATTTTATTATTTTACATTTACAATTTTTTCCCCCGGGGACCTTGTGACACCACATTGAAGAGCCATAGGCTGCATCTCTTAAGATCTCACTGCTGGGTTTGTAAGGCCATGCTACTCCTAAATTTCTATCTTGTTCAAAGAGAAGATATAAAACAAAGTTCTAAGCTAATCAACCTTAGTGTTCTCATTTTTTAAAAAAAGAATCGATAAGAGAATCAATAAAGAACCGAATCGTTAAACAGAATCGAAAATGGAATCGGAATCGTGAAAATCTTATCAATACCCATCCCTACTCAGAATACAGCCGCTTCTCCTCCACATCGAAAGGAGCCAGTTGAGGTGGTTCGGGCATCTGACAGAAGATGGCTGGATCGATGGATGGATCAATGGGCTTCTTACAACAAGGAAAGGGTGGAACCTAAAAATTTCTTTACCAGTAATTAAGATGTGCTAACACATTTGGTATTTACTATCAAAAGTGTAGCATCACATTGGTCAGTGGATCTGAGGTTTAACAAAAACTCAATTGTTTCTTTTGTGAAATAGAATAATCATGTAACACTTACACAGCAGTGGCAGCACCACCAATATCCCAATGCTTGCAGGTCCTAATTGCACTCTTTTGACTGGCTGATTATTGCCATCCCATTTTCCACACACAACTCCATCCTCACACGTGCATACTCGAACCCAGACTCTCTGTGGTTCTGGGCAGGCCTTTCCCTGCTGATCTTTAATCACCAGTTCCACCTCATAGATACCCGGCCACATGGAGTCTTGAGCCCGCAAGATAGCCGCAGTATCTGTCAGAAACCACACAGAGATGTTACACATGTACAGAATGAATGTATATTATTCCTGAAATGACAATCTTACAGATTAAATTAAATAGAAATCAGTTTTATTTACATAACACAAATTCACAGGGTCTCAGCGTGTTTTAAATTCTACAGCAAAGAGCCTACAGTATTAGAGAGAACGCCAGCAATCGGATGATCGCCTATGAGCAGCACATGGTGATGGTGGGGTGGAAGAAAACACAAAAGTTATCATCCCGCTCGTTGGGGGCACATGGGAAGTGAAAAGAAAGTGTAAGGAAGAAATGCTCATCATGGGAAGACCCCCACCCTTTAACAGCACAACATTAGCAATGGTTCAGGGGGACATGATGTAGTCCTAACTATAAACTTTATCAAAAAGAAAAGTTTGAAGGCTAAAAAGTCGAGAAGATCTCTGCTTCCCCAAGCCAAACAGTTAGGTGGTTAGACAACAGAAAGCTGAAAGTTGTCTCACCATTCCCAGACCCTATCACCTAATAGCGAAATATTCAAGACCTATAAAGATTTGAAAAAAAATCTGGATTTAACAGGGAGCTGATGAAAAGAAGCTAATATAGGAAACATCTCTCTTTCCAGTATTGCTAGTGTTCTTACTGCAGTTTTTCACTGACTGAAGGCTTTTCAGCTAGCTTTTAAACCAACCTGATAATAAGGAATTATTATCTGAGCAAGCAAGGTAAGCAGTGCTTACCAAGTGAAATCTAAAAACAGACACCAACTAACACCAGCCAAAGTAAAGGCAATCTCTCCTCATATATCAATAGGCATTCTTTGTGATAAAGCTTCTATCATCGTTTGTTTGCATCCACTAACCGGTGCAGCTGGCAGCATTTTCGTATTGTTTGCATTTATATTGTGGATGAACTTCTGGTTTTTGACAACAGACTGGTGTAGTTTGCATGCTAGACAAGATGTTGCTGATTCTGTTTTTAATATTCAGGGAGACCTGCAGGAGGATAGCTAATCAGGGCTAAGTTACTCTGGCCCACATCAGCTACATGGATTTCTTCTTTTTTTTGCAACTTTTTTCAACAGGACTCTAAGATAGAGAATGCTACGCATACAATTTGCAGGTCATTGAGCAAAATGAAGATTTGAGAAGGCACATTTAGTTCATGATAGGAAATATGTCACTCTGTAAAATAGTGTACGCTTAACAAGACCAACTAGTGGGACACCATTGTGCATTAAATCAGAACAGGACAAAACACAAAGAGGAAGTGCAGAATACCACAACTATTTGGTAGTCCACTGGAGATTGACAAGTTTACTGGTAGTTTAAGAATATAACCTCTTATTTGTTAAAAAAAAAAAAAAAAAAAAAAAAAAAAAAAAACCTGAAGTAAATTTGCTTTACAAAATGTGGAAAACAGAAATATAAGGTGATAAACTAAATTCCAACATATCATGCATTTATGTATATATGTATTATATTTTCTATTGTATTTATTCTATTGTATATTTAACTAGATACATTTGAAATGATTGGAAGTAATTTCCTCACCATTTAGAGTCTCCATGTGCCATTTCCCTTCAGTATTTTCTGGGATAATCTCAAACTTAAAAGGAGGTCCATTAGGATTTGCATCCTCATTGTTAGCATTCACAATAATAGAATTCTCAGTGGTGCACATAGTCTTGATGTCACTGGTCACGATAGGGCAGTGGTCATTAAAATTGTCCAACTGGATGGCTATGGTACCAGTAGCTGTTTTAGCAGGTGTGTCTGTGATGTAAAAACAGAAATAATAATATATAATTCATCACTTTTTTTTTTAGTTTTTTTAGTTTTTTCCTTTCTTCAGAAACAGGCTAATGGCATTCATTCTGTACCTTTTGTAATGCAGAGTACTTTGGCAAAATATGTCCCATTGACCAGGTATGGAGACTCCCTGTCAGGTATCCTGTTGAGTTTGATCTCAGCTGTCTCTGGGTCAATAGTCAACCAGTTATCTGGGTCTGAGCCTTTGGCATACCTATATCAGAGATAGGCCACAAACCAGTTATTATTGTACTTAGGAAGAGAAGATAACATGTAATTCTTGTTTCATGTGTATGCACTGACCTGACATTCTCAGCCAGTTCTCCGGTATCTCGATCTATTGCAGGATTGCTAGCAACAACATCTGTAATGTTGAAGGAGGTGTCTTTCTTGGAGATGGCTATAGCTTTGACTTTGGGATCAAAATGTGGCCCCTCAGGCTGGTTCTTTACATTGATTTTGATGGGATAGATTTTATATTCTCCCCCCCATTGCCAAGATGATCCTCCAGAAAAAGGTGGGGCCTTGTTCCTTACAGTTAACCCCAATACAAAGTTCTTCACATTCTCATAATCCACAGGCTGTGAAATGCCAGACATAAAGAATAAAACTGAAATAGTGGATTGTGTAAAAATAAGTATGTCATGTATTATGAGTGTATATGTCCTCATGTAAGGGGCATCCTGCCAGCATTTAATAAATGCATCCCACAACACACTGCATAACAACACATAATTTCTTCAAAATTTAGTCTGCTGTACCTTATCAAGCATTAAGATGCCCTTGTTGGTGTTGGGGTCTGTTTTAATGCTGAAATACCCGCCTTCATTGCCTCTGACAATATTAAAGACAGCTTTCCAGTTGTCTGTGGCCTTCAGATCTAGGTCCTCTGCTTGGATCCTCATCACCTCCACACCTTGTATGTTCTCCTCAATGCTTCCTTCATACTGCAGTGGAACACTTAAAAGTTATTTCAACATTTTTTATGACACTTAATGTGTTCTTTCCTGAAATCATCTAAAAAGGCCTTTGGAAACATATTCTAACACATTGAACACAAAGTATATCATGTTAATATAGAGGACTGTGAGGAAGAGAAGTACCTGCTCTTTTTCCAGAGTGGGAAGGTTGTTGTTCACATCACGGATGTTTATAGTAACATTGCCTGTTCCAGTGTTTCCTTCTGGTAAACCTTTTAGGTCTTGGCCTTTTACAGTCAGAATGTACTGACCACATTTCTGAAATCAGAAGATTGTATGCTGTATATTACAAGACCATAAGAGCAACTGAAGAAATGTTTGGGCTGTCCAAAGTTAGACTCTCAGACAAATTTGTAAAAGGGACACATTGGGGTGAATTCACTGTTATAGTTGTGGTTTGCTAATCAAAAGGTTAAGCATTAACATTACAGTCCCATAGACTGCTGCAGTTAAGCTCATTCTCTATCATCAACAGAGTTGCATATTATTGCTGACCCTGCACATTAACTTGAGTGCTTGTGATACTTAATTTAGTGCTACATAAATAGATTGAACAGAATGTGCTGCAACCACTTTGCTCTAACACCTTGTTGAATGAAAAAGATGCATTACTTTTTTTTATCTAATCATACCTCTCTCTCCAGAAGAGTGTTTTTAACAAAGATGGAACCATCATCTCTGTTTATGTAAAACATATCGTCAGGTGGATTCTGATTTATGATGGTGTAGGAAATCACAGAACGTAAAGACCATGGTTCATCAGCATCAGTTGCTGTTACTTTCATCACAAAACTACCTGAAAAACAGCATGAAATGAAACAGTCATAAAACTTAAAACAAACAAAAAGAATGGCATTAAATGGCATTGTTTGTTTTCTTGTGATGTAAAACAATGACTTACTTTCCACTAGAGCTTTAACTTGTAAAAGTTTAAGTCATCTGTAACACTATTTACTCAATATACTGGCCAAACTTTTAGAGGCTTTTATAGATTCTTACAAATATAAACTTAACTATATAAGAATTCAGACACATTTGTTAACTCTAGACTGCATTTACCTTACATGATAACTCAATGTTTTTTATGCTATCACCTTTAGCAGGTCATTGTAAAAATTTGATCACCCTGCAAATACAAAGCCACAATCCTTTCTTTAATTCATTAAGAAATCATGTAGTATTACATCTCCATACATTTACGACGGGATTTATACCATTGACCTTCAGGACTGAGCTCATCAACTTCACCAGGCTTTATTTGCCCAAACACTGGAGCATTGTCATTCTCATCTACAATCTGGTAAAGGTACCAATCCCTTTCTTCTGCAATCGTGCCATTAGCAAACTTAATTACAAGCGTTAGCTGAAACGTGGAAGAAAACAACTTAAACTATCTTGTCTTTCTCATCTATCCTATCATAAACCTAAAACAAAAAAGTGTCTGTAGTAGGGGTTTCTACCACCACCGAAACTGCAGTTTATATCCAGTGTTGGGTGTAATGCGTTACTAAGTAACGCATTACTGTAATTAAATTACTTTTCCACTAAAAAAGTAGAGTAACTAATTACTGTTCATTTTTAGGTATTTTAATTACAGTTACTTACAATGTACTTGCGTTACATTGTAAAATAATTAAACTCGCTGAATATCATTATTTAATTTCAATAATTTATCTTCTAAACGTAGAAGTAAACTCTGCCGCTTTAACATCTCTGTAGTGCAGATGCACGTCATTTCGCGCCAGTTTGCTGCACAGTCGTATTCTAAAGCAGAAGATGTCGGACTTGGCTGAAGCGTGTGGCTGTTTCATGAGATGGACATATTCCCGTCTCTTCACTTTTCTGAAACAAGCAGACAAGAATATTACAGTAATATGTAAGCTATGTCCTGGGGAGAAAAAACTATCGGCTGCTGTTAATAGCACGAGTAATCTACCGAAGCACCTGACACAAGAGCATAGACGAACACTTCTGAGTGATCCTTGTTCGTCATCCATGGATAACACCGCGGCAACTCCTGCTAAGCAGGCAAAACTTGATTTTACTTCAGCAGCACAGAAAGCGTCTGAAGGTGAGCTTAAAAAAATAATTGCAGGCTACATTGTGGAAGAGATGCTACCGCTGCGTACTGTAGAGTCTCCGTCTTTTAAAAAAATTATTTATTATTTAAAGAGTTTAGTTTCTATTGTTTGTCCACTCAAGGTTTATAGGGATTTTAAGAAGTATTTAGTTACATTACTTATTCAGTAATTAAGTTACTTTTCTGACACAGTAATTAGATAAGTATTTTAAATACAATATTGACTAAGTAATTAGTAATTAATTACTTTTTTAAAGTTACTTACCCAACACTGTTTATATCCGTGTCTTTTCAGACTCATAGAACAAATGTAGTGTATGTAGACTTTGAAGGAGCTGCTTTTGAGCATCAAATATTAGTGAAACCAACTATGAGACTAAATGTGAAATATGGTCATATATGAGACACATGAGTTATGGAGTGGATCAATGGTCAGTTAAAAAAAATTGCAGAATATTGTGATGGCATAGTGAACTTTACCTTTTAACATTTCAATATAAATTGACCCTATCCTGTTTTTTTTTTTTATCCTGTCATCAGAATAAAAAAAATGTATTGAATGTAATACATATTTAGGATTTCATACATTATAATCAAATGTATGCTCTGTGAAGGTAGCTGATCCTTGAGTTCAAGTAAAGGTTTGTGTTAGAGTTTGTGTAAAGTTTGTGTTTGTGTCTTCTAAACAAATTAAAATCAAGAGTTACAACTGATAGTAAAGTGGCAATAAAATAAAGAGTTTAGCAAATTGTTGCTAAATATTTCAACATTTAACACATGAAGGAAAAAGTGTTAAATCTTATGAATGCAATAACAAGGTACAATAGAAGAGAATCACAAACAGAATAATAGGGGATGAATTCCCTGTCGAGAACTTGGGTCAAACGGATGTGTCCAGTATGAGGGTCGCTCACAAACACATTGAAGGGGTACTTGTCTGCCCCAACACCTGTCAGAGAGTATGTAACATATTCATATTCTGAGTAAACCTGAAACACACAGAATAGCACATAGATAAATACTTCAGGGTTGGCAGACCACCATCTATTTGTCCATCTAATGGCTATTAAACATTATTTGTTTTTGAAAATCAAAAAGTTAGTACAGTCAATCTGTTCATGGCAGCTAACTAGAAAAAGAAAAAAGAAAAAATGGCACACCACATTTTCCAATTATTATTGCAATTTCACAAACCTCACCTATGGCCAGCTGAGCTCTGAGACCTGACACAAAGAAGGCACTTGTTGATACAAGGGACTGAAATGACCTTCCCCTGTAGGGTATCTAGACTCTCTCTTAGATATAGAGCGAGGAGCTCGGTCATTTAGGAAGAGCGCAGAGAAGAAGAAGAACTTCAAAATGACTTTTTTCATATATAGTACAATATGGTAATTACTTGAGAGCTGCTTCTTCCTGCTTTATTGTGCTTTAGAGTTAGCACAAAAAATTAAAGTTGGGAAACAGTAACTTACTTTTTCAATGTAGTCTAAATTAGTGTAATCTCTATTTTCCATCAGCGTCTTAGGGAAAATGCACATTCTTCACTTTTTAAGTGACCTGTCTTCAGAGTTGGCCATCAGCACAGCGACAGCCTGCAGCTGTAACAAAACAGATGTTTGTATGAAGAATTTCTTAACAGAATCTCAGCTACATACAGTTAACTGGTTTATAAATTATCTCTCATCATGGGAGAAATCTTTTTTTTTTCTTTTCAGTTTTCTTATTCATTATTAGATGAATTCCTTTTAAATATGATGCCAGCAGCATTTTTCAAAAACGTCGTGACAGCAACATAATCACAATTCACTACCTTTAACGATCAGCAAGTGTTTTAATCAAAGACGTTTGGTCAGGACAAGCAAGGCAAGCAGTGACTGCTTTATTTAAGTGTTACCTAAAATTTAAATACAGGTTAACAGTCATGTATGCTGACTGTAAGCAGAGCATGAAAAACTGGTTTTATTGATGATAGCTCAAAAGTCTGTTTTCAGGATTCCCTCTGAAAGTTGTTCCCATGACATTAACTAACATTCAACTGTGAGTTTCTTAAATGACAAACAGAGAAACAGGTAATTGGAGTACTCATGACAATAGATTGACTGACATTAAAAGAACTGTAGGTAGAGTTTATAGACTGATTTATGATCAGTATCAATTAAAACCTGGTATAGCCCCACAGTGTTAAAATACTGGCCTTATTGTTTCAACCAGCTTGTGAACAATTTTATTTTTTCTCTAAAAGTTGCAGCGAGTGAGCTGTTGCAGCTTCAGTTACTGCAGTCCTTAAAGTACTAGTACACATTCTCACAGAAACAGAAAAACAGGTTTTGTTCTGAGGTGTTAGTTAGTCTTAACTACACTGTTAACTACACCACTCAGTTCAATGACCGGCCTGTGAAAACCAGCATACAGCTGTTACATGTGGATTAGAAAAAAGTGGTTTCAATAATATTATTGTTATGGAGTGCAGATCGAGCAGGGTTTGACCCCTGAGAGTCAGGAGCAGAGCAGGCCATAATCCATCAAAAAATAGCAAGTGAAAACTCGACCTAGCTCAGTTTACTCAATGACGGAATTTTACAACGGCTCCACAAAATAAAAGTGTTAACAAAGAGTCATTTGTTAACTAAATATTAATAAGTTAAAAGGAGGTTACAGCAGCTATGTTAAAGCTATGTATACAGCTATGAGTGCTAAAAAAAAAAAAAAAACCTCCACAAACGTGTTAAAACTCCACGCCAGTGTGCAGCAGCTCAGAAGAACATAAGAGGACTCACTACAAACAGCAGCAGCACAAACATCGGTGCAGAAGCTGAACTGACACTGAAAAAACTTTGTGCCACTGGACTGTAGGATGGCACTTGAAGTTGTTTAGTGCCCTTAGCACTTTTGTAAATTAAAGCTGCATAAATGATAAAATGCTGTGAAATATACAAGTCTTCTAATAAGATGGTGTTCTTTACAATGATGTCAAGTATTTTAGTAACAATTATTTTGGTCTCTGAAAGCATAATCATCCAAGAATAATTGGCAGCTTTCAAACTAACCATCAAACTAATTTATTGCCAAAGCTGACAGCAAAAAATAGCAGTGAACCAGCGCCTAAGTCTTTATTAGGATTTCCTCAAACTCTGTTACTTCCTGATTAAAACCAATGATGATCTGATAACTAGCATGTCACAGCTTTCACAAACACTATACATCAGCAGTTGTCATTTCTGAAAGCCACATTTTCTAAATATCTTAGAAAACAATCAGAGCATCGTTACACTCAAAGGCACCAAATGGGGTCCTATGATTGTTGGTGTTTATAAATAAAAGTGCATAAATCAAAGCTGAGACATAATTCATGTTTCTCTTTCACCATTTTTGGTGCAGGAAGCAGAGACACAACAAAACCCTAAGTTTTGTTGTTGCTGATGCACTAAGAGTACATCATCAACTATAGTGGCTTGGCTTCTTTTAGTGCATTCCTAAGGGCCATTGTTCCTTTCAACCATTCTATTGGTTTCATTATTTTAAATACTGAGTGCTTACTACTTTCTTTTTATTTAGGTTCAAGCTGCTTCTTAGTTTATTGAGTTTGTATTTCTAATTAGTTCCCTTACTCATTCGCATTATTCCTGTCCTGGACAACAGTTTGTTTTTCTGTTTTCATGTGTTTTGGTTTCTGTATTGAGTTGATTTATTTTTTTATTCTTTTAGTCTTAAAGGAGACTAATTCTTTAAGTGGTTTTTAATAAATATCACAGTATGTTTCACAATGACAAATTATAGAAGCTTAATCTTAACTTTAAGAGAGCCATAAAACATAAGAAGTCCCACAGGACCCGGGGCAGCCCGCCCTACCCCACCGCAGAGGAAACTGTACCCACCCCAACATTCAATCATCTCCCAGACTACACAAGACACAGACACCCAGGTTAAGTTTATTCTCCACCTCTCCTATGTCTCTCCCCCACCTGCAGAGTGGACTCCTGCAAAGATGGAACAACCTCCCTGCCAGTTGAAGAGCCCCCCGGTTAGGCCGATGCACAAGAGGCCCCCTGCGCCAGGGCTGAGCCCCCGTGCACCCACCCGCCCACAACCTCGGCGACACACCGACGAGGACCGAAGCCCCCAAGGCCCAGCCAGAGCCCCAGCACGGAGGCGAAGCACCCCCGGACCCCAAACCCCCACGCCCGCCCCGGATCCACTCAGGGGCAGCCAGGCCACCAGGCCAGTAACCTAGTCCGCCAGCACAGACCATCCTCCAGCCCCGCTGCACGCGGCCACGAGGAGAACAACCTCTGAGAGCGACCAGAGCCACATCCATTTTCCTTTCATCGAGTTTCAAAAGTATTTCAGTGCTGCTTAATAAATAATAATAAATGAAAAACAGTGCTTGTAAACAACAAATGTTCACACTGAAACAAAAACAAAAGGAGGGAAACTGAGACTGTTTTGTCACTTTATATAAAATTCTTTATTATCACAAAAATCCAAACTTTAAAAAAAAAATCAACATAAGCGAGAGATTAAATGAGATTATTGGATCAGAATATAAAAGTAATGCATCTCTAAGAAACCTTTATATTAAAAGTGCAAATGTGCTCCAGGATGAGCAATAAATAATCTTATTTACACACACACACACACACACACACACACACACACACACACACACACACACACACACACAGGCTCAGGAGAGGAAAACAAAAACATATAAAGTTAACAAGAAAAAAAACGCAGCATCACCAGTATCACAGCTGTTGTGGTGTTACTGGTGGAGGAGGAGGCTCAGCTGGTAGTGGTTTACTTAAAGTTCACTGGGACGTCCAGCTGCTGACTCCAAAGCATGGGACCCCGAATAAAAGAAAGTAAAACACAAGAACGTAAAGGAATACTCCGGGTAAACTCTTCAGTGCGGAAAGAGTTAGATTGACAGGAAACAGTGGAATCAAAGGGTTGGAAAACCTTTAAAACTTTTACAGAAACATTTGCTAACTAGCAAAAAAAACCCAAAATATGATAAAGAGATTAGTCAGTCAGTTGTGTTTTTTTCTTCTGTTTTTTAGGAAAAGAGAAAAAAAATACATCACTCAAAAGCTGCCTTCTGCTCCATCTATGAAGCATTACTCTCAGGTCCGTTTGAAGGTTTTTAGTGGTTTTAATTCATTTTAAAGTTGACCTTTTTCTATTATTTGAACCTCCAAATTTTTATTCTTCGACTCTGTTAGAGCAGCTTTGCATGATTCACAGTTCAAAATAATCCTTATTTATCAGATATTAGGGGTTGCTTTTCTCCCCTCCCAAACAGTTTTCACCACAGGTAGGTGGAGCTTCTTTGCTCACAGATGACCATATTAAGGATATCCACTCTGTATGACATCACACAGAGACAAGAACAGAAAAATCTGAAAAAAGGTCCACTTTAAGAGTCTTTGAGGAGCCACCAAGTGGTCCCATACTCCATTAGAGGAGGTCTAACCCCAGTCATACAGACGTTTAGACTAATTAGTGACACCCTGGCAACCACTGATCACTAGAGAACCATGAGTATTCCTTGACCAGTTGTCAAAAGGTTGATGGATATGAAAGCGATTACAAAGACGTATACAGTGTTGCACCAAAAATCTCTTTGCAATTGTTTGGCAGCAAGCAGGTTGTCACAGTCACCCATAGGTTAGCATATTCCATGCAAACTACAGGCGACCACGGCAATATGCTAGCAACCTAAGACATCAGGATGAAGTTTTTAGTGCAGCACCTTCTTTGCAATTGATTTCTCCAAGTGGCTAGCAGGAACCTCCAGCAACCACTCACTCATTTTTCCCTAGCAACCAGAGATTACCAGTGGATCAACAATCAATCTTCAGACCTGTGTGACTGAGGCTTGACAAACATTCAGATGTTTTTTCTTTAACATGGATCATATCAAAATTTCTACTTTTTCTTTCCACTGCTGTTTGGAGTCAGCGCAGTGTCGGGGTTTTCAGGTGTGACAGGATAACTTACAGAAAAATAAAAATCTTTCCTAGCCATATTATAGTCTCTGACAGTTGAGTAATCCCTTAACAAATGCAAAGTTTTTGTGTGTTTTTTTGGATGAACAATGTGCTTCCTTGAGGTTTCGAAGGATGTTTGATGTGGTATTACCCTCTGTGTGTCCAGGATTAATGAGCAGCCACAATCTTTTGTTTATAACCTTCCAGAAAAGAAGACTTCAGTCAAAATGAGTTTGTGGTAAGTTTGTACCGTTTATAAGGAGGAAGGATTCAGTTTCTCTGTTTGTGTCTGTTCTGATTAGTGTATTTGCTGATGATGCTGTGCATCACTGAGGGAATCTGCAGCTAATTAGCTTGTTCACACTCTGCTCTTCTTCTGATTACTCAGGCCATCTGAGAGTTTTTTTTATGGAATTATAGCACAGTGCAGGCTCCAGAGCGAGGTCCTCTGGAGCCAGACTGCTGCGGAGCTCGACCTTGGTGAGTCACAGCACTGATGGCAGCAGCCGGGGGTGGAGGTTCTCCCTGGATAGCTTGGTCTCCGCCGGCAAGGCCCTGCACTGAGGTTTGATCCCTGTCATTTGTCTGCTTGGGCCTGGAGGACGAAAGTCGTCTAAAGAGCGAGAGCTGCGAGGGCAAAGATGAGATAATTAACTCTTATTACCTTTCTGTTTATCACATGTAAAGTAGGTTAAGGATTATGCAAAGACTAAAATTAAAAGAATTTGAATGTCTATATTATGATTGAAACTAAACTACGTTTTTGTGAAAAGACTAAAATTAAAACTAAATCAAAATTTGCTGTCAAAGTTAACACTGGTCAACATACTGAGGTTTTTAAAAATGGGATTCAGATCTCTAACCTGGCGTTTTCATACTGTTTTCATCTGCACATCTGTTCAGCTGATAGTTTTCACATTTCACATTGGATTTTTTGTCTTTTCTTTCCTTGTGTGTTTACTTTCTTCTATAATCTTTAAAACTATACAGTGAGACACCATTACAGGTACAATTTACACTAATGTATGCTCTAAGGCTGATTGGACCTTAAGGTAATGCCATAAAACTTTTCAAGGACTAGAAAGATATATATGTTTTATGTTCCCAACCAGTAAAAATGGATATTTGTGCAGTGTCTTCTAGGCTTCAATGGCAGGAGCCAGTTTAATGACTGTCTCCTCACAACAACATGGTTTTGGACCTGAACCTATGTGGAACCTTTGTTTTCCTGCCCTGTGTGGATTTTTTCTGGCTTTCTCACACAGTCCTTAGTGCTTTGAAAAGGTGTGTTTTTTACACAAAGGTACATAACTGTCGCTTGAAATTCGAACAATGAATGTTAAAAACACGTAAAAAAGCAGCACCATAGAGGTAATCCCATAGTGAGGAGTGTTGTGCCCATACAGGCAAAATAAAGTTTATTTTCTGAGAGTGTTTTGAAGGCAGAGTACAAAGAATATATCCAATGTTCACAGTTATTGTACCTTTTTGTTGGAGGCCGGCTGGTTTTTGGAGTTTCCATCTCCCTCCCCGTTGGCTGATGTGGTATATTTATGTGTCTTTTCTTCTTTAATATTGGGCTGCTCACTGATTTCAGCTGCTGGTGATACCAGACATTATTGTTATCTGTCTTGTCTTTTTAACCGTCTTTACTTGGATTTTTCATCAAACATGCAGCTGACTAAGGATAAAATCAGTCACCTCTTTGCTGTCCATCAGGCACAGGCTCTTCTTTCACCTCTTTGGGCTTCAGGGAAGATCACATTTCACATGTTAATCCATCTTAATCACAAATAACCAACAAAAACCAAAGATGCCCCATATTCAACTTAGTGCTACTTATTTACACAACTCTGGGTCTCTTCTACTGGTTTCTCTGTCGAGGACAACAATGTGTCGTTCTCCTCCTCGTCTTCCTCCACCTCGTCATCATCATCAACCTTATCATCTTCCTCCTCTCCTTCTTCTTCTTCCTCTTGACCTTGTTCCTCGCCTTTGGTCCATGTCTCAGCAAACCCTTTTGTCAAGTCCTGCAAAAACAGGAGCATTAAGGACATGAAAAATATTTAGTCATAAGCAGTTTTAGGCCTCAGCCACATAGGCCTAGAGATTTGTCTGTGATTCTCTCACAACTTCTGGTTGCTACGGAAAAGTCAGTATGTGCTGCCATGAAAACATCCTTGTCATTGTTTTAGCTGCTAGCAGATCACCTGCAGATTGCAAGGAAGACACTAAAGAAGACATTAATTGGTCAATCACCAACTATTTGATGAGTGGTAGTGAAACTGTCAAGTGTGTGACACAAACCAGAAATGCAGACCATGCACCTTCAAAGGAAAAAAGTTGTGCTTTACTATGGCAACGGTCTCGCTATCTGGTTTATGTAATACTTTTTTTTTTTTACTATTTGTTTGTTTTACTATTGCTTTGGGACTGGTTTGCAAGTGTTTGCACACAACTTGGCATCTTCCCTGGAAATTACTGGTGATCACCATAATTCACAAGTGACGAAAGCAATCACAAGGTTTTTGATCCAACACTGCCAGCAACCTCTAGATACCACTCACCACCTAGTCGTGGAGTTCACCTTTTTTCAGGACCTGTGGCTACAAGTCCAGTCTCTAGGTCTGTGTGACTGAGGCCTTGCTTGGTTAATATTAGCAGATTCCAATAACAACAACACAAAGGCATGAGTTTATTTAAGTTGAACAAAAAAAAACTGCTTTCGATTTGCAATGAATGGAAAGCATTTTTTCCTGTTCTTGTCCTTTCCTTTGTTCTTTAAAATAAAGAACAAGTAAAGGACATGAAAAATATGCACTTTCTAGTTTGATGCTAATGTTTTTACTATACAGAATAAAATATATGCTCTGCCAGCTGAATTAACTGACAAGCAAGGAATGATTGGAAAAGACTATAGTGATGCTAGAATTAGACGAATTACTCTACGCTAAAACAGCATCATCACTAGACGAAAACAAGTCAAACCTTATCTTATCCTGAACACACCAAACAGACACTGAAACAGAGGAACAGATTTTCCTCACATCATCATCTTCTTGAAATATGCTAGACATAAAGCACCAGTCTGGCACCTTACTGATAAAGTGAGTTTGTCAGTGTCCACTGTGATATTTTTGACAGTTGAGGCTGAAAAAGGCAGATTTTCTTATAATTCAGTTAAATATTTGCATCATAAAGTCAAATGTTTCCTCTTCATTAGCTCAGCTTTTGGTCTCGGCTACTTCCCAAAGAAAAAAAAAACCTTCCTCTTCAGGGCTCGCAAAATCGCTAGCCCGACGTCCCGGAGCTAGATATATCTCCGGTCGGGCGACCAAAATCTATCTCAGCCCCGCCCGTCGGGTTATCATATAGCCCGATGGGCTTTTGTGCCCTGCAGAGTCATGACAGTTATTTTTCAATTTTTGTCTATTTAATGATATACTGCTTGAATTCCCCCAAAATTTGAAAAAAGAATAAAGTAGTGAGAGATTAAATGAAATAAATTAAATATTCAATGTGTATTCAAAGTACTTGAGTGACTTCATTCTAAACTAATTTTATTTATTTATTATCTTTCAAAGAATATACTATAAAACTCCCACTGACCCTGCTAATCAGGTATTATCTGCATACGTGATTGTCCTTAACCTAACTTGCATGTAATGAACATGGTGTCCCACAAAGAACCTGTTACCCCTACTATTTCCACCAAAAATCTTATAAAATGTGTTTCAGTAGAAAGACGTCCTTCAAAAACATAAATAAATTTAAAAAAATGTTTGAGTGTTATTTAAAATCTCTTTTAAATAACACTCAAACACAATATACTTAATAGTATATCGTAGTATCAATTAAGGTTCACGATACCATCCTATTTATCAGCTGTGTCAGCTAGAGAGTTGTGTAGTGCCTTAAAAACAAGAGAAAGAGAAAGAAAAAAGCCACATGATTGGCTGTAGTCTTTTCCAGGCATTATATGGCATTATATGGCCCTGACTTATCGAAGAATTAAGAAAGCGGAACCGGCTGTTCAAAACCCCACAAAGCTGCCCGCTGGGATTGGAACGATGGGAGAGGCGTGAGTTTCTCAAAATGGGCTCATTGAGTGCAGCACAGATAAGATCTTGGAACGGCTACGGCTGCTGTGAATACTCAGAATAAGATCTCTGACTGCAGACTGGATACATTGCGGAAGGGCTAGCTCGGAATAACATCTCTGGGCGCAAATTGGATGACATCTTGGGGAGGCACACTGCCGTGAGTTCTCAGAATCGGCTCCTTGAGCACAAGAAATGACAACATCACAGAACGCAAGTATGGCGAAGCTCGCGGCTCTCAAAGGGGAGATTGAGAGACCAGTGTTGGACTGTAGAACTGCTTTGAAATTCATATGAGCTGTTCACACTAAAGTAAAAACCACCATCACTTCATGCGGATACCCCTTTGGCGCCAGCTGTGGTCTCAAGGCTGGAGCTGAACAACAACACCCTGATAACTACTGTGTTTAGCCTGTTCCTTCCCATTCCATGCAAGGCCACCTGGGTTGGCTGGAAGACTGTTTACTCAGCCTAGCAGGGCGAAGGACACTGTCTCACCTGAACTCTGGACACGCACACACATACATATGCACACACTCATCCCCCCTCCCTTTCCAAACGCCTTCGACGCTTATTCCCTTCCGATGCTGACGGTGGATCAGGGAGACCAGCGCACAGGCTGCAGGCCCGGATGTACTGTCTAAATCGGCTGACTCTCACCCTTTACCCACCCCTGTTGCTTGTCATGTGTTTCTTTGGTGTATTAAGAGTTTTTTCATGTGCTATGTGCAGAGGTGTTTTTTCTGTTCTCAAACTGATCTCCCTGTTGGAGCTCAGTCTGGGGGAGTTATTTTTTTCTCCTATCTTTCCTCATGTGGTGCATTTTCCATTGTTATACCTCTCTGACCTGTCTTCCCCATGTGATGTTTTGTGTAATGTATGTATGGTCGGAGGGTATGATGGCGCCGCCAATGCGTGCAATAGGTCGGCAGCCTTATGAAATTTCCCCTTGTGGGACTAATAAAGGTATATCAAAATATAACAGGGCAAGACATACTGGATACAATAAATACAACAGTCTAATGGTTAACACTCATTGAATTTTGCCTTTTTTCCACTGAGATTGTTTTTTTGAGAGTTTTTTTTTAAATTTCTCAGAAGAAACTTACATTTACAAAAATGAAAGATTTTGGCATGCAATTACGTATGAAATGGAAGCAGAAGCAGATGTCAGCCTGGTCTAAATAACTAATACAATCTTGTTTAGTAGTGAATGTACACAAACAATTGTGACTATTAAGTATCATTAAGAACTACTTTAACAAATGTCCTATGTCCTAATACATAAAAAAAACCCACAATGTAATGCAACACAAATATTTATTACAAATACAAATTAATAGAAATAGCAACATAAATAATTCCAGATAAAATATTTAAATTTGAGCAAGACAAAGATTAAGGCTGAAGGTTTGAAGAATATTTGGGTACTCTATTAGTCATATTACTGGAAATTCAGAGAATTCTGGTTGCAAGAGCCATGTATAACTGAGCAGAAGCAGAAGCAAAAAGAAAAGGCTTCCAAGGAAATATAAGTAAACCAAAAAGCATTGAAATCAATACTTAAGACAAACATGAGTAAGCATTGCCGTAAACCAAAAGCAAAAGGCTGGATGGAAATACAAAAGCAGCCCAAAACAACACAACGTTATGAGAGAAAGGGTTCAGAAAGCTATAAAGAAACACATTCATAATATATTAAATTAAAAAGATGGTGTGGTTAACATGTAAGAGGGAAAGGCACAGTACATGCAAATGTTCCAGCTGTTTCAGAATGAAAACATAAAACTCAGATAAACACAAAGAAGCTTGTGTATTCCAGAAGTGGAAAAAGGACAAACATTCTGTACTTAAGTACTGATTTAACTTCTTTACTCAGGTGAAAGTGAAAAAGTACTGGCTATGAATGTATTCAAAGTAAGAAAGTAAAGAGTACCTCTTTGAAGGACATTTCTACTAGCGATTTTTGTGCAAAGCTAACTGAAGCTTGTGCTGTATTAATGTAATAATAAAATATTAATAACTGAGAATGCAAACTTTAGTTTAAATCTTAATTGAAAATTAGCAGAGAAAAAGAAGGAAACAAAAATAGCTCTATTTTCTTTTGCTTCCATTGTACAAAATGACTTTGCCTCTAAACAGAAAATGAGTACACTCAGGGGTTAAAGTGGGATTCAGTAGGTAGTGAAACCCTAAAATAGGTTATATTGGCTCAGTGTGGGGAAAAGAATCACAATTTCTATTGTGGGCTCCAGTATATTTTCTGAGTGTACAGGCTGTGATCAGCTGATCTGGGCTATTGCTCTGAGGTTTACTGCTCTCTGTGGAGAACTGAATTCAACAAATGTAAGAAGGTATTTTATGAGTTGCCCTGCTGTTCTCTGCAGTCAGCACTGTTTATGCTGTCTCTATACTAAACAATATAGAGGTGGAATTCAGTGAATGAATCTAAACTTCATCAACTTAACTTCAAATTCATAACATCACCTTACTGAAAGCTAACCAGCTTATCCTGCACTAGATTATTTTAATGCAACCTTTAACTAACACAGATAATCTACCTTAGTTTGCTTTGCAGCATGCTTCACAATATGAAAAAAAATTATCAAATACCACTGAGCAGTCCGTACTTATAAATATAACCTCCTGTCTTCCTTATCTATTTCCATCGTTTAGTGAAGTTAGCTCTTTCTTTTCTCTCCCTGTGAAATACAGTGTCTGGACCTTTGGCTAACAACACACTGTGACAAACTGTAGACACAAACAGTTTGTGTTTGCTGATGTTTGTTGGTAGAAATGCTGCATTTGAAATTACCCCTCCTTTATAGCACTACCTAGATGCAGAAATAATGCAACCACAACTCATGGACACCTGCACTCGTCCTGGTGTTGCTCCAAATAAACCACAGGCCCGAACTTAAACCCCTCACTATGGCGCATGCTCTGGTGATTACGAATTGGATTTCCTCTCATGTGTTACTGTTTAGCCTCAAATCGGTTTGAAGGCGCACAGTGACGTTCTGAAAATGTAAGGAATAGAAAGTACAGATATTTGTTTAAAAATGTAGGGAGTAAAGATAAAAGGTTATCTGGAAAAAAAAAAAACTACTTGAGTCAAGTACAGATACCTGAAAATTCTACTTAAGTAGTTTTGGCAAACACAAAAGATAGATGATAAACACATGGAAATTTGTGTAGAACATGAAAGCTCAGATAGTCTCCAGGTGCAAAAAGAGAAAGAATAATATCTTACTAGGAAAAAATAAGGTCAATAAAAAATTTAATACTGGAAAACAAAAATAATTATGTGAAATCCACATCTGTTGTGCTTTTGCATTTAAGTACTGCCTGCAAGGCAATTTTAACCAAGACATTGAATGCCATCCTTATTTCACCAGCATTAGCATGGATACTTGATATTTTAAGCTACCTGCCTTCTATTGTTCAGTCACATCCACACTGCATGTCGTGCATTTCGAAAGGGTCAATATTACATGCTAATTCACTAATGTAAACTATGTGATATTGACTTTAAATGTCTAATATTTTATACATCTACAAATATCTATTACTGGACATTTTAAGAATATAACCTGGCTTAACTGTCTGGCTAATCCACTTATGTAAGAGAAGGGAAGACAAAATGTATTTTAGTGATTTTCTTTGCAGATGACAAAACTTTATATAAAAATATGCAATTTATTCTCCTGACATTGTTTTGGTTATGTTAATTAATTAACTGAGTAATCTCCTACAAAACTGAATACAATGTAGTTTTAACTATTTATACAGAAAAAGTAATGTTACCTGTATCAAGCTTTTCTAGTATGGCCATTTTTATAACAATTTTTTTTTTTTTTACTTTTCAGACTTTGATCGTGTCCATTTCCTGTTATTCAATAAATCAATAGACACGCTGATTGATATAAGGGCTCTTATTATTTCAGATTGAGGTATTGAGGTAAAACATCATCCCAGAACTCCTCTGACTCACCTGCTGCCTGACCTTTGACCCCTAACCTTAGTTTGCTTCTAGTTGCTGATTTAGCACTTTGTCTTTTCACTTCAGCAGACCTTTTCCTTTTGACAACCTTCTCCTCTTCTTCTTCTTCATCTTCCTTCTCTTCCTCTTCTTCTTCCTCTTCTTCTTCTTCCTCACTCTGGTCCTCCTCATCTTCCGCTTCAGCCTCCTTTTCCTCACTTTCTTCCTCCTCTTCTCCTTCTTCTTCTTCCTCCTCTTCATCCTCTGTCTCTTCCTCCTTTTCCTCACTTTGTTCCTCTTCTTTTTCTTCTGCCTCCTCTTCATCCTCTGTCTCTTCCTCCTTTTCCTCACTTTGTTCCTCCTCCTCTTCTTCCTCAATTTCACTGTTTTCCTCTTCACTACTCTCTTCTACTTCTTCAGCACTACTTTTTTCTTCCTCCTCTTTTTCATCTTCTCCTTCTTCGGTTTCCCTCTCTTCCTCACTTTCTTCTCTCTCTGAAGACCTCACAGACTCACTTTCAACCTCATCTTCTTCACCCTCACTCTCCAAACTCCCTTCTTCTTCCTCGTCCCCTTCATCCAAGTCACTTTCAGTATCTCCACGTTTGCTCTCTGTTTCGCAACTTGACCCTTCCTCGCTTTCCTCTTCCTCCGACTCCTCTTCTTCTACATCACCTCCGTTTCTGTCTTTCTCTTCAGTCTCTGCTTTGCTTTCACTTTCTGTTACTCCACTCTTTTCCTCCTCCTCTTCTTCATCTTCTACCACAACATTGCTCTCATCCTCCTCCTCATCTACATCGCTGTCTGACTTCTCTCCAGAGTGAAGAGTGTCACTCTCTTTTTCATCCTCAGTGTTCTCTGCCACTTTCTTAATAATGTGACTAACATCCTCCTCTTCCTCGCTTACTTTTGCATCTGTTTGCCCTTCTTCCTCTTCACCCTCTTCGTCAATATCCTCCTCTTCCTCTTTGATTGCGGCAGAGTCCATCTGCTGTTCACTTTGATCTGAGATTGTCCTCATTTCAGGACTTTCAGGTGCAGGTATGATGTTGATGCTGACAGCAGATCTGTGGCTAAAATTGGCAGCGTAAGATTCAGATTCCTCACTCAGTGATTTAGTCACACTCTCTTTAAGTACTGCACAACTGTTCTCAGAAAGGGATGTGGAGCTTAATTGTCTTCCAGCTTGGATCAAAACTGCTCCTGCGGCGAGCGAAGCAGCTCCAACAAGCAGGCTGAGATCTGTTGACTTTTCCTGAACCTCTGACCCTTTTTTGATTTGAGCTTCTTTCATGTTTTTTTCATTCTTGTTTTTCTTAGACAAATCTGTTTTCTTCTCTTTAGATTTGGGGGGTTTTTTCACCTCAGAAACCTGCTGAGAGCCCACTATGCTCTCTTCATCCAAAGTGTCACTCAGGTGAAAGCTTGCTGAGTCTGTATGACTGAGTTTACCTGGTGAACTGATTCCTGTGGGTTTGCTTTTAACCCTCACAGGCTTAGACTCCACTTTCTCAACTTTAGCAGATTTAGAGTTGAAATCTAATCTTTTCTTCATAGTTTCTGGACTTTGTTTTGAGTCTGCTGCCAGCTTCCTGTGAACCCCTATCACCTGGCTTTTACTGTGAACTTGCATTTGTTGCTCTTTGGATGCTGCCTTATTTATGTCCCTGATGCTTGTAGGTTTGTTTTTACTGGGCCTCTCCTGCAACTCCTCTACAGCCAAGATCAGATTCACCTTGTTCTGGTTGCTTTTCTGATGTCTCTGGGGGCTCTGCGGGCCCTGAGTACGAGTGCTACGACTCCTCAGGAGTTCAGTGGGTAATGCCCGGAGGGGAGAGGCAGCCTCACTCTTACAAGACAGCGAAGAGGAAGAGAAACTGCTCTGCTTTGAGAGCTTTTTCTGCTTTCTTTGACTCTGTTCTTTTATAGCCTTACCATTCTTACCCTTCCTCTATCCTCGGTGTAAGAAAGCAAGAAAAGGATGGAAAAAAGAGGCATGCATTAGAGAGGAAGAGACATGCAGAAACATCAAAGGACATAGCACACAAAGCAAGAGTTTGAGTTACCTTTTGAACTGGAGACAGCGTGAGGGTTTTATCACTGGGGTCTATCTTCATCACATGAGTCTGTCAGGAAGGAGCAGAGATCAAATCAGCAGCAAAATGTTATATTTGTCTTTTTTTCTGAGCAACATTTAAGATGATGTCATTGATCTCTTACCATGTTGAGGAAGTCTCTGGTTTCTCCAAGACCTCTCACGCTGTCAGTGTCTGTCAGACTTTCCACAACACTGTCTGTCTCCCCACCTGCCAGCTCTGAAAACAGGACAGCATTATCTTCAGCAGCAGCTTTCCAGATACAGGTAATATCACATAGTGACAAAGATGAACAAATACATAATTTTTTTTAAAAAAAATCAAGATGTTGAGAATCTGACCTCTTCATTTACAGATTTCAAATCTGCAGAAAACCCTGAGATCAAGAGAAACTCATTTAACTTTCAGGGAAAGGGCATGAACGACACGAACACCAATTGTCAAATGTCAAAAATACAGAGCTCACATTCTCATTTTTCCCAACTTCATCTTAGTGCTTCTAGGTCTTAGAAACATATACCGTACAGGTGTCTGTTTTCATAAAAATGATAAGGGATCTTGAGGAAGCCAAAGGGATATGATTTATCAGAGATGTGACTCAAGGAGACAAAAAAAAGACAACAACCTCCCCAAATTCTAACAAAAATGCAAATAATATTGTCCAAAACTTTGATGTAACAGAAAGAGGATGAGGCAATGGCGGTGCAGGTGAAGTAGGTACCCTGGTGGATTGACCCCTCGTTCCTGTGCTGGTAAGTGCCATTGAGCACCTTTCCGTGGATCACCTCAGGCGGAGCCAGTCGTGGTGGTATGGTCTGGCTGGAGGCTGTCAGTGGCGGGAGGAGGTTACCTGGTGTCATGGCAGGCAGTGTGCGGAACATGGTGCCAAACTGGTCTGGAGATCGCTCCTGAATCAGAGGGTTTAGCCAATGAGCGATATTAACCCATGAACTTCTTTAGAAATGAACTGTTATCTGTAGATAAACTATAAAAAGTGTCACGTTCATTGTCCTCATACCCACCCTCTCCCTCCTGCGAACCCGGGCGGAGAGGCTCCTCTGCAGCGTAGATGAGTCAACTGTGTTACCCAGCAGTTCCACGTATGGTTTCTCCAGGAAATCTTCCATCACATCGTTGTCCTCCAGCGTGACCTCACCGGTTCCCCGGGCCCTCGGCCGAGCCAGCACCACCATGTGACATCCGCCGCACATCGCCTGGACACGTCAGGAACCAAATTAAAGTATTTGCATGCATGAAAGTCACCCAGAAATGCACAAAAATAGAAAATATATATGATTATAAATAAATAAATGTTTTTAAAATATAAATTGAATTTTATATTTTTATATATGTATGTATTTAGGATTTTTGTAATGAAAAAAATAATAACACATTTTAAAAATTGACACAAAATTGACACAAATATACATAATTTTTTAAATTATGTATTTAAATACTATAACAAGTAAAAAAAAATGACAAATGGAATGGTTATTATATTGCACTTTCTACTCTGAGCACTCAAAGTGCTTTACAAAAAAATACATTTTTTTAAAAGGTAAAACTCATTTAAAATTTTATATATTTTATGTTATACATGCAATTATGAATAAAAATTGAAAAACGAACGTAATTTTTTTTTAAATGTAAAAAGTGAAGACAAAAAATTAAAAAGATATAAGAAATGCGACAATAAAATTACACTGTCTTTAAACTTGTGAATTATCTCCAAGCCTAATTAAATAATTCCTATACATTATTTTAAGTTCTACTGCATGAACAAATGTAAACCTGTCTGTATGAAACACTTACTCCCTGAACATTATACTTCAGGAATCGCAGGCATAGCGTTGGTTTAAACTGGTTAGTGAAGTTTTCTTCCCCCAGACCAAGTTTTCCATGTCTGCCATCTCCAAACGTGTATAGCAACCCGTCTTCTAAAATAAAAAAAAAAAAAAGATTAAAATTTCTGACATCAGATCAGTGAAGAACCTCTTCTGTTCAACTCTGTTGTCAATGAGAAGCTCGGCATTAATGAACCGAGCTGAGATTTACCCGTAATGACAGCGGTGTGGTTTTCTCCACAGGCCACCTGACAGGCTCGTCCCTTCTTGAAGTGCTCAACCAAACGCGGCACCCGGGACTCAAAGATGAATGTCCCATGGCCGAGCTGTCCGAACTGACCGAGGCCGAACGTGTACACACTTCCCTCTGAAAGAGACCAACACAATCAGAGGCGTTTGCGGCATGCTGCAGTATTTTATTATCCTGTTTGAGAGCATTCTGTAACTTTTTAGTAAGATTGAAGGAAGGGGGAAACCAACTGAGAATATTATTCTCAGTTGGTTATTTAAAGGAAATAAATAAATAACATGTCTTATTTGCTGTCATCAGACATTTACCTGCAAGTGCCACTGTATGTCCACCCCCGCAGGCCACCTGCCTCACTGGCTCCTTGATGCTCTTCACCAGCTGAGGCACTCGGTGCCCTGGAAGCTGGTGGGTGCCCAAACCCAGTTTTCCGCTGTCCCGCTCGCCAAATGTGTACAGAGCGCCATCCACTGGGAAAACAAAAATAGGAAATACTCAGAGCTATCCACTGGCTTTTAGGTCCAGAACGAATAGGGGAAACAAAATTCTGGTTAAACTTAAAATAAATTTAAAAAAAAAATGTCACTTGATTTTAAAATATGTTAAATTCTATAATAATATCTATATGCAAAAATCAAATCAAAACACCTACATTTAAATGAACAATGGAGTTTTGATTTTTTAAATTATAAAATAATATGGTGAATAAAAATCTATGGAAATAGGATACTTTTGCCAATTAACTTGCATTAAAAAAACTTTTATTGTTCTGATTTTTACATTAGTATAAATACACACGTGTGAGAATTATTCTTTTGTATTTTAGCCACTGTCACCCATGTTCCTTATGCTATCTGTAACCATGTGCGATTTGCAGGCTCACTGCAAAGTGATGAATGGTTATTTGGGACCTATCTCTACTCACCTGTCACTAAAGCTGAATGGTAGTACCCGCAGGAGACCCAGCTGATTGGTCGGCCTACACTGACTTCGTGGGGTGACGACACCTGACTCTCCTTACCCAAACCAATCTGACCCTCTGTGTTATCACCCCACATAAAGAGTTTACCACTCGCTGCAAAAGAAATAAATAAAGAGATTACGTTTATTTTGGGAACACATTTATCTGTTAACGGCACTTTTTTCTCTCTTCTACACTTTAAACAGTTTTAAACTTGCAACATTTTCTAAAACATACGGAATCTTTTTACTTCAATTTTGTTAACCAAGAATTTTCATTTGATAACAGAACAACTATAATTTAATTACAAATTAATTTCATGAAATTATCTTTTTTTTTTATTTTAGATGCTGCAGAAAATACAGAATATACAGATGAAATACAAATGTAAACAAAATACAAAAAATATAAAACCATGAATGTTTAAAAAAATAATTTTAAAATCAATAATATTTTTAGATTTTTTTTTACTTTAAATCTAATTTATGAGCAAAGTCTAAAAAATAAAATTGAACATCCAGTAGTACAATATGTATGATATATGTATATATTTAATTTTAATTTAATTTAATCTTCAATATATATTTATATAATTAAGATACAAAAATTCCAAGGTAAAAAAACATACATTAAAAATTTTAATGGTTTTAATCTCATTACACTGACAAAAAATAGCAAAAATATAATTTACAATTAAATAAAGTAATATAAAATGCATATACAATGAATAAAACAATACAAAAACTGCATATCTTAGTGTAGATGTAGGCACAATTATGAAATATACATAAAAAAATGATCAAAAATCTTAAAATGAAAATTAACTAACATTTAATTTGCACTTATTATATGACTTCCCTTAATGTTTACTGGCAGTTAAGCTTTGATTAGCTGTGATCAGAGCTAATAGCTGAATTATAGTGTTGTGTGGATCTTACCGGTGAGAGCTGCTGAGGCGTTCGAACCCGCAGCAAGCATCTTGATTGATCCTTGTGAATCAAAAAAATCAAGTCTCTTGAAGGACGTCCTCTCATCACAGTCTCCAAGCCCCAGCTGACCCTCGCTGTTCCCACCTGAGGCATACACCTTCCCTTTGGCTACAGACACACATCAACACAAGCGTGTTTAATATTCATCAGCACCTGAAAGAAAACAGCTGTGAACACTAAACACTGACCTGTGCAGATAAGCGTGTGGTTTCTCCCGCAAGCCACCAGTTGAACTTTCTCAGACTTCAGGGCTGAAACATCACAAAAAAATTTAAAACTATGGGAACAGTAACCTGGAGAGCGCAGCTTACCTCATCATCTTTTGATAACTTTAGAAAAGATTCATGAAGCAAAACAAACCAAACACTTGTAAGATACAAGAGAAATCTGTATTTTAAAATAAGTGTTCTCAGTACAATTCAATGCAAAATACAATAATTCCAAACTGTTATAAAATTAATTAAAAACTTGTGGTCATTTTTAATATTATATAGAACTTTTCCAACATAGACATTGCATACATTTTGAGGCCCAGCTCCTTCCATCTACTAATGACCAAAAAAAATCACCAGAAAATAGAATTAATCAGACTTGAGTTTTATTTCTAGGATTATTTATTACATTTACATTTTCTGTATTGTACAACTATTTCCAGTAAGAATGATCCTTTCTTTTTAAAATAATTTTCAGATTAAATTCATACTTAAACAAACCTCATACAGGACACATCCTTTTCTCTGTATCTCAGGAGTGGCACTTACTGTTTCTCAGCTAATGTCCCTCCAAATTTACGCAGATTATTAGCCCTCTAGACTGAGATTATATCTACAACAAAGTCACACTTTATTTGAAGGCTTTGTCTCCTCCTCTTCAGGGACTCCCTCCTCACTGCCTGTTTAAACTGGCTGAAAGCAGCTTTCAGTGGCACTACTCATCCTCTATAACTTTTTTTTAGAACTGAAACAGTGAGAAGGTGCCATAAAGACCAACCTTTGACACAGGTGGGTTTGTTGACAGTCACTTTGGAGCCAAGGCCGAGCTGGCCCCAGTTGTTGCTACCAAACATGAAGAGCTTCCCATTTTCTGTGAAGACAGAGAAAATCTCCTGAAAGGGGGTCTGTGATGTTTCAGCAGGAGCATTCATTTTAAAGTGACACAGGGCTGGATTCAGTTACAGTCACAAAACAAAATAATAAAGAAAGATAAGAGAAAAAAGCTGAAAATCTAATTTGGATAATAAAGAAAGCTTTTCCTCAAATTAAGTAATTGTACGTAATTGTAAAACTCCCCTCCAAAAGATAACCATGAAATTAAACTAAAATTTAAATTGAAGAAATGTATTGAAATTTTGACTTGCTTGACTTATACAATATATATTTTTTGTAAACATGTAGATACAAGCAAAAGTAAAGAGTAAAAATAATTTTGTATTTTAAAAATGACAGTAGGTTAATATTGTAAAGCACAACATTAAAAAATAATCCAAATCTTAAAATGGGGGTTAATGTATTTATCTTTTTTTTTTTTAATAAATCTAATTTTTGTACATCTAAACAAAACTGAGAAAACATATCAGTTCTGATATGTTAGAGCAGACATATTTTAAGAGGACAGCGCAAGTGAAACTAAATCAAAACAGTATTTCCAGCTTTCACGTTTGTCAGCAGTGTAGAAACACATAAATGAGTATGACCTGGAACATAGGAGGGGCTCTCACCTGTTATTAAGGCGGTGTGCTCATCGCCGCACGCTATTCTGAGTGGGATGTCATTTTTAAGCCAAAATTTACTTGGAATGTTGTCAGCGAACTTGCTCTTTCCAAAAGTGAAAACTGCCCCTGATTCTGTAAGAAGAGACCAAAGAAAACCAATCACCGACTTGGATTAATTTTCAAGTTTAACCACACCAAATGTGATGTTTCAGCCCTTTATATAAAAGATGGATGGATGGAGCCACCTTGATGTCAGTCTAGTGTTAGTGAAACCTCAAGCTGAGTAATTTTTTTTTTCCAATCCAGACATAATTTGCTGTGGAACGATCTGACTGTGACACCAAAGGACACAGCGTACTCATATGATTTCAACTTGTCAGTCAAAATTAAGGTCCTAACTTGCTTAATCCTCCTTTCTGATTCTGATAATGACCATAATTGACCAAATTAAGTAAGCATTGGAGCTCAGAGAATTCATCAGAAAAGTGTTTACTGAGGTAACAAATCAAGGGAGGAGCATTTTCTCATAGACTCCTTTATAAGGAAGCTTTGATTTATAACTACAGGCATTACCACCTAGATAGGCATTAAAAAGAAAGGAGGTTTGATGCACTCTACGTCTTGACTTCAATTTTCAGATCCTGAACATGTACACACGTGTCCACGTGTGTACAGTCTATAGAGGCTTGTGTCCTCCACTGAAAAACAGAAACTGCTTTTGCTATGCTAATTCAAATTTTGAGGTTAGTATTTGAAAGTTTTTAATTAATGACTCAAAATTGCGTTTTTCATACCTGACTCAAAATTTCAAGTTATTAAGCTAACATTTTGAGACAATCTTCTCATTTCAGTTCTCTTCTCATAGTAACTTACAGTATATATTTTTGTTTACGTGGTTTATGGCTATGTGCATACTTGTTGCTTGTATCATGTTGGATTTTAAAGTTTTGCATAATCCCAACAAATAAACCAAAACTAAGACACTAAACTAACTCAAAATGTTCATTTAGTAGTTTTTACCATTTAACTAGCATCATTTTGGTTACATTTTTTTTAACATTTATTAAAAATTAGCCAAAGAGTCAAGTTAACCCAATGTGAAGTCTTCAGATGTCTTGTCTTCTCAAACAAGAAGTCTACGCCAAAATATGTATTCAGGAATAACATATTTTTCCACTTGGAAAAGATCTAGTGTGCATAAAAAAGAATTGGAGGAAAACGTTCAAATTTGAGTGCTGCAGATCTGAATACTTGGCATTATTTGTTACTGAAAAAATGACATAAACGTTTTTAAAGGGTTACAGATTTTGTAAAAAATGTTCTTTGGATGGGGTCATTTATTACTTACTTACTTTATTCCTTCATCAAAGAAAAAAGAGTAAAAGAAACACAATAATACAAAAAGGGGGGAGAAAACAAAATGTATTTTGTATCAAAATATAAAAAATTATGCATTGTTTGCTATTGCTTTATTGCTTTAGTGTTATTATAGACACGGATATGCATAAGAAGCACTTTCATGAAATTAAAACAATCTAGTAAGACCGTTTTTACTCTCCTTTTACTGTTTGAGAGTAAATGCAATTGACTACAACTAAAAAACACCTTTTACATGTGGTAGAGTTTAACATTAGCATCGACAATAAATTATGAAAATATCAGGACAGGGGGAAAAAGATACTTAATAATTAATCACGTTCAAACTGATTCAAAGTGAGGAATGATGAGGAATAAATTCATAAAAATGACTTGACCTTAATAGCTAAAGCACTCGTGTAGAATAAAACAGAATAACGGGAGGAGAAATGCAATATCATGAGGTTAACTTTCCGTTAGCCTGAAGCTAGCCGAAGGTGAACATTACAGCTAAAGAATATTTTACAATACCACCGGTTCTCTGAGAGTCAGAAGAGGCGACAATGACTGATATTTACCCGGAATGTCATCTTCAGCCTCGCCTGCCATCTCTGCGGTACTTTAATCCGCTTTGCTCCGCGCCTGTGGGCGTGTTGGTACCCCTCTGTTGTTTTCGACTTGAACAACCCGGAAGTAAACAAAACTTCTCCTAGGCTACGAAGGAACACACGTGACTCTTAAAGATACAGAGCCATTTCATGTGTCTCATTTTTTATAGCAGGGGTCTTCAAACTTAGCAAGTAGTAAAAAACTACGGTGGCCCCTAGAGACAAAGCATGTACAAACTCCAAAACACTTACAAACTCCAAAACACTTACAAAATTCAAAACACATGGAAACTCCAAAACACAACGGAAGTGCTCCAGGACGCTAGGGGCAGTGTTGAGCTCGAATTGCAAAATAAACGGCAAGTTTGTTGCAAACACATGGGCTGTATGGGACGGTCTAGTCTCCGTCGCGCTGCCCAGGTTGCCTAGCAACCATGATACTAACCGCTGGAAACGTGTCATACAATTTTGTTTGACAGAAATGAAGGAGAACATATTTTGTTCATTTGTTTGTTTGTTTCTACATGATCTTTGTGTGATTTGATAAGTATCTGAGGCTGAGACGACAGGACTGTAAAACATGATTTTTGGTCATTTTAAAATTAGCTAGTAAATAACAATTAGCTAATGTTGTTCATGAGACTAAAGTAATATCACTTGGGTAATGTAAATATAATATGGCCAATATTATAGTTATTATATTAATTATTATTAGCTATTACAGCAGTGAACATGAACTCTGTGTCAAATACTGAGCTTCAGTACAGATTCAAGTTGGAGTTATTTATGTCTTATCACTTTAAATCGTCACTCAAAGAGAAGTATCTTTGACAGTGTATATATAGGTGTATTATATATAAGAGACAAATGTTGTTCCTTCAGTATGTTTGCATAACTAAATTTGGCTCAATGCTTACATATATGTGTAAAAAGAAAATGTACGAGCTGTGAAAACTGTTTCTGATAAAATGAAGAGTACACAGCAAATTCAAAAGTGTTAAATGTTTTGGTGTTAGTAGTCTTCTTGCAAAAGTAGAGTTAATTTTACTCTAAGTAGAGTCACATTCTTTTAATGTAACTCTGAGGTGTAAAATGATAGTAGTTAAAATCGAGTATTAAAAATGAGTGTTTCTATTTCAAATCTGGAGGTGTTACAATGGAAACATTAACTCTTGACCTCTTAACTCTGAACTCCTACAGGGGCTATGACACCAATAGAGTAAATTCACAGACTCCGCCCCCAGCACCATAGGCTCCAATCAAAGCTGAAGTGAAGCTATTTCAGAACATTTTGCTCTACATATTTGAGTTGTTTGCCATGCTTGGTAAGTCACTTTTTTCAAAGATTGTTTCAATTATTATTATTAGCTTTTACTTCTGTGGCTCTTTGGAGTAAGACTAATAAGACTGATTCAGGACAGACAAATAGTTATGCTAAACTTTTCTAGCAGTCCTTCACAAACAGGGAACAGTCTGTCTATTCTCTCCGTCTGTCAGCTGATGCTGGCTCTTCCTCCTCCTCTTCCTCACACACTGCTGAGTTTGTCCTGGTGGATCATCAGGGGTGCAAAGCCTCACAGATGATGTGCAGCAGTGGGTCCCTCAGTCTGTCCTCACTCTGGACACTTGCAGTTGTCACACATGGAAATCAAATGTGTGATAACCTGCAGGATTCAAACACAAGTGTAATTTATAAATACATGTTCATACTTTTATTACACAAGCAGAGAGAAAGAAACAGAGAGAGAGTGCAGGACAGACAGACAGGTGACAGTCTCAGGTGTTTACACTGCTACAAAACAGCACAAAAGAAGGAGGATTTAGTGTTTGTGTTATTACGAGTGCTAAACAAGAAGAGTTCCCAGCTGGTACAGTGGACACATGTGTGACTCCTGTGATTAAAGCATCTTTCTTTCAGCGTAATGAGTGAACCGTCAGCTCGTTCAAACACATGTTAAAGTCCGTTTGGCTCGACACCACCGAACAGAGGCAGCAATTTAACATAGCTAACATTAACAGTGCAGTGAATCCTGCTTGTGCCGTGATATTCAGGACTGCAAACCGAGCAGCATCACTGACTTTCAGCTTGTTGTGTTTGTGGATATATGACTGACTTTAATTATCCCTAAAATCATCACATTCTTTGTAAGATTAAGGCCGACTATTGAACGGCGTATATTTTGAAGTAAAGGCTTTAAAACCAAGTTAGTACAAACATCACTAATGTCACATAGCTTTCCCGACATGTGGCCAACAGTAATGTTTTAATGTTCTTCATTATTAAACATTTGCGCATAAATAAGTGACATAATATTCATTACTTACTTTTGAAAATTTACTCTTCGGCCGCTCCATTTTTTTCAGAAAAATTATCTACACCACCGCCGCACTATGAAGTCTGGGATATGTTGGGCCATAAAGGCTACAGCGACCCATCCTTAAAATTCAGGGAAATGAAGGACGCATTTGACGGCCACATTTCGAGCAGCCTTTGAATTGGGACAGCCTTCATCGCGTCGCTGTGACGTAATCGGTCTTGAAATGCAGCCTTTAAGACTGCAGACCCTGGCTGTGTCCTTCAAAAGAGACTCTACGCGTTCTCAAACAAGGCTCAAAAGGCAAGGTTAGGGAAGCCATGAACTTGGCCTTATCAGTGAGAGATCGGGCCACGTAAGCTTTATGAACTCCATTGGCAGATGATACTCTGGCTTAGTGGGTGGATCCACTGTGCATGTGGCAGGTAGGACTACGTTTTTAAGAGCGTGATACATGGGAGAAATGCTGTGGCATGCACTTATTTCAAGCAACAATCAATTATTTCAAGCAACAATCAAGCAATATCCACCAGCCACGTGACCAACCCGACACCAGCAGTTGGCTCAAACAGACTCAAACGAACGTTCATGAAAAGTGGGAACTTCTGCCAAACCACGTGGCCTAACGGATAAGGCGTCTGACTTCGGATCAGAAGATTGAGGGTTCGAGTCCCTTCGTGGTTGGTTGTGAGTCCTTGAGCAGCAGGCATGCGTTCCCAGTTTGTTTGCAGCAGGCCGACCTCGGATCCTTTATGTCATCCAAAATTGCTACACTGTTGTCAATTTCATGTTCTTCAACAGAGACTCTATGAGTTCTCAAACGAGGCTCGAATTGCAAGGTTGGGGACTGAAGCCATGAACTTGGCCTTATCAGTGCCAGGCTCGAGTCATCTTGGCTTAGAAGCAACCATACAAAGTCAATAACATGCCATGACCTCAAGCGACATGGGTGAAAAAATCACGACTTAGAAGCATGCTGTTGGTGGAACTCCACCTGGAAAAGATCCAGTGTGCTCTGTTTCACTGCCCGTTGAAGGAATGTGTTGGAGTTTGTTCAAAAAACAGCCATGCCGCTATACTTGAAGCATTTTCATTAGGAAACACAGTGCTTTTGACTGTTTTCCTATTTTAGTCTACTAAAGTATGACTTTGTTAGTTTCTCCAGCCACATTTTTCATCAGCTGAACTGCATAGGTGGCTTCTGATCAGTAGGAGCTTCCAAGTGTTGGCTTTCATTGGTACAGCTTGAAGTAATTTCTTGTAAACACACATTTCTCTTGTGTTCTTAACAGTTCTTCCACCCTCTTTTTGGTATATTAGTCAACAAAAGGATCGGTTCATGCACATGTCGTAGGCCGGTTAGCTCAGCTGGTCAGAGCATGGTGCTAATAACGCCAAGGTCATGGGTTCAATCCCCATGCTGGCCATTCCACCAGCCATCCAAGGTGCTGTCTCATGATAGACTGTGGATTTTATTTGGTGGGATCCAAGAAAAAAACCAATGCCAACTTCCAAGTGAGTGATGTACGCAACTACAAATGACAGCAAACCACAAAATTCACTGACACATGACACGCTAATGAATACATTACATGCTTAGCTACAATCTCCAAATCACTTTTCCAGCTACTTTCTGGATAAATCACTCATTTCCAAAGTCTGACACAGCATACTGCATCAAAAACTGCTGCTTTATATCACACCTATCGACCCTAACATTAGAAGACGCACACCATGTATTGTTTTGTGGCAAATTTCTTCTTAAAGCGTTTTTTGTAAGTCAACAGAAGACTTTTTTTTCCCACTATGTTGAACTAATTTCTTGTAAACACACATTTCTCTTGTGTTCTTAACAGTTCTTCCACACTCTTTTTTGGTATATTAGAAAAAAAAAGGGGGTCAGTTTAGGCACAAGTTATAGGCCGGTTAGCTCAGCTGGTCAGAGCGTGTTGCTAATAAAGCCAAAGGCATGGGTTCAATCCGGACACTGGCCATTCCAGCAGCCGTCCAAGGTGCTTTCTCATAGTAGACGGTGGTTTTTGTTTGGTGGGATCCAAGAAAAAATCCTCTGCCAACTTTCAGGTGACAGATCCGGCCACGTAAGCTTTATGACCTCCATTGGCAGATGATACTCTGGCTTAGTGGGTGGATCCACTGTGCATGTGGCAGGTAGGACTACGTTTTTAAGAGCGTGATACATGGGAGAAATGCTGTGGCATGCACTTATTTCAAGCAACAATCAATTATTTCAAGCAACAATCAAGCAATATCCACCAGCCACGTGATCAACCCAACACCAGCAGTTGGCTCAAACAGACTCCAACGAACGTTCATGAAAAGTGGTAACTTTTGCCGGACTACTTGGCCTAACAGACAAGGCGTCTGACTTCGGATCAGAAAGTTGGGGGGTTCGAGACCCTTCGTGCTTGTAATTTTCATTTCATCACACCTTACAGTGTTTATATAGATTGTACACATATGAACAGTGCAAGGTCAAAATTCTGTTTTATGCTATATAAATATATATATAAATATGAATATATCATAATAATCTGACAATACATACAATATTGGCCATATTATATTTACATTACCACAGTGAGATGATTTTAGTCTCATGAACAACATTAGCTAATTGTTATTTACTAACTAATCTTGAAATGACTGTTCAGTATAGAAATGAAGCCCAACAATCATGTTTTACAGTCCCGTTGTCTCAGCCTCAGATACTCAACTAATCAATGTGATGTCATGACAAAAATGAGTGACCAACAAAACATTTTTTCTCCTTCATTTCTGTCTTCAATGCTGTATGAAACGTTTCTCGCGTTTAGTATCATGGTTGCTAGGCAACCTGAACAGTGCAACGAAGGCTAGACCTTCCCATTTCACAAGCCTCTCACTTCCGCACTTCTCGTACTTACAGTACGCACCATACATAGTACGTGTAGTGTGCGTACTTCAAGCGTGCAGACCCTGAATTGGGATACAGCCATCGTTCTGTGTTAGTTGGATATGTGGCAGCCATTTTGTCTTCTCCCTTGTGTGTGTATGGTTTAGCTCAACCAGTATTTAATTTCCATGTTTCATCTTGTCTTTTGTTTGTTTTAGTCTTTGTTAGTCATTATTTTGAGTTTAGTTTATTGAGTTGACCTCTTTCATTGGTCTGCTTTGGATTTCTTCATTATTTTTCATATTTTGGGGTATAAAACACCCACTTTTTAAAAAAAATTAAACATCTGTGTCCTCTGTGTTTTATTCCTTGGTTCCTGACCCAATCTGTGACATGTCTGTTTCTATAGAAGAGGTATGTGTTCAATTTCTAAAGAAAGATGTTTCTTGCAAACATCTTTCTTTTCTATCAGTGTATAAAACATTACAAGTAGGTTTTACAATGAACAACATGATCAACATAAAAGTCTTTTGTAAAGTTAAATTAACCAATATCTTGGTCTGTACCGCACTGAACCATGATCACAATGACTGTACTTGTGGGATTATCTAGGATGTCTTGGGGGATCTAGTTGAAGATGGCCACATCGTTTGAAAGTCTTGCAAGCAGAGGGTCTATGAATTCATTCATTTGTTTTCTGTTTTGTTTTTGGGTTTTTTTACCAATAGAACATGTATTTGAGGTCATGTATGTATATTTTTGTAATTTCACACAAAGCCTATCCACATTTCTTGACGTGAAATGTGGAATTCTATATGCAAGAACCATCAAAAATATTGATTGTAACTTAAATAGAAAGTAAACAGGAATATAATCTGCATATGCGTGCTGCAGTATGACATCAGCTTGAGGTATAAATTGAACATTAACACTATCATTCCACAGTGTGGCACTGCAACACAAAACAGCACAGTTGTTCTTCACAGTGATGACGTTTGTGGTTTTAGCAACCAGTAATTTACAAATAATCTAGTCATTCTGACTTCAGAATATCTAAAAGAATAAATGGTTTGACATAAAGCTCAGGTGGAGCAGGTGTGTGAGTGTAGAGCAGAAGGAGTGGAGGAGTCTCAGTGTGCCTGGAAATACTGTGTACGATAGAGCAGCAGCAGAGCAGTCCAGATGTGTCAGTCACAGAACTCTAGTGATAGTGAACTGCTCTGATAGTGGGGTCTTTTCTCAGAGCAGTTCATTCAGTGTTACAGACAGACAGACAGACTTTTATTATTTTTTTCAGCATACAGCAAGTTTACCAAGAATTGCATTTTAATATTTAATATTTTTATATTATTGTATATTTATATAATATAATATATAAATATATTAAAATTAGTGCTGTAAATAGTTTAAAAACATTAACTAATTAATTTCGCAATTTTCTGTAATTAATCGCGATTAATCGCAATTGCCGAGTTGCAATTACATTTTTTCAACTTTATATTTAAGCTTGTAACTGACATTTATGCAGTATAATGAAGTAAATGCAGAATGAACACAAAGAATGTATGCTTAAATTCAAAGGGAATTTGAATACTTTTCTTCGATCTTTTAGCACAGTTTCTCTCTTTTTAAAAAACCTATATACTAATATATAATAGTGATGTGCGATACCACTGATTTCCTTTCCGATCTGATACCAAGTAATATTCAGGGTGGTATCGACGATACTGATCCGATACCAATACTTTGTACAAAAACTTATTTTATTTATTGTATCTCAAATTATAGCATCATAATGATTACAGGACATCAGATTACTTGTTCTTATCACTTAATAATGCAGAGTTCATCATATAGAAATAAAAAACCTGAAGTTTGAACATTTGAACACCTTGCCTGCCTGCAGCACTAAAGGACTCCGTGAGAGACTGTCTCGCCCTAGCAGCACCTGTCCCTCTCCTCCTCTTTAGTTCGCCTTAACATACGCTCGTCATATTCTGTGATATGATTTACTGCAGTGGTTCTTAACCTAGGTTCGATCGAACCCTAGGAGTTCGGTGAGTCGGTCTCAGGGGTTCGGCAGAGCCTCCGCCGTGACATGCATGGCTCATTTTGTGCACCAGTAAAAAACAATCTATGTCTTGAATTTGAAAAAAATCATATTGTATTTTTCAGTAAAGAGGGGTTCAGTGAATGCGCATATGAAACTGGTGAGGTTCGTTACCCCCAACAAGGTTAAGAACCACTGATTTACTGTGAGGTGTTTGACAAGGTTAGTGATGTTGCCACAACCATACATGCCAACCCTCCCGATTTTTTCGGGAGAATACCGAATTTCAGTGCCCCTCCCGAAAATCTCCCGGAGCCACCATTCTCACGAATTTTTCCCGATTTTCCACCCGGACAACAAAATTGAAAAACCATATCTCAGAATTCACAGCGCGGCCCAGCCAATTCCAGTTTCCAACAATGACGGCAGCTGCTTAGTTTTAATATTACTCTTATTTCTCTTTCTGGGTCGCAAAAAACTTTTAACATATTTTCAGGTGAGAATGTAGCTGTGTAAACTTCAAATATCTGAGCTGACCGACACATCATTTTCAAACCCCCGCGGTCTTTAGCTACTCGGGTTAAACATGATATACAAGTCACTTTGATAACTTAAAAATGTTATTGTTTGGCTTTTTCAGTGTTTTTATTTGTTCGTGAGTAAATCGGTTTAGCTAAGAGTTATTAGATTAGATTAAATTAAATTTAACTTTATTAATCCCTCGGGAGGGTTCCGCCGGGGTTTTCACACAGCTGAATAATCGTCAAACAGAAAATGATTAAACAGAAGAGTTTACGTCAGCGCCCGGTTATATTTTAGATAGCAAGGAGCAGACAGCAGAGTTTCACTACACCGAGGGAGCCTGTGACGTACTACCCGGCTTTCTTTAGACCGCGAAGGCCGGGTCCTCAGGTGGAAGCAGCCTCTGAATCTGAATAATAACGGTGACATTTAACGTATTTTATCCAATAAATAAACCCTGTAAAATGTATTTTAAATGCAAAATGTATGTAAAAAATATCCACACTTAACATGTTTATTGAACATCTTGAACATTCATGTTAACAAAAAACTCTGTAAACATTTATCTACTCTCTCAGTCACTCTTGGCGAGGCACTTCAAGTCGTTGAAACAAGGAACCAAAGCTATGTAAAGAGTGTGTTCTCAACGATGTTACAGTTTTTTCTGATTGCTTAAGCACATTTTTTGTAACTATTGGCTATTTTTGCAAAACTCTACACACAAATAAGAAAACCTGTCACCCAATTATCAAAACATTGTAGTTCTCTTGCAAAAGCGAACACAGCTAGATTAACTCTTCACACCTTCGTAAAAATGGTGTTTTCGTATCAAACAGTACACACAAGCCATCATCTACTAAGCACACAATGCGCTAACTGCACACTGATGGTATGAATAAAAAACACATCTGGCTTTTGCTTTCTCTGTGCACAAGGTAGGCTATGTCAGTTAACTTCAAGTACTATTATTCACACACATCAAAACAAACATAAGTGTTTATTTCCAAGTATAGGATTATTTGCAATCGCCATATTGACTATATGGGTTTCTTGTTCTGCAGTGAACATGCTTCCTCTGCCCCCAGCATCTGGTCGTCTAGCAATTCTGTAAAGTAACAATTTCAGTATTTTTACATCTATGGTATTGTTGTGCTACAAATCTTAGTGCAAAGTGACTGTACTAACTGATTCTCATTTCAAAATGTCCTTATGATGCTTGCTACAGAGTAGTGGCTCGAGTTAGGCTGAACCCGTTGGCCAGCTTCCCTCAGGGTCATTCCACGGTTGATTACATGGTCCACTATTGTAGCTCTGATGTCATCAGCAATTCTATTTCTTACTCTTCTTACCCTTCCTCTCCCCCCTCCTCGTCCTCCTCTACCCCCTTCTCATCCTCCTCCTGCTCCTCCTTGTCCTTGTCGTCCTCTTCATCCTACTTCTTCACCTCCACGTCCTCTTCCTCGGCCTCCTCTACTTCTCACTCTTCCTGCTCCCTCCATTGTACTCCACACACAGAGCTTACCTGTATTATAGTGCTTAGGCTGATTGCAAAGTGAACTAATTATCTAAAAAAGTTTTCACAAGTGAAAGTGTGCCAGACAGTTGGCAAAATAGTGTTAATGATAGCCATACATGTGTATAATTTTGCTAGGAGTGTGTTGGAAATTTGGTAATTGAGTGTAAGCAGTGAGTTGTGCCTACAGTTTTGCAAAGTGTGTGTTACAAAATTGCAAACTGAGTGCAAAGCAGTGTTTGTGCTTTTAGATTTGCAAACTCAGTGAGTGGTTTTGCTATAAGTATTAATAGTTTTAGGAATTGTGCTATAAGAATCACAGTTAGGGTTTAAGCATTCAGAAAAAACTGTAATAGGTCTGCAGTTTGTTGCAATCCACTTGGCAGTTGTATCAGTCAATACGTCCGAGCAGTGGCGGTCCTAGCCTGTTTGGCGCCCTCCCTCTGCCTCCCCCTCCCCCCCCCCCCCCCCCCACACACACACACACACAGCCAAAACATATTAAGGATTGTACATTAACATAAAGCTGTTGTACACACACACACATATGAAGAGAGAGAGAGTATGCACAGTATGCAAACGGCTACCAAACAGCCATCATAATTCATCATACAATGAGAGCAGGGCAAATCAACAATTGACACTGACTAATTAATATTAAAATCTGTAACATAATGTATTGTTTGGAGTTTAGTCTGTTACTGTTACTATTTTTACCATTTCTTCTTGGAACAAATGTAACCCACATAATTTCCTTAGGGATTAATAAAGTATTCTGATTCTGATTGTTTCAGGATGACCTGCCATTATCCAATCACACATCTGCTTACCTGTATCTTTTGCTCGTTTCTCTTCCTATTCTTTTCTCTTTTTTCTAAACTGAGCACCTGATGGCTTTGAACTTTTCTTGTCCAGCTCCCATTGGTTTTAATTTTGCACTCCAGTATGAACACAATCCCCCAACTCGAGGATCACCACAACATAATCTAACACACCTACACCTTAGTTCACAGATTCACTTTGTCTAGGGTGCATTTCTGAGATTTCACACAACCCAGGATTCAAATCATGAATACATAATGGACTGGATTTACAACATTATAAATGAAATGTGCTTTATTTGGAAGCAGCAGAGCCCCCCTCCCGTTTCGACGGGTTGTGTGTGAGATCATCAAACTGTAAATTATAAATTTTTAATTGTTATTGATCCCTTTACCCCTATTCCTAAAGTGTATATTTATTTTCTTACTCTTCTTATATATATTGTTTGTTTACTTGCACTGCTGTAACTGGAACCTCCTCATCTCGTCTCTCTATATACTGGACTGTATGTAGCGGAGATGACAATAAAGTTTACTTTGACTTCTGCAGCAAGCAGGTGCACCGAGGGCTCTTGCGCTCACTTTTCACTTATAGAATTTCGAAAAACCATCGGTGCAAATTATAAGTCTGTATCATAATGTCTGGTGTTTTCGTGTTTGTTGGTTTGTTTTTATTTTGTTTTATTCTGCAAGTTAGTTATTAGATGCTGCTCCAGCCGGTCAGAGATTCCCCCGTCGCCCCGCCCTCTCCTCTCTGCGCCGCAAGCAGCAGATTACTTACTCCCAGCAAATGGGCGATAGAAAAACGATCAGTGCCTATGCCATTCCCAATATGCGCTGGCTGACGTCGGGGCAGCATGAGTACGAGCATTTTTTTTTTTTTTTTTGCCAATGCCCGTGATGCCGCCCCCCATCACGATGCCGCCCCGGGCAACCGCCCATGTCGACCGTATCTAAAACTGCTACTGTGTCCGAGGTAGACTTACTGATTCCCCGATGCTCCGTGAGTGGTTTGTCGCAAGCTGGGTGACGCATTAGCCAAAGTGCTAGCAGTGTTGGGTAAGTTACTTTAAAAAAGTAATTAATTACTAATTACTAATTACTTAATCAATATTGTATTTAAAATACTTATCTAATTACTGTGTCTGAAAAGTAACTTAATTACTCAATAAGTAATTTAACTAAATGCTTCTTAAAATCCCTATAAACCTTGAGTGGACAAACAATAGAAATTAAACTCTTTAAATAATAAATACATTTTTTTTAAAGACGGAGACTCTACAGTACGCAGCGGTAGCATCTCTTCCACAATGTAGCCTGCAATTATTTTTTTTAAGCCTTCAGACGCTTTCTGTGCTGCTGAAGTAAAATCACGTTTTGCCTGCTTAGCAGGAGTTGCCGCGGTGTTATCCATGGATGATGAACAAGGATCACTCAGAAGTGTTCGTCTATGCTCTCGTGTCAGGCGCTTCGGTAGATTACTCGTGCTATTAACAGCGGCCGATAGTTTTTACATATTCTTGTCTGCTTGTTTCAGAAAAGTGAAGATACGGGAATATTTCCATTTCATAAAGCAGCCACTTGCTTCAGCCGAGATGGACAGCTTCTGCTTTAGAATACGACTGTGCAGCAAACTGGCACGAAATGACGTGCACCTGCACCACAACGATGTTAAAGCAGCAGAGTTTACTTCTACGTTTAGAAGATAAATTATTGAAATTAAATAATGATATTCAGCGAGTTTAATTATTTTACAATGTAACGCAAGTACATTGTAAGTAACTGTAATTAAAATACCTAAAAATGAACAGTAATCAGTTACTCTTTCAGTGGAAAAGTAATTTAATTACAGTTACTTAGTAACGCGTTACACCCAACACTGAGTGCTAGCGGCATCCCCGGCTAACGTATGCTTCGCATCAATGTGATATTTTAAGCTGGAAGTGCTTCGGTGAAAAGAAAATTCCTTCTTGCACAATGTGCATAATACTTCATGTAGGTCCACTGTTCCTACTTGGGTTTTTTTATACTCAAATTTCCCATCAAGAGGGCCAATGTGCGTTTATCATCTTCTATATTGAGTTGATTGGTTCAGCTGCCCGTCACTACCAGATCTACTGCCCATTTGCGCATATGTGAAGGTAACTCTACTTGGAAAAACTGCCGTAAATGCGTTGACAGAAACATTTCAGGGATTTTCAGTCATTTTGGACTCCGGATGCATTAATTGCCTTAAAAATGTTAATTGCATTGACCGTGATGGCAGATTAATATGCGTTAATGCGTTAAATTTGACAGCACTAATTAAAATGTATAGTGGCAAAAATATTACAAAGTCCAATGGTAAAAGTGACCTGAGGAATTAACATACAGGAAGCTGGTATCCAATATGTGTGTTGTATTTTCATCTAAAGTTCAACAGTCTGATGACCTGGTGGAGAAGGCTGTTGCCGAACGTGGAAGTCCTGCACAGAATGCTACAGAATGTAATAACAAATACAAATGAAACAGAGACTACAGACAGCCACAGAGACAGAAACCAGACAGACACAGGGACAGACACCAGACAGAAACAGGGACATTACTAGGGAGACAGAGATCACAAAAGGGGCTAACATCAACCAAGGAACTGATCCAGAAACAAAACTCGGAAATGATGGAAAATAACAAAGGATGAAACTATATAAAACTAGAACATCAGTAAACCCACAAAGCTCAAAGGTTTGATGGGGTCGTCGATGCAGGAACCATGCAGGTCAGCTGAGAGAAAAGTCTGTGGTGGAGGTGAGGAGAAGAGAAGTTCCAACAATAGTCATCTGTACTTCTTTTCATTTCTCTATCAGGCACAGGCAAGTTAGCTCTGCTCTCCACTCCACCTCCCAGTTACATGGCTCAGTCAGAGTGTCTCTACACACACAGTGCTGCTGCTTCAACTCCTCTGAATCATTAGGACACAATTTATCCTCTTGCTCCACACACACACCCTGCTGTTCACTCTGACTGTTTCACAGGGAAGGGCTAACCTTTAGAGACAAAGGGCTATCAGGAGGGGCTATGCGCTTACCTGCTCCTCTCTGGCAAGTAGCTCCATGCCCTCCTTGGTTTTAAACTCACTTTAGAACACACATGCATCAACACTACAAATGAGCGGGCGGAGGGAGGTTTGGAGTCTTCACACACCCCCATTCTCTGCGGCCTGCTGGAGCAGGGGGGCTAGGAGGAGGAGTTGGCCGTCCGACTGGGGTCTGGAATGTGGGGCCTCCCTGCTGCTGCGGAGTCGGGGCGGTCTGCTTCTCCCCACCCTAGGGAAAAGGGTAACACCACCCGGGTCTGGGTGCAGTTTCCCCCTCCACGGGCAAGGTTACCTAGACCGGGGGAGTGTGATTGTGTGTACAGTGTCTCTCTATGTCTGTCTCCACGTTGGGTGAGTGTTGAGTAATTGCATATGAGAGCATGAGGGTGGGACTTCTAAGTTGACCCATGATCTACATTTTTATGATATTGTTATATAAATAAGTTTTAATATCCTGCTTACAAAAATTTCAGTGGAGCATTTAATTTTCTTAAATAGCTCTTGAATTTTGTTAGTTTCACATTCGTGATCAATGAAGTCCCCTTATGCACTGAAGTGCACATGTTGTAAAATTTAAATAAAATTTGTTAAAAACAATTTTGTTTTTGTAATGTGTTTTTTACCATCCCAACACTTGATTTATCTGAAAAAAATCAAAATCAAAATACTTTTTTTTCCCTGGGTCTCAGGAGGATATGTATTTTTTGTCTGCTTATTTTGTTGATTTTTGTTTTTTGCCCTTTATCCCCGTCCCTCTTCTCTGCTGTTTTTCTTTCCCTCTTTCTTTCTCCCGTTCCTTTTCCTCAGTCTGTCCCTTATCTAACAAGTGAAAATAAAAAATAAAATAAACAATAAAAAGTGAATCAAATAGACCATTACGGCAAGGCTGGGATGGTCCATTTGGTAAAGTAAATCCGTTGTGCATCTTTCTTAGCCTTTAGACAATAATTCTGATGGCAAAAGAACCAAACGGGACAGACAAGAAAAAAACAAAGAGGGGGACAGACTGACTACTGATGCCTTAAAGCTCTATAGCTCTATAAGTCTGCCTGTAGCCAGTTGTTTTGATTATTTGTTGGTTGTGTCGACAAGATTATTTGTTTCCTTTTTAATGTCTGCTCCTGATGAACCGACTACTGACTTGTTGAACTGAGGCAACAAACACTTTGGCTGTTTGCAGTGCCCCTGTATAATACCCTTTTGTATAATCTTTAGTTCCTGTACGTTTGTATAATCTTTAGTTCTTGGTAAGGCCACAAAAGCTATCCCCACATGATTGTGTGAAGGTTCCAGTACACATACGATGTCTTACAAAGATAAGTCTTGGCTCCTACCTCAAAGCACACTGTACGCTGTCGATCTTACGTGCTGCGCAATAATGTTTAATATTTAGTATTTACTGTTATATTCCCATATATCATCGTAATGTTGTTTATTCTATTGCTCTCTTTTTCTTCCGCTTGTTTTCTTTTTTCTTTCTCAACAGGTGATCCAGGTGATTGATATATGTATTTTTTGTCTGCTTATTTTGTTGGTTTTTGTTTTTTGCCCTTTATCCCCGTCCCTCTTCTCAGCTGTTTTTCTCTGACTTGTTGAACTGAGGCAACAAACACTTTGGCTGTTTGCAGTTCCCCTGTATAATGCCCTTTTGTATAATCTTTAGTTCTTGGTAAAGCCACAAAAGCTATCCCCACATAATTGTGTGAAGGTTCCAGTACAGTATATGTCTTACAAAGATATGTCTCAGATAAAAGCAACCGGAGGCATTTTGTAAAAAAAAAAAAAAAAAAAAAACTCTGAACCTTTCCTCATCACTGATTGGCTTTTGATCTGACTTTGTCATCCTGGCAGAGTTCACCTGATGACTTGTTATTTAAAGACTTCACTCCCTGTCACCAGAACATGAGATGACACTTCTGGTAAGAGTTAATCCTTATTTTGTAGTCTTTTTTAATGTTTCAAGAAGAAACGTTTTCTCTTTTAGAAGAAAAGATTTTGTCTATTTTCACTTGTTTTGAATCTTGTTTCTGTTTTCTTTTTTTCTGGTGAAGCTATTTATATATTCTTCACATGCCAAGGAAGGTGGCCAGTCTATCCTCTGAACCTCATCAACCGTGAATCTATACAGATAATCATCTAGCACAGTAGTTCATTGAAATTTCAGCAGCATGATCACCATTTTCTTCCTCATCGAAATGGTCAGCATCATCCCCATCACTACCATCCTCCTCTTCATCTATTCCAAGCTTATGTCCAGCTGCCGCTCCAACCATGTGTTGGACGGCTGTGGCCATGCTGTGCTGATAACAGGCTGTGACAGTGGCTTCGGGCACCACCTGGCTCGCTGTTTGGACCAAAAGGGGTTTGTGGTCTTTGCTGGGTGTTTGTCTCCAGGAGGAGCTGGAGCCCAGAGCCTGGTCAGACAGAGCTCCAGTAATCTGAAAATCCTCAAGTTGGATGTCACAAGGGATGAAGACTTGCAGCAGGCAAAGAAAATGGTGCAGGAGAACCTGCCAGAGAAAGGTAGGAGTTTAGCTCAATGGAAAAAATGTATTAAAGATTAGCCATGGCAAAAAGGAGAAAATTGTATTTTATTGTTTGCTTATTTCCATAGATAAAGAAAAGACAAACTTTTGACTTTTCTTTATCTCATGCAAGTTCTTGACTTGTTTGTATTTAAATATGTAAGGGTAAAATCTCAATGATGGTTATAGATTAAAAGGCAAAGGTGAATTATGAAAAGTCTTGAATCCACAGTAAATCCAATCTTTTAATTTTTTTTAGCTTGTGAGGTCAACTTTCCAAAGGCCAGTTCAGTTGCTGTTTTTGCAAGAAATAAAACATTTACAAATTTGACAAATAGTGTGGGAAAAAATAACTTTCTAGTCTATTTGGTCTATCCATGACAACATGTTGCGCGTTTTTTATTGCACATTTAAAACTACATTTCTCTAAAGAAAAAAGTAGGGTCAGTGGGATTTTATTGTTTGTCAGGTCTGTGGGCAGTTGTGAACAATGCTGGGATCTCAGACTGGGCCGAGATCGAATGGAGCACTATTGAAGATTTCCAAAAAATGGTGGATGTTAACCTGTTTGGATCCATTAGGACATCTATCGCTTTCCTACCTCTGGTTCATGCCAGCAAAGGTGAGTTCCATGTGTAGCTACATTACTGTCCTCACATTTATACTGTAGTGGCGTTATGGATAATAAAGGCTTGTGTAATGTTTTCAGGTCGGATGGTTTTTGTGTCAAGCATCTTTTCCTTCTTCTACTGCTTGAACATGGGAGCATACAGTGTGTCAAAGAGAGGACTGGAGGCATTTGCTGACTGCTTAAGAGTGGAAATGGCTAGTTTTGGCGTGAAGGTACCGCATGGGTGAAAAGATACACAAAAACATCCCATGACACTGTAAAGCATGAAGTAGAAAATTTAGTAATTCTGTGGTACATAAAATGTTATGCCTGTGAGGGGAATGGGAACGAAGTCTTTCTATGAATACGGTTCATTGAGTAAGTAAAGTTGAATTTTTTTTATTTTAATTACACTGTACAAAGTTGTTTTTACCAGTGCTGTGGGACATCACATTCTAATTCATTCCAATGTTTATTTATTTTGCTTTTAAGAACAGGATTCAGAGAAACATCTGGTTCTCACACTTGTATAACACACAGAACAATTTGGCTGCTTTGATTCTGTTCATAATTCTATTAATTTACACCAGTGGTTCAAATGCAGCCCCAAACCATGACAGAGCCCCCATCCTGTTTTACAGATGGCTGTAGACACTCACTGTTGTATCCAAAAAAAAAAAATGATTCTGTTCATTTTCAGTGTGAGAAACATTTTTTCACTTATCCAAGTGACTTCTTCAGTCCCAGCTGACTGCAGGTTTCAGAATCAATTATTTGGGATTTGCTTACCTGGATGATTGAGCATGCATCAAGAAAGTCACTGTTGTACCACTCTCCTGACTTTTGTAAAAATGATGGCCATTTGAACCAAAAATGTCAAATATGGATTAATCACTCCATCAGAACAGTTGTCAAAGCTTTTTAGTCCAGTTCTTGTGTAACTTTCACACCTCAGCCTTTCAGCCTTTTCTCCCTCTTTCCATTAAATAAGAATGGCTTCTTGACAGCCAGCCTTCCACTGAGAACGTTTCTGATTAGGTGTTTTTTTTTTCCTATTTCTTAAGATGCTTTTCATCTGCTGTAGGATTATTAAAGGCCTCCCACTTCTCCTTTTGTCCTTAAATGTGTTTTTGCAAGGGGCAGCTATTAACATAGTGCCTCTAAATGCAATTTAAACCTGGTTGTTTACTAAGTTACCTGTTACGTATAGACCACAGATGACTAAAACAGCAACCAATGCCCCCTCCCAAAAAAACTTTGAAAGACCTTTAGAAAGTCCAGCAAGCTATTGATCAAGACCACTTTGAAAAAAATACAGAAAATTTTGGCTTCTTGGAAACAAAATATAAACAAATGAGGGGTGGCTCAAAACTGTTTGTCTGTTAATGTGTATTTCATTAACAGACATGAAGCTCTAAGTGACCATGTGTTTACCTGTTACGTTGTGACCATTTGAACGAGTCCAGGGCAGAAACCTTGAACATGGCAAGCTTTGCCATTTTTCAAAACCACATTTTTTCTCTTGAAACCTAAATCTTTACTTAAAAATGTAAAAATATTAGCTCTGTGTCCTTAATTTTGAGATTATTGTGATCAAACATGACATCATAGTGTATATCATAGAAAATTGATTGGAGTATATCTAAAGTTTGCCTAATCCCTTTCTTCTTTTTGGTCTAACCCAACAAAAATAGAAGTGAGAAAACAAGTTATGGGTTTACAGGAATCCATGAGTTGGAGTAATTGATACTGATTGCAGTGAACACCCACCAAGATTTAATAATACCTGATAGAAGACTCTTTCCTCCTAGTCGAGTCTTTATGCTAAGCTAGCTCAAGTTTCATCAGGAATGCAAATAATCTTTCATAAATGTCATGGATTTGTTGTTTAAATTAAAACACACACAGAAACACAGATACACACAAAAACGCTGTAAATGGACTAACTGAACATAAACTCCCTTTCAGGTCAGCATCATTCAGCCAGGTAATTTTGGCCAAGCCACTAACATCCTGAAGAGGAAAACTGCTTTGGACATCTGGAACAAACTGGATGATGAGAAAAAACGAATCTTTGGCAGAGAGTACATTGATCTGGCCAATGACTACTTCACGTCAACATGTAGGGTGGGATTCAAGGACACCGATCCGGTCATCGCAGCAATGCTGCACGCGGTCACATCTGCTCGGCCGAAACACAGATACCTGCTGGTCTCCACCATGGAGATGTTTTTCTTCAGCATCTTCCCATTTCTGCCAACCCTCCTGGCTGATGCTGTGTTTTCTCTCAGCTCAATGTACAGATGCAGAAAAGAAATGCTTTATGCTAAGCGAGACCCACAAAATAGCTATCTGTAATACTAAGCTCTTCCTATTGTCTTTAAAAATGTTAAGGACTTAATACACAACATTTATGGCTTTATAAGTAATAATACTACTAATAACAATAATAAAAGGTATGAAACAAATATAGCCTCATGAAACAGACTGATCTTGAGACATTTGAAACCCAGTATTCAGCTTAATGCCAATCATGGCACTAAATCAGATTTTAGTGTGTACTGGTACTGATTTGCAGCAAGTGTAATATGCAGAACTGTAGTAACTACAGAGGGATAAAGTTGATGCATCATACCATGAAGGTATGGGAAAGAGTTAATGAAGCTAGTTTGGAGACAAAGTTAAAGAAACAAGATTGTGATGGTTTGGACATGCAGAGGAGAGATAGTGGATATATTGGACAAAGGATATTGAAGATGGCGCTGCCAGGCAGGAGGAAAAGACAAAGATCACAGAGTAGATTCCTGGATACCGGACATACAGAGAGCCGGTGTGACAGAAGAGGATGCTAGGTTTAGGACTTCTTTTATGCCTGAGAACGATAGTGCAACCTCTAATTAATTAATGGCTATTAAGTAAACATAATTAGGCTTTTCACACATAATGTTTCAGTAGAAAAAGTCAAAAGGTTACAGTGGTTATATTAAGAAAAACTTAACATAAAATTCCCTTTACTTATCCCAGCTGACTCAGCAATACAACAATGGCTGTATAAGTATAACATTCTCAGTTGTTTCATCCACATTACTCGTTGAATGAACTACACAGCTACCTTCTGATTAGTAGGCAAAATGGAGCATCCAAGATTTGGGTTTATCCATTTAATGGTTGTTTTCATTGGTACCAACTGAAATATTTCTGTATAAGCACACATTTTTCTCAAGTTGAAAAAGGTAGTCCCAGTATGCCACTTAGCTCAGATTGTTATCATATGGTGTTAACAGGGCATGAGTTTAATGCCCATACTAGGGTTTTTTTTTTTTTTTAATGAAGTAATGTGTTTCATACCACCACCTTTTGAAACACAGAAAATGTTCATGTTGTATAACTGCATACCTTATTAATGCTAAAGTCATAGGTTCGGTCTCCATGTTGGCCGTCAATGCTTTCATTCACAGACAAATTCATTATCAGCTGAGAGTAGTCAGCCACTACTCTTTCATTACTAACAGACACACAAAGAAACGTTTTGTTTTTTTTTAACAAACACTTGCTGATGAGTCTTGACGTCACATGTTAACAAACCAGTGTGTGAGTGCCAAAGCAAATTGGAAAGAATAAGTGTTCAGAAACCAAGAGAAGCAAATGAAGTTTTTTGTTTTTTGTACTGTGAACACGAGATTCAAGATTACGCAAAAAAAAATCTCTGTCTCTCTCGCTCTCTCTTTCTCTCTCTATATATATATACATATGTATGTATGTATGTATGTATCAAATATCTTTTTTCTTCTTCTTTCTTTTATCTTTTTGTTTTATTAAAAAATAATTAAATGAAGGAAACAGTAGATAATAAAAGTAATTCTTCATTTCAGCTCTATCTTTAATTTATAACTGTTAAAATTATGGAGCTCAAACTGCCAATGTAAACTAATACTACTGAATAAATGAATATTCTCTTAAATACATCCAAATATTTCCTACCATCTTCTGTTGCAAATAACTGAAAGTTAAGCTTTGATTAATCTCTCCTTACATACTCTTAGAGCATGTGACAAATGTTTTTAACATCCAGTCTGGTTTTATATCATCCCGGAGAGTCTCAGAGGCAGGAACAATCTGAAGGTCCCACATATATCTAGTCTTTCACCTGAAAGAAGACAGAAAACCAAAGTTGAGCTTCTAAACCTGGAAAAATCTGCTAAATCAAGGCTGTCCTTTCCTTCTATGTTTTGTGACTACATCGTGATGTTGATGTCAAAGTGCCCATTTATGTTCACCTTTATGACCATTAGCAAGTGTGAGCTCCTCTATAAAAGCAGACATTTTGACAGCTTCCTGTTGTGGAACATTAAAGCGTGTGTTAAGACAATGCTACAATCTTCAACTCAAATCAGCAGATAGACAGTTGAAACTTGGAAATATTTGGGCGTGGACAATGATCCCAAACACAAATAAAAGCTGATTTTCAAACGGATAAAGCAGTGGGAAAAGTTTGATCCATTTTATACCCACCTAGCAATGCACTATGTCAGATATCTGCCATTTCTGCAAGACTTTGTGGAAAACTCTTTGCTTGCATTTTCCCTTATTGCTTATTTTAAAAGTTTGTTGAAAAAAGATCTCTCCTATCCTGCTTCGGGATTAAGTCCAGGAGTTTGAGGTGCACTACTCTTAAAGCTCCTCGGTGGGCTAGGATGGGTTTTCATTCTATTCATCATTTCACGGATTTGGTTGTACTTTCACATCTTAACATTTGCTCAAAATAAAAGCTTTACTGATTGAAAATATGCCTATTTTATTTATTTTATTTTTTCCGCCTGTCCTGTTTGGTTCTTTTGCCATCAGAATTATTGTCTAAAGGCAAAGAAAGATGCCCAGTGGATTTACTTTACCAAATGGACCATCCCGGCCTTGCCGTATTGGTCTATTTGATTCACCTTTGCATTTATTGTTTATTTTATTTTATTTTCACTTACTACACACGGGACAGACTTGACTGGGGGAAAGAAAAGGGAGAAAGAAAGAGGGAAAGAAAAACAGCGGGGAAGAGGAACGGTGACAAAGGGCAAAAAAAGAAAAACCAGCAAAACAAACCTATCGCCTGGATCATATATGATCAAATATGCCTATTTTAAAAGAAAACTACTGTGAAAATTTGCTTTTAGGCCTGTTTAAAGGTTATAAATTCTCCTCAAACCTAAACCAAGGAAAACATTTTCCCAGACAGGGATTCAAGGTCAGTCAGATAAAGAGGCGCAGACAAAGGCATTTTGTTTTTGACAGGTGTGTGTGTTCAGCTTAATGCCAGACTACAGATTTAGTGATCACAGGTAGATTTATTCCTAATTTTGAAAGGATTTCCAATTTACTTCCTATCATTTCAAAATGTATTGCTGTTTGTGTGTGTGTAAGAGTGTGCAACATGGAAGCATACAGAAATCTGAGAGGAGAAATGTCTTGACAGATGCCTAAATTTAATTCACATCAAATAAAAAAGGAGAAGTTTATATATTTGTGGCATTTATTTGTTTTTATCTGCATGCTGAAGATTAAAGTAAACCAATCTACCCAGAAACAACTGAGTAGGACAAAGAAGCAGACAGAGACACATTCCCCTGTTACTGTGTGTAACATCCAATCCGTCAAGGTCACTCTTTATCTTCCATTTGTTTCACCAGCAGAATGCCTTACTTCACAGACTTCCCTCAGAGGCAGATAGCACGCAGAGACAAAACAAATATGTTAGAAAACAGGGAAAGCAACAGGAGGGAATCCATTTTCTAGAGGTAACCAGACAAACAAGGCAGACTCTGAAGCTGTAACAATAGTTGCGCCTACTTTAAGGATTTTTTTTTCCTCTTATCAAGAGTTTCAAGATATACAGTCATGGTGTCCTGTACTGTCCTCATCCTGGGTCCTCTTTGGATCCATGGTATGATTCAAGCTTGCATGGGTGAGGAGCTGTCCCGTGGGGCTGTGCTATCCTGGTTCAAAGTACGGGTTCTGGAAGGTCTCGGGCTCGAAGAACCCCCTCTGAGCACGCTGCAAGGTCCCGATGCAGACAGGGTACCTCCTGATACGAGGCACCTGCACCAGAGGGCCCACAGGACAAGCAGAACATCATGGGTTAATCCTCAAACCCGTCCGAACCAGGATTCATCGCAAATAATTCTGTTCCCGGGTTCAGGTGAGAAGTTCTTTTGCACTTATCTGTTTGAGTGGAGTGAGTCTAAAACTCCACACAGGTCTTTAAATCGATCAACAGGTCAAAATGTCCTCTTACTCTTACAAATAAAACAGTATAAGGATACATATTGACTTTAAGTTTTAATAGATCTTATTCTAAATGAAAACCATAAGGATGCCATTATTTGCAAAATTTTTCTGCAAAATTTCCTTGCAAAGTTTACTATTTGTATATTATAGATGGTTATATATATTTTTACTTCTTTTAACATCCATTAATATACATTTGTATTAGTAGTAAAAAAAATATATGATGAGCAGCAGAATTGCATTTATCCAAATGCCAGGTAGTAAGATAATAAGATACACTGAATAATCAAAATTATGTGATAGTATTAAGGGTGGTGGGATCAAATAAGTGTAAACTTCATCCTACTCCTTTCCAAGCATCTAAATTGTGTAAAATATAGAGACATTCACAACAACTCAGTATATTAACTTTGTTTTATTTTCCTATTTACAATGTATTCTGATCTCTAAGGAGCTTGGAAAGAAAAGCGTCTGGACTTCTTTAAGTTGCTTGAAGACGTTTCACCTCTCATCCGAGAAGCTTCTTCAGTTCTGAGGAGAACTGAAGAAGCTTCTCAGACAATGTTTTCTGCTATCTTAGATATATTTACATGTTCCAAATAAAACAAATAATAGTTAGATAGACATATATGTGATTTAGTCTTTATGTCCTTAGACAGGGCAATGTCCAAAGTCTGTCCCGGGCCAATCATGGCACTAAATCAGATTTTATATGGCCCCTCGCTCCTTCCTTAAACCGTATTAGTTATGGCCCGCTGCCACAAACAGAATCAATAATGTGTAATGTTCTCTTTTCACCCCATGGTGGCAGCACCATCTGTCTTTTATACACTCTCTGTTACAACCAACATAGAGTGTATAAAAGTTTCAAAAACTCACAAAATACACACAAAAGTAAGTTGTTTAAAATTAACCTGATCTACTGATATTCATCCCCTTTACTGAAGTTCCTCAAGCTTTATGTTATATTACTCTTTGTATGTGAATTAAAAGTCAATTTATTTTGTTAACCTTTGAACACACCTGATCACCTTTAATGATAATTCTTGTCTAATTGAAAATAAATTAGAACACCTCAAAAAAAGGGTGAAACGGATTGTTGGCTCTAAAGTTTCCATTAATAAATATGGGATTTTTGGAAGAAAAAAAAAAGTTTGCCAGTGCTGTTTATCCATCACTGTTATAGTGTGAGTTGCAATCTCAGAGACATTAGTAATATATTTGCCTTCTCTAAAATGTAATGGAACTAATGGCACTCGCCCTGAAGTGCTGTCTGCCGAGGTGGCACACTCCCTGGACAGTATTTCTTCTAAACAAAATTCATTGTGTTTTCTTTGTGCTTTTTCTAAAGGTACTTTAGAATTTTTTAGAGCAGTAAAAACAAGTGAAAAGTGGAGGCTTTTGTTAATTACTCTGATTAAACCCATTTTAACATACTTGACATAATTCTGATTACTTATTTATTTATATGGGTATGACACTTGTTATAAACAAATGCTTAGTAATAAATATTAAGTGACTGCAAGTTTTATTTGCAAGTTTAAAAGAAAAATACAGGAAAATAGTACATGTCATAATAGTATGACAGTACTTAGCATAGTATCATATCAGTAAGTGTGGTCAGAGTAAAAACCGCTTGTCATTTTAAATGGTTCTTGTTAGCATTATTAACACTTTGACCTTCAAATCAATCAAACTTGACCTTAAAGGAGAGGTCAGAGGTCAAATGTGGCATAATGTTTAAATATATATACGGTACTTTCTATATGTTGACACACCACACTTGTAAGAATCATAGTTATCAAGTCATAAGGCTTTTTATCAATTTTCAACCAATAAATCATTAAGATGACCTTGAAGACAATGGGGCATTTAAGCCAAATTTTAATGGATTGTTAATCCCACTTTACACTCCTCCAGTTTTATCAGAATTCATTCAACTGTTTGAGCCATTGTTTTTACAGACATAATGGCATGCATGCACACAAACACTACTAAAAACACAACCTCCTAGGTGGTAACAATGCTTAAATTTCAGTGCTGCATATTGTAATGCAGCCTTACTTATATTTATGTTGCAGTAAACTGGCAGAGTTGTGTACTTTATCTGCAACACTTAATTTTTATAAACTTAACTCATGTTTAGACACATTAACTACATGTAGGAAATAAATAAAGCCAACACAATGCAGTTTTTTAAATAATAAAAGGCAAGTAGAAAACAAGTTTTTTTTAAATAAATGTGTGTAGATGGGGCACGTGTAATTTGGGGTTTAACTTAACTGTCAAAGAATAACCTTATACTGGGCTGAAATAAACATGTTAGTGTCCTCTCAGGTTGAAAGAAGTTCATGCTGAATCCAAATTAGTAATCATACCTGTCAGTGTCCTGATGCATGCTCAATCATCTAGGTAAGTAAATCACCAAAAGTTGATTCTGTTCATCTGGACGTAGCGTTTTCAGTGGGAGAAACGTTTCGTCACTCAGCCAAGTGCCTTCTTCAGTGACTGTGATGTGCTGTACACATCTTCATCACCGCTGTTCACTGTGAAGAATTTCACTTTGTGCTTGGAGATGAAAGAAAGTGTTAAGGAGGCTAACAGATGTTTGTTTGTTTTGTTTTTTTTAATCTGATGTCTCCCTGCAGACTGCACCAAATCGGACTCAGCTCAGGGAGAAACTGCAAACAGACATATGACATATTACTTCCAGCCCTCCATCAACAGCCAGGACACTGTAGTCACGTCAGCCCACTTCTGGTTCTTTGCAGGCGAAGCAGTCACAGCTAACTCCTCCGCCCAGCTTTTCATTGTAACCACAGTACTAGAACGACTCCAGGCAGCGGAGGCTCCATCAAATTCAAGCTCTGATGGATGGACTACCTACCATCTGGATCAGAACCTGCTGACCCTCGTCTCCGAAGGCCCCTTTCTTCTTCAGGTCCACTGTCCAGCCTGTCAGTGCCACGCGGGAGAACCAGACAAGATGCCCTTTCTTCACCTCCATGTTCAACCTCGTGGACCTACCCGGTCACCCCGCAATGCAGCAGTGACCATTCCTTGGTCTCCCTCTGCCATCTATCTTCTGCAGCGGCCCTCTCAGGAAAGGCCTCTACACAGCGACTGCCACCGAGCGGAGATCGACATCAGCTTTGAGGAGCTGGGGTGGGACAACTGGATCGTCCATCCGAAAGTGCTGACGTTTTACTACTGTCACGGAAACTGCTCGGATGGGGATCAAACCACTGCAATGTTGGGGATCACTCAGTGTTGCGCTCCCGTCCCGGGGACCATGAGGTCCCTGAGGATCACCACGACATCTGATGGTGGATACTCATTCAAGTATGAGACCTTGCCTAACATTATACCTGAAGAGTGTACATGTATCTGAACATCAGACCTTAAAGGCCAGTTCACCCAAATAAAAGATTTCAGTTTACTTACAAGTCACAGTTGAAATTTGATTACTGCTCTTATTAAACTTGATTTTGTCTTATTCACTTACAATTTTGTCCTGATTGTTCTCTAGTTTGGGTGTGTGCTACATAAGCCTCACAACAGATTGCACTTTATATGTTAACCTTGATTAAAGTGTTATTTAGCGGATTTTGTTTGTTTAATGTGTTCACCCTTTCACTGGTACTGCTTAGTGTACCTCACATCAATATTCAACAAAGTCATACAAGGAAGTGTAAGATATAGTTCTACATGTGCTAAAAATTAAAGTCAATAAAATTTAAGATACTTCTTCTAGGAACACTTTAACCACCATCAATTAAAGTCCTTACTGATGTAAATTAAATAAATTGAACATTGTAAAAATGTCCAATGACATGATTAACTTTTAGGAGCTGTTAAAATTTCCTTGTTTAATTTATCTATTGAGCACACCACATAAAAAGGTAAATAGATTCAATAACATCACCATCAATTAGGAAATGACCAATTTAACGACTAAATCATGAGACAATTAGAACAAATATTTTCTTTAGGAGAGAAGGGGAAAATCGAGTTCTTCCCTTATTGGGCCACTGGAAGATTATTATTATTATTATTATTTATAAACCAAAGTGACATACTGAAATAGTTTGAGCTCATTTGAACCCCTTTTAACCATTTCTTGATTATTCCTCTGGAGGGCATAGTAGGAATACTTTAAAACCCATCATTTTACCTTAAACAGTATGACTGACCAATAATTACTTACCCTGTAGATGTCAGGGTAACTAACAGATGTCACTCGTGTTTACAATCCAATACATTTTCATTTTCATTGATAAATTAACATGTTAATACATATTGAGCAGACTGCAATTCAACCACAGGTTTAAACAATTATTAAAAAAAGAAATCAAATCAAGGACAGGAGTAAACCATTTCAAATATATTTATTTACTCTGAAGACAAAATAATCTCTACAGTTACAATAACTACAAAACTTGCAATAGAAAAAAAAAGTACTATACTCAAAATTGAATGTCGTACCTCGAAATAAGTAGCAAAACTGGAAGTGAGATGATTATAAGAATACAGCAACAGTTCTTTGGCGATCTGCACTTTGTTCTCCAGGATATAAAACTGACTATGAAAACGTTTCAACTGTATGAATACTGAAAGCTACTGAACACACAAAAGGGAAAAAAAAAAAAAAAAAAAAAAAAAAAAAGGGAAGGAAGGAATCTCACGGTGAGTTGAAGATTACATGTTTACATGGCACCAGTCTGTGCGTCAGCAAACTGTCATCCTTTCCTCAGCTTGGCTTTTCTTCCTCCTTCTTTCCCGGGATGCACAAAGGTATCCGTGTTTCAGCACGAAGGAGAAGGAGAAAGAGGTTGCATGTCAAGGACGGAAAATATGTCTCACTAAAGAAGAATGTAAATTTGTAAAGACAAGGGTGGAATTACATGTTTGACAGTGCCCCAGAAAACAGATGTTTCTAGCCAGTTAGCATGAAAAACCACAAAAAGTGAATTTATTTTCCAACTTTCTGCCCCAACAAACACTAAATATTTGTTTTAGAACATAATTTAGGAAAGGATTAACATTGAAATGCTGAGGTGGTATTTGCATAACAACACTTCCTTCTACACAAAATGTCACTAGCCTACAGCGTTTGGTCAAAAAAACAAAACAAACAAAAAAACAACTTAAAAAGGCCGGTAAAATGATTGTACAAAGATGATTGTTGGAAATGTGTGGAACGGTTCCTGTTGATTAAGAATTCAAGCATTTCCCAGGTAAATATTTTTGGCTGATTTGGGTAAATAGGCTTCGAAAAGAAATAGAAAAAAAAAAAAATCTTTCTGTCAAACATTTCTGAAGTCGAATGACTTCTGGCTAATACACCAATAATTCCCAACATTTAAATTAAAGATGACTCATCCAGTTACAGGTTAAGCCCCACTTAACAAGCTTCTGCACATATTCAAAAACATTACATAACGCAAGGTCATGTTTAAGATTTGAGACCAATAAGCTTCAACCAAGTGAGACATCAACATTCAGAAACATTAATAAAAAAATAAAAATAAAAAAAAGCCTCCCTCTTGTGAACCAAACAAAAAAATTAAAAAAAAAAACAAAAAACACTCAGCTGAAGCTTACAATAATCCTTGCGTGGTCTTAAATGGACAGGTTATTGCAATGCAACAAAACACAGATGACGAAAAAACATGGGGTAGACGAGGTCTAGCCAAAGGCACAGTCAAAGTTTGGATGTAGGTCGGCAAGCTTTCAAGTTTAGAGTCGTGGAAATTAACCATTTGTCACAACACAGCCCAGTCAGCATTTCTTTGTTTTCAACTGACCTCTAATACTGAAAGGCACATTTCTTTCATCCCCACACACAAACATACGCACACATATTACACACACTTCGGTCTCCCTCAGTGGTCTGACTGCATTCCCATATGTGCTTCCCCCATGTGTTTAAGGCCAGTAGGAATGAAAGGACAGACATTTGAGGCAGGAAGCACACTCAGGCATGTATCCCTAGAAGATAAAGAGACCAGAGATTATTAAGCATGCATGTTCACTTAAAATAGATTTTTTTTCTGATGTTTTTAGGTCAAACCAAAGTAGGAAATAAACCACAAAAAATAAATAAAAATCTGACATAAAGTCCAAAGTTAAGCCTGTATTTACATAATCGGCTGGAAGTAGAAAGATTCAATATTCTTCTCTGGTTTCCATGTGCCAAATATTAAGGTTAGTGCCATCCTTGAATTTTAGAGTGCTGACTGGTCAAATTTTCAAGCAACTAAATGATGGAAAGCCAACAATGAAGGGTTGGATCTCTATAACTGCAGTTCCTCCAATTGCCACTTGAGGCCCATTGGAAAAAAAAAAAAAACCCCACACACTATTCCAAGTCATGATAGGACTACTTAATTGTTTTAATACCACTTTGGTGGAAGAAGACGGCTGTAGTCGGCGGCCATCATCATCATAATGATGCAATCACCTGGTAAATAATTACTTTGTACAGTTAACTGTACTCACAACCTGTTATAATCTGTGCTTCAGTCTGCCAAGTTAAAATCTAATATTGTATCTCTAGGTCACTTAGAAGCTAACCCAGACTGGGCAATGCACCGCTGGATTCCATGTGCAGCTTTCCAACCAAACTCGCTAGCATTAGCTAATACCTTAGCACTCCACCATCTTGCCCAAATATGGTCACTTCAGTCTTAAGACAAGCAAGATGGCAGCAGCCATAAAGCTAAAGTTGAGGCTTCAAAATGCAAACCCACAAACCAGTGGGTGAGGTCACTGTGGCTACATGTTTCACAGAGTCTATGATTTTAGCTGATTAATCACATCTTCCAGCCCTAATTTATTTATAGAAAAAGTACTTTTATATGCTGGCAATACTCCTCTTCCAAATATTTTCTCCATGGTTTAGAGCTGCAACTAATTTTCTTCAATTTTTAACAGTCCAAAACCCAAATGATGTTAATTTACAGTTATACAAAACAGAAGAGTGGCAAACTCTTACTTTTGAGAAACCTGAACCACATTTAGCTGAATGTTTGGCCTTTTATATGAATAAATGATTTGGTTTTGATTATTGAAGGCTGAACTCTACCTCCTGGTTCATCTGTGTCAAATTCAGTGTGTCGAATGGAGGTCCGAGCGTCTTCTTTACCTTTCTCGCTCGCCTCTCCTTGCTTCTCCTGGGCAAAATTGAGACGGTTCTGCTCTGCAGCAGTCTGTGCAGCTGTGTTCACCTCTGGGCTGCTGCTGCGTGAAGGACTTCCTTCATCCACCTGGTAGGCGAGGTCCAGGTGCTGCTGGGCCAGCCTCAGGTGTCTTCTCAACCGCTCCAGCTCCCTGGACGAGGGACCCTCATCCCCAATACTCTCTCGCCCAGAATCACCCATTGGCAAGTCCCTCAGCTCTTTCATTTTCTCCTTTTTCATGGTGGCGTGGTATCCTGGTGGAGCTGTAGGCATCGAGCGTGAGGCCGGTGGACGGGAGGTGCGTGTGTTGAGGGTGGCCCGCCTGCGGAAAGTGTCACGGATGCTGCCGATACCCAAATGGATGATTTCCAGGATGGTGAGGAGAAGGCAGAGAAAGGACACGACGTACATCACCAGCAGGAAGATAGTCTTCTCCGTGGGACGGGAAACAAAGCAGTCCACCGTGTGCGGGCACGGAGAACGAGTGCAGACGTAGGAGGGAATCACCTCGAAGCCGTACAGAATATACTGCCCAAAAAGGAAGGCCACCTCAAAGGCAGAGCGCCACAGCAGTTGGCACACATAGACTTTCATCAGGCCGTCACGCAAGATCCGCCGGCGACCATCATGTTTTTTCTCTGAGCCTTGAAAACAGAAACATTAGAAGCCAACTTAGTATCAAGTAGGGGTTGTAATCTATTACACAGAACATTAAAGATGCTTTGTGAAAGACGTACTGCTGCCCTACTTTGTTCTGCTTTGTCTGTCTTTTCTGGTTCAATCTCTTCAGCAATCATTGGGTCTTCTTCTCCGTTGTCCTCTACCTCTTCATAGTCCCTCGCAGCCCCACGCTTGATGATTGGTATCCTCTTCTTCCGCTTTGGGCCCGGCCGAAAGTCCGTCTCTTCCATGCGGGCGATCTTATGCATGGCAAATCCAAGGTACATTATGGTTGGGGTGGTGATCATGATCACCTGGAGGTAAATGTATGCATGTTGACATTAACAGTACTGTTTTGTGTGAGTAAAATAAACACCGACAGCCTTCTTTTGCTATAGCTCACCTGGAAGATCCAGAATCTGACATGTGAGAGCGGCGCAAATGCATCATAGCACACGTTCTCACAACCAGGCTGCTGTGTGTTGCAGACAAATTTGCTTTGTTCATCATAGTAGATGGTTTCGCCGCCAACGGCCGTCAGCACAATGCGGAAGATGATGAGCACAGTCAGCCAGACCTTCCCCACGAAGGTGGAGTGGTTGGATATCTCATCCAGCAGACGGGTTAGAAAGCTCCAACTCATGGTGCCAAGGTGATTGGAGCACTAAGTTAGCTCTGGGTTCAAAACAAAAGCATGAGACTGAGAAGTGACGGGAAAACTTTGTTTTGCATTCATAAAAATCAAAGTGAGCAAAAACAGCAGCCTGTGAATCTGTGAGGTTTGTGCATGTCTTATTTTAGGATCACAGCAACTAAAAGAAGCCTTTGTGGACAGATGGTCATACAGCAGATGTTTATCATTAAATACAAAACATTTAGCTGAATAATTATAGGCTGATCCAAAGAAATGTAATCCAACTATTTCAATAACAGTTTATTTTTCTTAAATGGGTGGAAAATATAATCAGTTTCTAGCTGCTCGAATATCAGTGCAGTTTGTTTACCAGAGACCTTTACACAGTTTGTGGTTATACAGTTTTGCTTGACAAAACATTACATTTACAGACGTCTGATTTCAGGGGAGAGAAAAATAAATAAAAATAAATAAAAATAATAATAATAATAATAATAATAATAATAATAATAATGGGAACGCCTTGTTGAGCGCCCACAGCAGATAAGATGTGATGACTTTAAACAATAAAGCTAATTCACAATTTTCGCATCCTTGTTAAAGGACCTCTGTATGTACGGAAAATAGACATTTCGAGCTCTTATTCAATTAAGTTAAATATTTAAGCATTACTTCAACCGAAAGTCACTAGAAGAAACCAAATGATAAGCTTTCACGCCCAAAAGGAGATTAAAACCATGCATTTGGAAATGCAGGTATTCCAAGAAAGTCTCCACAACAAATCTTAAAAAATAAATAAATAAACAAAAGCCACACATTTGGTATCAACTCACACGAGGCCCATAAAGGTGGTTTAAACCCAGGTCAGACATACAGGTCTTTAAATGTGGATCAGTCTTGTTGGTCAGAGTGCACTAGTCCCTAGCAGCATTTTCGAGAACCAACATTCCTACACCTCACTGCCACGCCAAGCTGGAGATGCTTAATCAGAATCAAAGAGGCAACTGGCAAGTTGCAGCTAGCTCTGAGCAGACCTGCTGTGGCTCCAGGCTGCAGGAATTATGATATTATAGCAGTGACTAGATCTAGGAATTTGCTCTCCAACTCTGCGCCAGAAACTATTCTTTTAAATTCCTTCAAGTGTGGCAAATACTCAAAAAGTAATGCGCAAAAAGTCTTACAGCAGTGGCTGTAAGCTTTAGCAGCCAGCTGGAAATAAAATTTAGACTTGATGTAGCAGTTTAATAACTGATCAAGATAAGATTAGCTTTGTGCTTTTCCCCTCCAATTCTGGCTAAAGCCTGACTGAACTCAGTTTCAAAACACATCCTGGATCAGTCTAGTCTGTGATGAGGGTATTGTTTGACCAAACAGGGCACCAGACACACTGTAAAAGCTATAAATGCCACCATAACTTTATTCCAAAACACATTTGATTGAAACCAACACAGAGGGGGAGGAGGATGAGAAAAAGGGACTCTATGAACTGCTCGTCTTTACAATTACGCTTTTAGACCACAGGGTGTAGCAAAGAAAATAAGCAGCATTTCATGACTCATTGCAACAGCATCAGCCTTTAGCCATTACAGGCATCTGTAGGCTTGTCTCCTCAGATTAGCATTTGACACTCAGACGTGTTGTTCATCATCCAGTCCTCTGTGAAATCCTTCTTTTCCAACCCTGGCACCTTCTGACACTGAAAAATGGTTAGAGTGGCTTGCCCGAGCCTGACCTGCGTAATGGAAAAATATCCCACAAAAAAAATAAAAATAAAAAATTAACAAGGCCTCAGTCTCACGAGACTAAGCCACACCAAAGCTATGAAAACTTCCAGACAGTAGGTCCCTGAAATCATCCCTTCAGATTTCGAACTGCAACAGCGTCGCCCTGAATCTAGAATTACATTTTGAAAACAAAAAATTACAAGCTTCATCTACTAAAGAAGGGGCATCACACTCACATCCCTGGGAAATATACACTTTGGTTTTCCAAAACTGACAAATTTGACTGTGGTAAAAGAGAAAAAAAACAAAAAACAAAAGACAAGTCCAGTTGCCTGGTGATATCCATTTTACCCTCAACGCAGTGTTATAAAACCCACCTTTAGATGGCACATTAGCCAAGAGGTCTCAGAGGAGGAGAGAAAAGGCTGCTGCTGAAATTTAAAAGCCTCTTTCTGGCATTCATTCAGCGAGGCAGACTTATCCCTTTAAACCTCCGCCCCCGGGGCAGCACTGCCTTTGGTTTCCTCCACTGAAACTTGTTCTTGCATTGCAACAGTTTGGCCTAAGTGTGTATTGAGGACATGACCTGATATGCAGAATACCGCACACAGACCAAAAGCATCTCTCAAGCAATGAAAGGCACGAGCAGGCTGACCAATAATGGACATCTAATCTCAGTGTAATTAGGAAAAACCTTTAATTAGAATAAGAAAAGAAAAAACAAGAAGCCAGAAGCCGAGATTTCAGTTTGACCTCACTGAATTCCTGCTATCAGTTTCTAACCAAGCTTATCAGTCACCTGAACAAGCACCTGGAAAAAGCCAGTGACCTTGCCAGCAGAATTTACGAAGGCGAAGCAGACATGCCAAACAAGTCCGCACATTTAAAAACATTTTTTTTAAATAAATATGCTTTGCGTGCTCTTGCACCATCTCCTAACATCCCATACTCCCCCTCAAGAAAAATAAGCTGCAGAAAACAAATGTGTGAGTTTTGCTGAGTGTTTGGTGAATGACAAGAAAAATTTACTGTCATCACAGCTATGGTGACATTAAAAAAAGAAAAGAAAAACAACAAAGAAGAGAAAAAAAGGAGGAATGCAATTTTGTGCCACGGGCTCAGAATAGTTTTAAGTTTCCAGCTGTTGTTCACTTTGCACAGGACTGCTCCAGAAGGGAGTTCAGCTCCTGCTAATGTTCAGGGTCCATTAAGAGTTTCTAGAGGTGCCGAGCTAAAAGAAGCAGGGAGGGGAAAAATAAGTTGAGACAGCAGCAAACGCACAGAATTTACTCATCTCAGGGGGCTTTACAGCACCCCTTGTTAACACACTGTAAAACTGCCCTCCCCTCCAGATAAAGACACCAAGGAAACCAAACATTCGCCTTTCAGCTATACATTTGACTTAGACAAACATGCATCAGGCTCGAGTAAATTTGAGCATTTTGTGCAGACTCACAAATACACTGAAGACGGCTTTTTTTAAAAAAAAAAAAAATACAAACAACAACAACAAAAACAGTAGCTTATTTGCTCATGTGGTTTAAACCCAGATTTACTGGCTTTTCTGCTTCAGGAGTCACTATGCTCTCCAGGAGTTGTGAGTGGGGTGGGTTGTGGAGAGTTTTTTGGGGAAGGGATCTGGACAAAGGGAAAGTTAACATTCCTGCCTAACCAAAAGCAGAAAGCTGGGATTCTTAGGGTTCAGGGAGCAGACAGAGGGCACATGGACTCCCGATACAATCCGAGCAGCAGGAGGAGAACCATCCAGCATCTGCAAATGCAAATCACATCTTTTTCTTTGCTGTCAACAATAGAGTTTGACTTTGAGGAGAGCAAGGACAAAAATTAAATCTAAAGTGGAAAATGGAGTCAATGCACATGATTGATGTCGGTTTGTGTAGCTGGAAGGAAGTTTAAAAGCTCCACGGTGGAGCTGTTGAAGGCTTCGAATACGCTTTGCTGAGTCAGACTGAATTGTTTTGGAAATTGTGGCATTCCTGGAGGAAAACTAAGTCCTGCCAAGCTTCAGTGGGGAAACAAGAATCCTCTTCTTCTTAGAAGATGAAGCCATCAAGTTCAGAGTCTGACTTCTGAAAGTTCAAAACAGCCATTAGCACAAGAACTGCTCCCTTAAAAAAAGCTTCTATTTACATATAAGAACCTTTTCCTTGCACTGTGTGATCTCACAATGTTGCGAGCCGCAATAATTGTGACGTTATTCACAAAGTCTCCATGTGTTAAAATTTTCCCCTTGGTTTAAAAACTGACGAATATAGGAAGACTCACCACTAACACTCCGGCACGCACAGCTTCAGAACTCGCCACGCGGACCTACTCAGTATATTTAGACTAAACCCTGCTCTTTAAAATAAATAAACAAACGTCTCGGGTACCAAACACAAAAAAACAAACAAACAAACCACAGCCTGCTTCAGCTAAGCTCCAAAAGGAAAACCAAACGACACTAGTTAACTTTTTTCGAGACCAAACACTCACCTTCTGCACTACAATCGGTGCGCTGCTTCTCTCCTCGCGCTTAATTGCTTCACCAGGTTTTTCTAATTAGCGCGCGCGCTCGCTCTCTCACGCCGACCGTCTGCGTCCGAGGCAGCTTTCACTATGAAGCCATTCAGCCCGCGTTGACCCCATGTGTTGGGGTCCCGAACGAGAGCACAAAAGAAAGAGAGGTCTGCGACTCCTGCAGGCTCCTGCTTCCCTCCTCCTCCTGCTGCACCTCCTCCACGTAACTCGGCCCCATTCAAGAACAAGAGGAGGCCCCTGAAACCTGAGCTGCCCGACTACCGTTCTGCCCTCACGGTGAAGAACCAGGGGAATCCTATAGGTCTTTGCAATGTCCCGGATAAACCGCCGTCTCTATAGGGACACGAAAGGTATATCACAACAGGGAAGCCACTTAGTATGGAAGCCGAAAAATGCCCAAAATTCTGTTTAAAAAAAGTAATTACAAGAAAATAATTTCTCTGGAAAGGCTGTGCAAATATTTCGTGCATTAAAAATATTTTTTGGACTTGCCTATTCTTAATGCAAAATGTCAACAAGAGTTGCCTCAATGTAAAGGTAAAGGCCTTACAGTAATACAGCAATACTTTTTTTTAAAACCAAGCTAAATTGTTCTGATTTTCTGACCAATCAGATTGATGCATTTTGTAACAAGCGTGCTCATAGCTCAAAGTGTGCACAGGACTATGCAATGATGCAGAGATATAGAAATGGTAAAATAATACAGTTTTACCTCAGGCACAAAGCTAGATGCTGCTCCAGGTCAATCGGCTCTCTGAAATCATTTCTCTGCCTCTCAGGTGTGGTCCCAACTCTGCGAACAAGATTTCAAACGGCCTCACTGACATCCTGAAATATGTCCAAAAGCAGCCATGATACATCTTCACCTCCTGGATCAAACCATGAAATTCTCCCAGCTGCTGCTTTGGCTGAATTCATAATCTCAGTTTCTTTCTTTTCTTGTTTAGAGACATCACTTGATTTCAACTTTGTTTTTCTGTTTTACTTTGTTTTTGTTTGTGAAGTTTGGGAAGTGACAAGCTAACAGTACAGAGCAAATAGCAAACATGTATCTACAGTATTACATGGATCATGGGATTAAAACACACTTTACCTTCAGCTTTTTCTTCCTCACCACATCAATAAACGATTCATTTCTTTTAAGCGTGTCCTTCACATGTTTTGGTTTCTGTCTGGTCCTGGTCATGCAGTTTTGTCCCCAGAAACACTTAATTTTTTTTCTATATTATTATTATCATTATTTTTATTGTTATTAAGCTTTTGCAAAAAAAAAAAAATCCTATTTCTTTTGTTTTTTATGTGCATTGGCAGCATTTTTCTATATCCTGGTGTTTTCCCAAGTTGCAGTTCATTCAACCTCTCTGAGCTACCATAGAAATCGCCGTAATTATTTATCTTTGTAATAAAGTTACATAGGTATTTGACATAAGTTAAAATTATGACATAGTTTACATTTATTTTTTCTTTCTTTTTGTAAAGCAGCTGTCAAAAATAAACTGATTAATAAAGCAATCATTTAAATCGGAACATTATAATCTTTATGGCCCTTCATAAAGGCGTTCCTAATTACCTGGCACACATTTAAAGGAGGACTCACGTGAGACAGATTAGCACAGGTCAGAACTGGGGCAGAGATATGTTGGATGCTGGATCCAACCCTTCCCATAACACAGTTCGATAGCATCTCTCATCAGACCCTCATTTCCCGATAAGTGCCCCGTGTCTTTAAAGCTTCACGTCCAGTTCGAAGATCAGTATCTGCGGTTTCTAAACTCTCGTCTGAGATGACATCACTTTGAGAAGCCTTCAAAGCTCGCCGAGAGTCACGGAAGATTAGACAACTGTTACTGATTTTTGCTGTTCAAAATCATGGAAGGTCCCCTTTAAGTAAGGCCAAAGACACACCACGAGACATTTCTTCAGTTCGATTCTTGCTTATCTCTTCACATTCTTGTTTGTTTTATGCAAAAACAAAAGCACACAGAGTGTAACACCACCATAATGTAATAGTTTGTCTTTCTGCTGAGGACCCCTGTATTATCCTCCTCCTGGATCACAGTTTGGCCTGACAGAGCACTGCGTGACTGCAGCTTTTACACGAGGAGGCCCACCATCCAAGAATTTAGTTGACTCGAGCATTCGGCAAAACAACAGATTTCTTGCTGTCATGCACAGTGCAGCTGTAGTGCTCCTGATTTACCAGAGGACCTGAAATGTTTGGAGGAGCCTGTGGGAAGTCGAGTCCAGCCAGATGTCTGCGCCGTGGCTCCATCCCAGCTCCCTTTCATACTAACTATCCTCTCCCTGCTTTCATCTGCTGTTCAAATATGGTGTTAGGGAGGCATGAACTCATTCGCCTGCACGTTTTATCCTTTTAAAGTGAATGGGAAATATGCAGGATCGCAGAAAATATGACAAGAGACGTGCAGAAAATGACACTGGAGTTAGCCGGTTTCCGAAAAACTCATCACAGGGGTTGGCAACGTCTTTGTCGGGACTCAAAATTCCTGCTGACACCCCTGCAGAGAATATATTAACAGCTTTATTAAGGGAGGGACTCAGTACTAATAAAGAGCACTTTTAATTTCAGCCCACCTGCGTAGTTGTGGCAGTGATTAAGTATTCGCCTCAGATGCTTTGTTGCCTCCCCAAAATATAAACCTTTCTGACATAAATTCATAGCATGCAATGATTATGACTCATGGGTTAGTCAAGGCTCTGGGATCATTAATTTCACCACATTGTAAGCCAAAAACAGAAAACAGAAAGAAAAAAGAAGCAGAAGGGTCTTCAGTATTTCCTCGCAAAGAAGATGGAGGAGGCTCCGATCCTCAGGAAGAAAATGAACTGTAAAGGAGTTTACAGAGAAACAGAAACAGAAAACGGTTACCACATGGAGAAAGATAATAAAAATGTGAAATGCATGGCTTATTATGGGAATGTGAGTGTGGGCAAAATGCTCCCAGATGCCATATCAGAACCATAAAGTGGAATTAATGATGTACAGTATAACTTCACCATAAATGTTTTATGTGCCTCTCTTCTTTGCTTCCTTCTAGGCTATTTTTTCTTTAATAAGCCATTAAGAAGCTGCTTAAGAACTAGAAAACTCATTACTATAATCAAACTAACAACACCTCCTTAGTATAAGCTCACAAGTTGTTTCAGTACAGTTCAAATGCTAACATTGTTAGTGTTATTTGAAATCCGCAGATTCCATCTGTACCGAAGCTGCAGTCCTAATGACCTTTAATTGCTTTGCTTCTTTTTAATTTGTGGACTGGGAAAGGAGGAGCTGTAACCTTTCTATATATCAGCTGGGAACACATTTTAACATCTTAAGCTGCAAGCATCTCTGCTGGTATGCAGCCTCTGCAACGGCACCTGAAATTACAAAAGTAAATAAAAGGAATCAACCACAAAATATGTTGGTGTTTATTGTTTGAATCAGATCAGACTTATAGGAGGAACGCTAAACCTGTTGCTCTTCACTGGTTTTGGAGGGATCGGGGGGAGAGAGAGAAAGAGAGAGAGATGGGTTCCTCAGCCACGTGGCTGCAATTGAAGCTTGTCCAGTGCTTCAACAAGCATGTGCACAGCACATGTAAAACACCAATGACTAAAAAAAATAACTGCACCTTGAAGGTGGTTAACTTTCACAGAGCTGAACCTGAACCAGTGGTGATTCCAGAGTCTGTTGGGGCCCAGGGCACATACTAACAGTGGACCCCTCCAACCTCCGACTTTATCGTCTTTATGTTAGAAATGTTTAAATAAATAAATAATATCAATTTTTTGACTGAACTGAAACGAAAAAAGAAACATGGATAACAACATAAGGAGGACTCTTTGGAGTAGAGTGCACTTACGATATAATACATTAAATGTGGAACAATACTGTGGCATTATCAGCCTTTGGAGTAGGCACCTTATCTTTCTCTTTTGCTGCTGGTGCCAGAAAAATAAGTCAGTGATATAGTAAGGGATATAGTATAAGGCACTCATAACAACATGTTAATAACATTAAAACGTTTTACAGAATTCCTCAAATTCAACTTCTGAACGGTCTTCTTGGGTGTTTACCATCTGCCCATTCATCCATCTTCTGCCACTTATTCAAGTCTAGCTTGTGAGTGTGGCAATCTAAGCAAAAAAGGTCCTCCTTCTCCCCAGCCACCTCCTCCAGCTTTTCCAAGGGGACATTGAAGAGTTCCCAAGCCAGCTAAGAGATTTAATCTCTCCATGTCCTGCGTCCTGTGGCCTCCTCCTCATGCGACATGGCCAGGACGACTTGCCTAGGAGGTGTCCAAGTCAAATTATATCTCAACTCCCTCGACTGACTCCTTTCAGTGTGGAAGGACAGCAGCTCTACGTTGAGCTCCTGCCTACAGACAGCATTCAATCTATAGGGTTTACTGTTTTCTTTTGATAGATGTGATGTAATAGTTCCAATACAGATGATTAAACTAATGTGCACTGTGGCTGCACTGTCCATTTAGAGTTTTACATGATGACACATGAAACCACAAAGTCTGCATTAACAATACAGAAAATACAATAAGCGCACCAGACTGCACATCCAGCACATCCAGCACAATAATGGGCAGTTCAGTACAACTTAGCATAACTTCTAGTGCCCCGTCCAAATTTCTTTGAATCTAAATTTCATAACTTTCATCAGTTAATTATAAAAATGTGTTGTCTGCTGGGCCAAGGGCCCCCAGCAGTTGCCTACCTTGCCTGGTGGCCTCTGGTTTGGACTCACAGTAAGCTTCACTTTACAGGAACAAGCTCGACAGTTTGGCTTCAACTGACTAACGGGAAACATAACATAAACATCCTTAAACAATCAAGACTTGAAGACTTGACTTGAAACCCCAAGCAGAATATTATAATGTGCTGTCTTTTCTTCTCTAAATTAAAGTTTGTAGTTTCAAATAACGAGGTCACCATATGTGCAAGTTAATCCCTTCAAAGGCTTCAGTGAGTTCTAAACACTCAGTTTCAGATGGTTGTTTTCTACTCCCAGATCTATACGATTGTCATCTCAGCCACACATCAACCATCCCTAGTTTAAGACTGTGTGGCGGCAGAAGTCACTGGGACGTTTGTATCATGAAGGACATGTGTAACTGCACTTTGCGAGAGGCAGCCAACCGTAAGTGGGAGGGTCCTTTCACACCATTGCACTGGCTCACATTAACTTCAGGACACATTTTCAGATTCTGGTTGTGACTTTTACATCGATACACCCCAACACGTCCCTGAGGTCATGTGACCAGAGCCTGCTGATGCTCAGAACTAAAGATTCCCACACTCTGGAGCTCTCTCGCTCAGAACTTCAGCTCCGTGGACTCAGTGACCTATGAGCTCAGAACTAATCTTTTTAAACTTCTCGCTCATATGTTTTTGGCATTTTGGTTGTGAAGAATTTTGAGATATTTTGAAAGACGCTATATAAATTAAATCTTACTCCATTTACTTTAAAATGACTTGTTTCAGACAGTATACAGTGGGGCAAAAAAGTATTTAGTCAGCCACCGATTGTGCAAGTTCCCCCACTTAAAATGATGACAGAGGTCAGTAATTTGCACCAGAGGTACACTTCAACTGTGAGAGACAGAATGTGAAAAAAAAAAAATCCATGAATTCACATGGTAGGATTTGTAAAGAATTTATTCGTAAATCAGGGTGGAAAATAAGTATTTGGTCAATAACAAAAATACAACTCAATACTTTGTAACATAACCTTTGTTGGCAATAACAGAGGTCAAACGTTTACTATAGGTCTTTACCAGGTTTGCACACACAGTAGCTGGTATTTTGGCCCATTCCTCCATGCAGATCTTCTCAAGAGCAGTGATGTTTTGGGGCTGTCGCCGAGCAACACGGACTTTCAACTCCCGCCACAGATTTTCTATGGGGTTGAGGTCTGGAGACTGGCTAGGCCACTCCAGGACTTCCAAATGCTTCTTACGGAGCCACTCCTTTGTTGCCCGGGCGGTGTGTTTTGGATCATTGTCATGTTGGAAGACCCAGCCTCGTTTCATCTTCAAAGTTCTCACTGATGGAAGGAGGTTTTGGCTCAAAATCTCACGATACTTGGCCCCATTCATTCTGTCCTTAACACGGATCAGTCGTCCTGTCCCCTTGGCAGAAAAACAGCCCCATAGCATGATGTTTCCACCCCCATGCTTCACAGTAGGTATGGTGTTCTTGGGATGCAACTCAGTATTCTCCTTCCTCCAAACACAACGAGTTGAGTTTATACCAAAAAGTTCTACTTTGGTTTCATCTGACCACATGACATTCTCCCAATCCTCTGCTGTATCATCCATGTGCTCTCTGGCAAACTTCAGACGGGCCTGGACATGCACTGGCTTCAGCAGCGGAACACGTCTGGCACTGCGGGATTTGATTCCCTGCCGTTGTAGTGTGTTACTGATGGTGACCTTTGTTACTTTGGTCCCAGCTCTCTGCAGGTCATTCACCAGGTCCCCCCGTGTGGTTCTGGGATCTTTGCTCACCGTTCTCATGATCATTTTGACCCCAAGGGATGAGATCTTGCGTGGAGCCCCAGATCGAGGGAGATTATCAGTGGTCTTGTATGTCTTCCATTTTCTGATGATTGCTCCCACAGTTGATTTTTTCACACCAAGCTGCTTGCCTATTGTAGATTCACTCTTCCCAGTCTGGTGCAGGTCTACAATTCTTTTCCTGGTGTCCTTCGAAAGCTCTTTGGTCTTGGCCATGGCGGAGTTTGGAGTCTGACTGGTTGAGGCTGTGGACAGGTGTCTTTTATACAGATGATGAGGTCAAACAGGTGCCATTCATACAGGTAACGAATGGGGGACAGAAAAGCTTCTTACAGAAGACGTTACAGGTCTGTGAGAGCCAGGGATTTTCCTTGTTTGAGGTGACCAAATACTTATTTTCCACCCTGATTTACAAATAAATTCTTTACAAATCCTACCATGTGAATTCATGGATTTTTTTTTCACATTCTGTCTCTCACAGTTGAAGTGTACCTCTGGTGCAAATTACTGACCTCTGTCATCATTTTAAGTGGGGGAACTTGCACAATCGGTGGCTGACTAAATACTTTTTTGCCCCACTGTACATTTATCAGGTCACAGTTCGAGAAAAATAAGCACTACTTACGAACTGTGATTAGTACATCGCTACACTATTTAACTGCCTGGATAACACTGGTCTGGTAATGCTAATGAACAGAATAGATTCCCTTCAAACTTAAGTTAGCAAATGTTTTAAAGTAAGATTTTAGTAAAGCACATTCAATACACTTCACATTTACAGTGCTGCTCCCTTATTTCATAGTTTTGAATATTGGTCACACTTACATGTTTCAGATCATCAAAGACATTTAAAGGTTAGATAACCTGAGTGAATACTAAGTGCAGTTTTTAAATGATAAGTTCATTTGTTGAGGGGACACAGTTATCCAGACCTACCTGTAAAAAAGCAACTGTCCCCTAAACTCAATAACTGTCTCACTCTTGGCAGCAAGAACGGCAGTCAAGTGTTTGTGATAACTGGTAATGAGTCTTTTGCATCACTGTTGTGGAACTTTGTCCCACTCTTCTTTGGAGAATTGATTTAGCCACATGCCAAAGCATCTCAATCAGACTTAAGTCTAGACTGATTAGGCCACTCCAAAGCCTTAATTTCATTTTTTGAGGCATGCAGAGGTGGATTTGCTGGTGTGTTTTGGTTGATTGTCCTGCTTCATAATCCAAGTGTCCCTGGAGCAGAGTTCATGGTTCCATCAATTACAGCAGGTCGTCCTGAAGCAGCAAAGCAACCCCAGACCACCACACTACCACCACCACGTTTGACTGTTGGTATGATGATCTTTTTATGAAATTCTGTTAGTTTATGTCAGATGTGACACGAGCCTTTGTGATCTTTTTGGTCAGCAGTGGTTTTCTAGTTGAAATCTGAACTTAACTGAGACAAGTGAGGCCTGCAATTCTTTAGATGTTGTTCTGGGTTCCTACGTGACCTACTAACGATGAGTCGTTAATGCGCTCTTGGAGTCATTTCTGTAGGATGCATGATAATGGCTCTTTTTACGTGGTTCAGTGGTGTCTCAAAGCCTTAGAAATTACTTTGCAACCCTTTCCAGACTCTTTCAATGTCTTTGCCATTTCTTTAAATTGTGGCAGCATGTGTTGCTTTTTGAGATCTTTTAGCCTGCTTCACTTATCAGACCGGTTCTATTAGGTGAGTTCTTCATTCAGCAAGTTTGGCAGTAATCACACCTTGGTGTGGCTACAAAAAAATGAACTTCACTTCCAAACACATCACTTTCTTTAGTCACGTATATGCATCATTGGCATCACATTGATATAAAAATAAAACACAGTCTTCTGCATAAACCTGTTATGAAAAAAAAGCACAGAAATAAATAAATTACTAATTACCTAATTAGTAGACCTAAATTAACTGCTGACCTTTGCTGTAACTGATATGTACAGTTTCCCATTGCAGTGGTTACATATGAACACAGCTGTAGACGTTCTGTCTTACAGCTTTAACCGACGTACAAACTAAATAAACAAGGATTCAGTTGAGATAATGTTTATCCATCACATTTACTGAATGATGACAGTGCCTGATGTCAAAACAGATTTTTCTCCCTGCCCTTGATAAATGCTCTGAAAACAAACCAATCAACCAAACCCGAATTACAAATTAAAATAAACATCTTTTTCAAAATGTTTAAACACGAGAAGTGCTACTGTTCACCGAACGTCTGAAACATCACAAGACCTTAATTAGGTGAAAACTGCGTGCAAATTCTTTGACGACAATGTCTTGAACCTTGGCCTTTCAGAGGCTCCCCCAGCCTCGTGTTGACCGCGTGATGCAAAGCACCCTAAGACGATGAGAGAAAAAAGAAAAAACGGACAAAGGCGGTTGACATATTCTAGGCTCAGCCTCTTGCATTACTTCCCTACAAATCCTAAGACAGAACATTTGTTTCACTCCCTTGACTTAATGCTTGTAACTCCAAACCTTCCCCCAAAATCTGCTCCATATTAGCTTGATGCTACAGACGATCAAAGAACAGCATGTGATGCATTAAGGTGCATTTCATTAGGACAACACAGCATCAACAAAAGAAACAAGGCACACTCCATTCCAGCTGTACAAAAGTTCAGTGGGATGGTATCTGGAGGAAAAATTATGCAACCAGTGCTTTTACAGGCTTGTGTGCCACATGAATGAGTGCAATCATTTCCAAGTTCTTGGCTTAAAGCAACAAGCGTAATGGGACCAGACTGAGTGCAGACTGCGTAGAGAGAAAACAAAGACACACTCGGTCATGCTCACCAAACTTTACCCGGCACCATACAACTTTACAAAACACACACACAGAGTCTATAACTTTTTCTCTCTTTGCACCCCCCCCCCCCCCCCCCACCCCACACACACACACACACACACACATTACGCCGCTTTGTCTTGCAGACTTGTGTGCAGTTTTACTCCGAACATGGCCTCCCACTGTGTTTTGACCCAGGCCAGCAGACCCTGGAGGAGCTCGCCACTCTCTGAGCGCACACACCACGTCCTCTCCTGTTTCACAGTCTGCAGGAAACACACACGGGAAAGTATGAAAATTAAAGCAGTTAATCACATGCGAGTTAAACTTGGCAGGGCCACAATCTATAACATGCTGCTGCACAAACAGAAGGAGAACGGCAGCAGAACTTTGACAACATCAGATCTGATAACAAAGTAATAAACATTAGAAAACAGCACTGCATTTTAGCCACTTACTGAACAGCAGTATGGTTAATTCACCGGTACGTACGCTGTTGGTAACAATAAACGTCAAACACAGTGAGATTGTGTTCATCTTCAGTGAAAGTCTTGTGCGTGATATGGTCGTCACAAAATACTGGGATGGATGATATCTGTGACATTTAATAAGTCCTCCACATGGACTTAAATGTATAATGGTTCTTTTTTATGATTTTCTACAATTAATATTTATTTATCTCCACATCCCTACACTTACACTGAGTGTAATTTGCTTAAAAATAATAATAATAATAAAAAAATGGGGGCAAAGACTAAAGTAAGCACATGAACAATTAAACACTGACTGATGTTTTTTACAGGTATTTTTACCACTATAGTAAAAAATAAATAAATAAATATTTCAACTTTCACATGTAGTAATTAAACTTTGGTGGCCTTTTATGTAACACAGATACAACTCTGATTAAAGTCAGAAGCTGCATAAAAAAAGTTGGTTAAGTGGTGGGTTGCAAAGTGGCTTGCAGTGGTAATAGGCTACATAATAGATCCTGATATTTCGGGATTTAAAAATCTGATATATTGCCCAATGGTTGTTTTTCTTAAACAAACAAACAAACAAACAAACAAACAAACAAACACAAAACACATCCATCACACCGCTTTGCCTTACAGACTTGTGTGCAGTTCTACTCTGAACATGGCCTTGAACGACCTTTCTCCCATCTCTTTTTTTATTTTTAAAATTTAATAATGTTGAAGTCCAGGCTCTGGGGAAGCCAATCCATGACCGATTGTCATTATTTAGGGTCATTATCATGCTGACAAACGAATGGGCTGCTAATAAGATGTTTTCCAGATGGTATTACATGGTGGATCGAACTCTTATGGTACTTTTCTTTGTTCATAATTGATCAATTTTGACAAAATCTCCAACACCACTGACTGCAATGCAGCTCAAACCATGACAGAGCCTCCAACATGTTACACAGATGCCTGCAGACACTCACTGTTGTACTTCTCTCCAGACCACTTCAGGAAATACTGATGATGATTTGAACAAAAAGCGTAAAATTTGCATTCATCACTTCATCAGACCCGTTGCCACTGATGTTCGGTCTAGTTCTTGTGTACTTTGTCGTACATCGGACTTCTCTCCCCATTTCCCTTCCTTACAGACTGCTACTTCATAGACGTCTTTAACAAATTACAATACAGTTTACAGCTCATTGGAAGCAAAATATAAGGAAACAAAGGTTGGCCCAGGATTTCTGCACAGTACTTTATGTCAAACCCCAATTTTAATGTAAACTGAGTGATAACATCTACCTGTTTAAGTATATCTTTACTTTATCTCCATCTCCAATGAAAATTAATTTCCATTGCTTCTACATACTGCTGTAAGAGTTTCCAACTTCACCTCATAATCACTGACACAACCGCAGATTGCAGGTCTCATTTGTGCAGCATGAAAATATTTCTTAAGGTCTGGCAATGCCATATCTCATTTATGTTCTCCTAGCTGTTTTCAGATTTGATTCTCAGCCTTTGACCAGCCCGTATGAACTTGGAGAAAACTTTATCCCCGGTTCTAAATCACACAACGTTTTCTGACTTTATATTTCATTGTTGGAACACAACAAAACTTTTCCACAGTCAGACAGGCCTGCCAAAGTACCCGAAACAGACAGACGCACACACCCACACATGCGATCACAAGATTAAATCAATACTAACTTTGCAAATGTAGTTGCTAATAAAGACGAAGGAATGACACAAACATCCCCAACTGCCACGGCCAATTTAAAACCTCAAAATACTTCATATGCAAATACGCGACTGTTTTTGTAAGTCATTTTTGTTACCTATTTGTTGCTTTATCAGCCTGTTATTATTATAGAGTTTAGGATCTGCCAAAACACCAACGAGCCATTAGTTTGTTTCCCTAAATCTGTATGCAAGTTTCATACGAGGAAAAACTAAATGTATGCCAGAACATGTTCCTGTGAACTACAATTTCTGCCAAGATACATAACTAATAGAGCGGTATTACATTCATTACTGCTTTCTACCAAAGAGAGTGTTTGCATTTTCTCATGCCTAATTATTCCTCATCTCCCCGGTGTTTTTAATCAGCTGTATGCAAAAGAAACAAAAAAGGAAGCTTGTCTGGAATCAAACTAAAGATATATTTATTCTTCATTTCTGTGTAGTTTTGAGTGGCAGTTGTCTTCATGAAAAGAACCAGAAGCACATAAAGTTACTATAAGACTTTCTCATGACATTTCTGAGCTTTGTTTAAACTTCTGAGATCACACGCACCTCATCGTAAAGCTTTATATCCATCCTGCACTGGTCCACAGGCCACAGGAGAACTGAGCTCACACAGCTGATTGGCAGAGTTTCTAACACAGTGACGCTCCCGCTGCACGGTTCTTTATTTTCATTCGCCGACGGGCTGTTTTTCCTCCACTGGTGATCCTCTCTGAGCAGATAGAGGGTTTCTCTAGTCGCCAGAACCGTCAACGGCATCCAGATATCCTCTGAAAGAAAGCCAGAAAAGTTTCACGTCATTTAAATAACTCCAAAAGTGCCATTATAACATATTCACACAGAGCTAAATCATATCTTAAGTCATCTCAGGTCATTCTATAAAGAACTGCAGTATTTTCTCCCTCAAGCAAGAGCAACACATTTAAACGTTACTGTTTTGAGCTTTGAGATTTTAACCTCTGATCTTGTCATATAAGCTGCCTTTAGAGGTCACTGATGTTAAAAGCTTTACAAAGTACTTTTGAACTATAAAGAAAAGTTATGGTGTTACATTTCATGCCAGAAAGCTGCATCTTCTGTGGGAAACGTGAAGGAAGAAAAAAAAAAAAACAGAGAGAGAAGTCAGATCCAGACATGTTAAAATTATAGTACTTGAAATTCCAGAGACCTACACAGCTCTGTGCAGCCTGCAGCTACCCCTGCTTTAAATGTGCCTGCTTTAGCAGAGCCAGTTAGGCGTCCTGCAGGGCCAGTATCTACCAAACTCACGCCAAAGCAGTCACCTGCCATCGCTGAGTAAAAACAAAAGATGTCTGCCTCATTTAAGGGCACAGGTTTGATTGTTGACAGGCGTCTCACGTCAGCTACTCCCCACGGGGGTGGGGGTGTGGGGGTTGGGGGGGGTTTGAGGTGGGGGGGGGGGGGGGGGGGGGGAGCCTCTTCCTGCCATAATCTACTTTTATCTTCAAGGAAATAAAACCTTGTTGCCATTTCATTTGTAATGCTCCCCTTTAGCACATTATCCTGGCATTTATTCCTGCAGTAATTCTGGGGGTGCAGAAGTAGCGTCAGGGATTTAATTGGGCCAAGATTCCTTACTTCTGGCTAAAACCAACAGTTAGGATTTAGCTTTTTCTCCAGCTTGTAAACTAAATTACCTCAATACAAAAACCTCACAACAAACAACACTAACATAAAGAGATACACTCACCAGCCACTTTATTAGATAAACCTGTTCAACTCCTCATTAACACAAACATCTAATCAGCCAATCACATGGCAGCAACTGAGTGCATTTAACCATGAAGAAGGTCAAGACGACCGCTGCAGTTCAAACTGAGCAGAACTGACAGATCACCTTTTTCAGCAGAATGGTCAAAAAGGTGATTTAAGTGACTTTGAACGTGTCTTGGTTCTTGGTGCCAGACGGGCTGGTCTGAGTATTTCAGAAACTTTTGCTTTGCTGGGTTAGGGTTACAACCGTGTCTAAGGTTTACAGAGAATGGTCTGAAAAAGAGAAAATGTCTAGTGAGCAGCACTTCTGTGGGTGAAAGTGCCTTGTTAATGCCAGAGGAGAATAGCCAAACTGTTTCCAGCTGCTAGGAAGGCAATAGTAACTCGAATAACTACTACTTGTTACAACCAAGGTATGCAGAAGAGCATACCTTGAAGCAGATGGGCTACAGCAGCAGAAGACCATAATGGGTGTGGTCTCCTGTCATCAGCTAGAACAGGAAACTGAGGCAACAATTCGCAGACTCACCAAAATTGGTCAATTCTGGAAAAATGTTGCCTGGTTTGATGAGTGTCGATTTCTACAGCGATACTGAAATGGTAGGGTGAGAATTTGGAGTAAGCATGCACGGATTCATCCTGCCTCGTATCGACTATTCAGGCTCGTGGTGGTGTGGAAGATATTTTCTTGGTACACTTTGACCACCTAGTACCAAATGAAGATTGTTAAAACACCTTACCCTGCCTGAGTATTGTTGCTGACCATGTCCATCCCTTTATGACCACAGTGTACCATCTTCTGATGGCTGCTTCCAGCAGGATAACACACCATGTCAAAAAGCTCAAATGACCTCAAACTGGTTTCTTTAACATGACAATGAATTCGCTCTACTCAAATGGTCACAGTCACCAGATCTCAATACAATCGAGCACCTTTCGGATGTGTTGGCAGCAACTGTCTAAAGCTATCATGTCAATATGGGCCAAAATCTCTGAGGAATTTTCCAGCTTGTTGAATCTATGCCATGATGAGTTAAAGCAGCCCTGAAGATAAAGGAGGGTCTAACTAGGTACTAGCAAGGTACCTAGTTATCTAGTGATAACTGATAGAAATCCAGAACAGAAGCAAACTCTATGAGATAAAAAGAAACAAACAGAAAAAAAGAGTAATAAAAACTCAAGTCAGCAAAAAAAACAACTTATGAACACGTGGATGTGGCACCTTGTAGGACAAAAGCCAGAACATAGAAGAACTGCAGCTGTCCGTCCTCCACATCTGCCTGGATGTCTTCGCACACTAAAGGCCTGACAGATCAGACAAAATCCAGTGTTTAACATGACATACAAACACAAACAAAAATCTCCTTCAGTTAAAGATACAATGGCATAAACACCGATTTGTATAAAATAACAGGGCGGTTTGGAGCCTTGTGGCTGACAGGTGTGAGATTGAAGGGCTTCAACATCCCAGCGTAAAGTTCACAGTGACTCTGAAGCAAAGGGGATAATTAACATAATGACAGCTGACAGGAGTAGTGTTGTGCAAACACTGGAAGTGAGACTGTGGTTCGCTGCCTCAGAACACATGAAGGTTTGTTTATATTTTTTGATTTTGTGTTGTGAAGCCTGGAGGAAAAATGACAAATTGGGAGATTTAAGGCCTTAATGTGTTGGCACCTGAATGAATTTGCTAATCTACTTAACAGCCACTTAACAGGCTTGGTTTCTGTCACTGTCAATGTATTTTTTTAAGCTAAAGAAAAAAAAAAGTATTTATTTATGTTCTCTAACTTGGAAAAAAAAATGTTTTCCAGGATGTCTGAACTGCCTCATATACTTACACAGTTGGTGTGTATAATTGAAAAGTTGGATTATTCACAGCACTTTTTTTTTTTTTTTTTGCAGGTTTATGGGGTTTTTTTTTGTTTTGCCTGTTTCTTCCCTGAAATCATACTTTCATGAGCTAAACCACATTCCTTTTCAGTGAGCACCCAGGAAAAGCGTCTATCTTCTGAGTGAGAAAGGAAAACATACAAATAAAGGTGCAGAAACACTACTGGCACTGTTAACAAACTACACGGGGGACATGCATGCTCTAGGACTTGCAGAGCAAAACACATGTTACAAATTAAGATGTGGTTTACCAGCTAATTTAGTGGAGCCATTTTACAAAATGGAGTCTAAAAAAAGCTGATTGTAATCAACTAAAGATGTGTCAGAAATGTGCAGTGTTAGAACTTCTACTGCCGTAACTCCCTTTAACCTACACGGCCCAACCACATACAAATGTGCACAACACTATTCAGACCACATCTTTCAGCATCTACGCAAATAAAATCAAAGACGCCTGCTGTTTTCTCACTGCATCCAGCGGGTCCTCCCTCAGCAAAAGTAGGCGTGCAGATGCAGTGTGGGTGCGTACCAGAGATGGTGCTCAGGGGTGAGCCTTGTGGTGGAGATCGACTTCAGCTTGCTCTCTGATTTGTGAGCCATCTCACGCACAATTCCTGAAGAAACGGCAACAAAACAATTAGTAGTGGTTAAAGAATTACCCGTGAATATTCCCTCTCACCCAGGTTTTACTAGAGTTGGCTTGCATGATTCACTGTTAATTATTTTATGCTGCATCTTGGTGAGCTCCCTCAGTTCATCCTACCTGAAACAAGCCATTTTAGCACTTCTCCCTTTAACTTTTTAGCCCCCGAAAGCCTCTTAAGTGTAACCCTTGAAGCTCTTTTATGAACAGTTGTTTCTGTCATATTTCAGACCTCCTCATAGAACAGAATTACTGGGTGTGCCTGAGAAGATAGTGAGGGTGGTCTCTGCCTATGCAGCCATCCTTGGATAAGTCCAGATGCTATTCCAACTGTCATCAAACCACATGTTTATTGATATATACTGAGGTGTTAACACTTGTCATTAAGGGTACTGGGGCAGGTTGCCAAATATCATCTTTATGTGGGAAAGTTAAAACCTTTCAATAGTTCTGCATTTGTTCAGGTATTTGAATATGCAGAACTTAGGCAGAGGGGTATGCAACCTATGCAAATGTGGTTATATGCGGTGTTCCAAAAAAAACCACAAAGCATGTAGCTTAGTATCGATGATGCTGTGCATGGGTACATGCTTATTGGTTGGAAGGCAACAGGATGAAAAGAACCGATGAAAGGGAGTTCACCATGAATGGGAGAAGCATGAAAAAACACCAAAGATTACCAAAAAATTGCATGAGAAGCATCAAGAGTGGCCGCAGTCATTTCATTGTTTTTAGCATTCAGTTTCACTTCATTTCAATTTTATTTAAATAGAAACAAACCACAACAACAGTCACCTCAAGGTGCTTTATCTTGGAAAGTAAAGACCCTACAAAAACAGAGAAAACCCCCCAACAATCAGATGAACCTTGCGAGGAAGCACTTTGCGACAGTGTGAAGGAAAAACTCCTCTTTACCAGGAAGAAACCTACGGCAGAACCAGGGTCAGGGAGGGGCGGCTATTTGTGTGCTCCCTCTGTGACTGACCAACAAAAGTACAAACTGAGGTTTTTTCAGCATTCTGAATATGTAATCTGTTAAGATTTGGGTTTATATTTGTGGAAATTGATGTCAATTTTCATTGTGGGATATGATGCATTAGGGTCATTTTAGGTGACATTTGCAAAATAATTCCAGAGGTGGAAGAGCTCTAGTATTCCAAAAGAAACCACAGAATTTCTGAGATAAAACTTCCACATATAAAGCGTGTCACTCAGTGTCCATCGATGTATCGCAGAGTTCATCATTAATGGACAATCCAGGCCCCAGTTGCCTAGATAATCCTCTAATTTATTGATATTAACATTCATCAAGCAACTACCAGTGCGAACAAAGGATACTGTCAATATTGACAGTATCCTTTGTTCGCACTGGTAGTTGCTTCATTTGGTTATCTTAAGTTTCAGGAGGTGTATTTGTCATTTGTCTGACATGTTCCATTTAGCACATTAAGAAATATCCAACCACCAAAAATTCAAAAATGGTTCCAATACTCAAAAAATGTAATGAAGGTTGAATGAAGATTAAGAGTCTGAAACCTCAACCTTCCCAATCAACGATCTATTAGTTCACCACTGAAAATTACTTAAAATTTCTTAGATTCCTTCTGAAAATGACATGTGACCATTTCAGCAGTTTACAGCTGGCTGGTTTACAGCTTGTTGAATCAGCTGAGAGGGTAGCACTCCTCTGTTCTCACTTTCCTGAGGCATTTTAGATGAAGTGGACAGATTTGGGGGTTTAGGAACATTTAACAGGAGAAAGCAATCAGGTGAAAGGATACAAATATTACTTCTAAACTTGTAAACGTGTACTATCCTAGAAATGTCACACCCAAACTTTCATGGAAAGAAGTCTAAAGACAAAAGTGGAACCCAAGCCGAAACTTCTTCTCGTAACTGTCATAAGGTGCAGGTGTTAAATATCAGCACCATTGAATCAGTGGTTGAGAAAATGCTGGGAACACAATCCGCCGGGTCACGCCAACAGTTGTGAATTGTGGCGTATCATTGAGTGTGACTATAACAAAGGGAAGAAATGATAACTGGGGTCAAGTTTGAATAGATGAGATTTCAAAGATTTAAAGAGACACTGAGGGGGAGACGGAAAGAAAGAGGACAAGGCTCAGTTACAGCTGAAGGAACATAAAATGAGGGCAAAACATGCTTTCTTTTATTAAAAATGTAAAAATCAGAAAAAAAAAGTCTTATCTAATTTTCACCTATGTTACAAAGTGACACCGTATCCCCAAAGGTTCATCTACAGTTTGGTTCCTTAATTTCAACAAAAACATTGTTGACATTTAATAAAATGATTCTAAAAATATACACCAGCTTCTAAAAGGTGTGTATCAATCTATAATGTTTGATGTAATGAAATGTCATTCATACTGACATTTCAGTGAGCATGAAGAAAGATTTAGGGTTCAGAAACCAGTCGTGACATTGGCCACACACACAGTTTTACATTCCTGATAAATTTCAAAGTTAAACAATCATTTTGAACTAATCAGTGCTTATAAACACATAATTCACCTCTCAGGATTAAGTGCCACAAAATTAGATCAGCATTTTATTTTTTGTTCTCATATATTTCTAACCGCTACCTTTTTTTTTTTTATCCAAAAGGTAGTGGTTACCACAAGAACCCATTTTCATTTCTTAAAAAAAAAAAAAAGATAAATAAGAAAAGAAAAATCATATTTTGTCATTAAATCTAATTGTCGAATTGTTTAAAATCTTGTGGTTTATCAAACTCTGTTGCCTTTGGATAAAAAAGGTAAGGTTCTTCCCCCGCTTTGTGTCACGTGTCTGATGTTTTTCAAGACTGTGCATAGTTTTAATCATATTCATTTATTTTAATAATTTTCTTTAAAAAAAAAGTTTCAAAATATTTTGGACAAAACTGACAGATGGCTCAGTTGCTTTCACGAAAATCTGCACTGGCCCCGGGTCAAAGTTTCCCCACACTCCTGGCAGTGTTTAGCATGTCTGAGGGGAAGCAGTGAGCGTTAAGACTAACAACGAGATTAAATAACGTGTTAACGTGGACAGTTTAGTAAGGTGCCATCCAAGACCGCAATCAGGAGTAAGTAAAGGTGACAAGCAGAGCGTGTTAAGAACCAAATCTGAAACAAACAGACTTTCACTAGAGCTCTGCTCTGTGTCAATATTGCTGTGTGGCTGCTTCCAACAACAACACCCCTGATCATTTTCACATGATATCAAATACCAAACCACCGTCTGATACGTTAGACACTCGGGACAGGAAATGGGTAAAGATTTGATTTTCTAATTCCAGTTTCCAAAGCAACATCTCTCTCTGTTGATACCGACAACTCGCACCAAATCTTCTACAACACGGTTTGATTGCAACAGTGAACATTAATAGTGTCCTTCAAGTGTGAGAAAAGACCTGGCAGAAAAGAACCCCCCCCCCACCAAAAAAAACAAAAAAACAAAAAACCCCACCCCAAAAAACACTGGGCTGTAGATTCCTCTTGTGTTATCTCTCCTGTTTCAATAAAGCTGTGTCAGACTAGGTTGGAGAAAGAAGCTCTAAGCTCCAGAAAACTGTCCCTGTTATAACCACATCCTTCCTCTGTCTTCCAGGCAGCGAGTCCATCGTCATTCCAGTTGTGGTTTCGAAAAAACTTGTCCACATGAAAGGAGCCAGCTTGGACAACAGTCAGACTTTGTTATGGTTAAGCTTTTCCGTATTTCTCCTGACAAAATATTGCAACAGCTGTTTTCGGGGTTAATTTGGCAGTGGCATCAGAGAGTTTGTCATATTAGCCACTTTGTTTTCAGGACAGAAATAAGTACAGCCTTCGTATAATTCACATGTAGGTGTCTAAAGCAATGAGAAACATCGGGATTCATTTGTCTTTTGAGCACCTGGAAGGATACAAAAAGATCTTATTTGTGGGTTGTTGTTTTTTTTTTCTCTACTCCGTCTGCTTTGTTTTGGAGACATTCTGGTCTTGCTGAAAGCAATCTGGAATTATTTTCACCCACAAAGAATACAACGCAGTAAATGAGCGGTTTATGGACTTAAAAAGAAAATGCTGTTAGTGGAGAGACAAAACTTCAAGGAAGAGGGAGAAGAAAGAAGCAAGTGGGATGCCTAAAATGTTCCTTGATCCTGGTCAGTGAGAGGATCAAATAAGTTCATAAATACTCTCATATATGTGAGTGAGGCTTGAATTTAGCTTTGGAAACATTTGTCAGACAAACATATTTAGATAATGAACTGCCTTTTTGTTTCAGTACATTACATTGAAATGTTTCTTCTGTTTTTTTTTGTTGTTGTATTTTTTACTGAAAGATGAAACCAGAGTGAAAATTGAAGATAAATTATTTTAATATAATGACCAACCGCTAAACAATGCGACTCTTACAAAAGCGCGTTGGTAAATGAAACCAAATTGTGGTAGCGACTCTCAGCAGAAAATCAGGACTATTTTGGCTAAAATATATACCCACTACTGTGGCAGGAAGCCTTCAGAGAATTACTTGCAAAAGGGAAAATCTGCCCACTTTTGATAATTGGCGGTTGTTTCAGACCATTTCTATAAGCGATGCGTGCAAAATGTCAATTTTTTAAAGGTTTTTGCCTTTTTAAACATTCCTTTGAAAAGGAAAAATAGAGTCTGCATTTATAAAAACAAATTACCCCTTCCTCTTAAAACAATATGTAAAAAGATTTGATATGATCTGAAATAATTACACTTGTAGCCTCAAAATTATGTTGCAATGTTATACAGTCCAATATAAGTAAATAAGTCAGCAAAACTCACTTCTCTCTGATGGTAGCAATACTGAGGTGACATCTTGAGGATATCATGGACTTTTCAGTCAGTAAATGCCAGTGTTTTTGCCCCTGTGAGCTGCTGTAGGCCTATGTTAGCTGCTGTTAGTGAAACTTTTTTGGTTTTGTTTTTTTAATTGGATCTAACATTATTGGACTTGGACACTTAGTGAATAAACTCGATACTCAACAGACACTCCAGCCTAACATTAGGCAGGCTAACAATAAGCATATTTATGCATGTTTATGTGTTAGAGCCCTGAATTCAGTTCAAGAAATGAGGCTTGAGGTGAGAAGGAAACGCGTGCCACATATTTGACTGGTCTCTAGCCACAGACATGCGGTAGATTACATAGAACGGCGATGTCCATCTTGGCCACTATATTCAAGATGGTGGGACAGCTTTGCAGCTTCAACAAAGCAGCACCTATAACCGTGTCAACCAGCTGGCAGCCAGTTGAGTTGTGCTCATTGACAAAGACTCATTCAGATTGATTGCAACATGTTGGCAATCTGTCTGTATTTATAAACTACACACCAATTATTTGAACTTGAACAATCTCTTTGAGAGTGATTGCAGTTAACAAAAGTGGTCGTCAGTGTTGAATACCCTCCAGCTCTGTGTAACCATTTAGTCACCACACGTGGTAATCGGTCACAGAATGTGAAAAAATTCAACACAATTAAAAGGCAGCCATCGGTTTTGTCTGTAGTTGTAAGGAGAATGCTGTCCTACTTTTACTTGTGACTGAGCCATTAGCTTGGTCTGAATTAGGAGGTAGCTTTGTCATGCTAACTGTATCCCGTCCCAGGTTATTTTTCAGTTAAGACTTCTACGTGAACAGAAATCAAAACAAGTAAATAAACTGAGCAAGATCCTTAAAAAGTCCATATACAAAACACAACTCATGCTTTTTTTTCCACATCCATCAGGCTTGATCTGTACAAACATCAGGGACCATCCCTCTCTGTGCTGTTTTAATTGTAATTTTTGTTCGCATGGGTTCAATATCAAAACGTTACATGTGCTAAAACTAAGCATCGATCCTATTCCACACATGCCAAAATGTTTTTCTGTTTTCTCCAAATGTTTAGGGGCTGGTAACTGTCAAATAGATTTTCCATATTTCTCCAGACATTCCAAAGCCCAGGAAGGAGTCCCTGTATAATAAAAGGTTTTCCTCTCAGCCTCTGGTCCTTTCAGTCAGATTGGTTGGTGTGGTGATGTGCTCAGTCTGTGGAAACCCAATACTGAGGGGGACGGGGTAGAAATTTGCGTCACAAAGTACACATATGGTATAGTATTACTTTGTGGCGGCGAGGGGTCTGTGACAGGGAACATGTTGTTCAAATGTCTGCCTCAGGGACGTAACACAGCCCTCCAACTTTTAAAATTAGGTTAACTGTGTTGCATCTTCCCTCACTGTGCCCTGAGGTTAATCCTGAACCCAGTGTAACCAGTAAACACAGCGAGAACGGGACAGTCACATTGTCTTTCTGACTATATTAACAAAATAAAAACTTCCATACAGTTTCCTTTTATTCTGTGGGGTTTCTTTTTTACCTGTTAAACGGCCAAAGAAGCGTTTGCACCGCACGCTGTCCCTCACGAGTAGCGTGTAGGCCACGCCCACATCTTCAAACTCCATGTGGATGCTCTGAGAGCCCAGCCCCACCTCCAGGTAGCTCAGCTCCATGATTGGGTAGCTGTCCCTTTTCTGCAGCCAATTGGTGAGCTGGCCTCTGCTGGGAGGAAACAACATGAGGCATCAGGAGGTAAAGAAAATGTCCTGCCTCGCTGACCTCGATTAAACAGTTTACGTGATGTCTGACACTTGTAATACGTTTGTAAAAGTCAGAGTTTTGTTAGTGCAAATCACATCAGTAACTTATGTAATGCCTCATTTTTCAGGGATTAGGACACCGGGTCAAATCCGGTCTGGTTTCCGAGACAGTGCCAAGAACAAGAGAATTCAGCACCTGCAACGTGCAGTACATAGCAACTTTTGACGTCACCTTGGAAGAGGATCAGAGGAAAAGCTGATGTGTGAGGGAAGTCGAACTATTATAGCCGACAAATTTCTCACAGAGGGAAGAAAAACAGAAAAGAACCCAGGGACTGCAGACGCTTTGAGGTCAATGTGTTTTCAAGATGTGACCTAGAAACAGGTTATTCTGCTGGGCAGGTTGTGCAATATTAGCCAGATCCTAATCAGAGGGTGTTGAGTTTTTCACCACCATCACAAGACATAATTGTTATCTGCCGCGTGGTTGCATGGAAAAGTCAGCTTTGAGGACGCTGCTTAAACTTGTCCTTAAGTGGCTTTGATTTATTCATCTTTTTATCTGTTTCGGTTTTATGATCGGCATACACCTGCTCTTGGGGAAAGTCTTCACACTTTATTCAACGTAAATCAATCATCGAGGCACTGGAGATACCACAAAGCTAGAAAAAGCGCTCAGATAGTTTTTGTCATTAAGGTCTACATAAAGTACTAAAATAAAACTGCAAAACTCATAGTATTGCCATCACAGTTCAAACAAGATACAATAAATGTAAGAAAGCAAACAAATATGCATCATACAGTGTCTTGAAAATGTACTTGCCCCGTCCTGATTTTTTTTTTTTCTGCTTACCAAGCAAATTATAATATTAGACAACAATAATCCAAATAAGTACTAAATGCAGTTGGTAACTGACAGTTTCATTCATTAAAGGAAAAGAGTTATCCAAACCTACCTGGCTCTGTGTTAAAAGTAATTGCCTTGTATTGTAAAATCATGAATAAACTGGGATTCACCACATTTTTAGAAAGCTGAGTTCAGTTTCACTCCCCAATCTCAGGTCCGATTACTGACAGACCTGTTGAATCAATAAATCACTTAAATAGAGCCTGTCTGTTAAGCGAAGTAGGTGAAATGATTTTAGAACACGTGATGCCACAATCTAAAGAAAGAGCTGAGAAACAAAGTTACTGACATCTTTCAGTTTTTACAAAGCCATTTACAAAGCTTTGAGACTCCAGTGAGTGAGAACCATTATACACAAATGGAGAAAACTTGGAACAGGCGTGAACCGTACCAGGAGTCACCAACCCCCAACAGCACATCAACGACTCATCCAGGAGGTCACCAAAGAACCAGAACAACATCTAAAGAACTGCAGGCCTCACTTGTTAAGGTCAGAGTTCATGATTCAACAATAAGACAAATACTGGGTAAAAATGGCATCCATGGGAGAGTTCAAGGAGAAAACCACTGCTGACCAAAAAGATCACAAAGACAACGTCTCACATTTACCAAAAACATCTTGATGATTCCCAAGACTTTTGGAAAATATCCTATGGACTCACGAGACAAAAGCTGAACTTTTTGGAAGGTCTGAGTCCCGTTACATCTGACATAAAACTAACAGCATTTCGTAAAATGGACATCATAGCAACATTCCAGTCAAACATGGTGGTGGTAGTGTGACGGTCTGGGACTGCTTTGCTCAAGTAAGGAAAATCCTGAAAGAGGATGACTATCAGTTCATGCCCTGAAGCACCTCTGAATGACTCAAAAATTAAAAAAAAAAATAAAAAAATCCCAAAATGAGGATTTTAGGGTGGCTCAATTACTCAAGTTATATTTATATTATATTAACATTTGTTTGATGATCTGAAACAGAAGTGTGACAAATATGCAAAATACAAAAGAGGAAAGGAGCAGAAACCTTTTGACAGTGCTGCATTTACAATTTAGATATCTGCATAAGACTGAGAGGACTGATAGGACCAAAATCCCCTCTTATGATCTGACTCTACTGACCAATCATACTGGAGCAAGCTTCGGTTGCAGAAGGAAAGGTAAGACTACAGTTACTGAAATACAATCTTGAAATGATTGCCAATCATCTGATGATTATTTAATGTTTTGTTAGCTTTTTAAGATGCTTTTTGCATCAGAAGCAGAGTAGTTGATGGGTTCCATGACGCTGACGGTCATTCATGTTTGCCTTCTCTGTAGTGTTGTTTTTTGTTTGAACAAAAACTTTGTGATTTATCTGGAGCTTTAGAAACTCTTGTCCCCAATTCTGTCACTACAGTTTGTCCCCTCTTCACCGCTACCAAACTAATCACTACTGGCTGAAGAGAAACACATGTGGGTAAAGGATGCTACAAAACTCCATTATGCAGGGAAACACAGAGATTTACTTGGGAAAGACTGGCTTAATCAGCTTTGTGTGAACAAAATTGTTCTACTTACTGCAAATCTGATGTCATTTCCAGGAAATAAATACGTTGATTTGAGACAACCAGCAGCGAGGGAACCTCCCCAGGTTCTCCAAATTTGACAGCTGACATCTGAAAGTCCAGAGAAAAAAAGAGCAAACAGAAGGGGGTAAATGACAAAAAGCTGGGAAACACTGACCGTCTTAGCAGAAGAACAGAGAGGCTCTCCTGTGCTGATAAACTCTTTTACAACATTCTAATGAGCACCATAAAGTCAACAATAAACTATTAAAGAACCACATTATCAGATGAAACCAAGCTCTGCAAGTTTTCTTGTATCATTTCCTCCAATATAACACAAGAAGTAAGAGAACAAGTGAAAAACGGAGCAGCCCCTGTCACTGGGTAAATAAACATAACCAAGATGAATGGTGTGTGACTTCCTGTTTCCAGCTGCCTTTTTGCTCTTTGTACAAGTGTCTCATAGAGACAAGCAAGAGCCTGGTGATTCGCAGAAGTCTCAAACAACATTTAATGACGACAGCAGTGCACAAGCTACACAAAGGAGCCAACGAAGAGGAAGAAGAAAAAGAAGAAGAGTGGGGCTTCAATGGGATCCTGGGAGATTTACTGTCAGAGTTCGTCTTGGCTGACTGAGATGAAACCGCAGATGAAGGGTAATAGGTCTTAAAGTTGTCACCAGCTATTAAGTTGGAATTTTTTTCACCCCACTGGGAAGATAATCTAAAGTTTTTTTTTATTTTTTTCCCTTTAAAACCACATTCACAAAAGAAACAATAACACTGACATATAAAAACGCTGCACTGCCAAAATTGAGCGATCAGTCATAGGCTGCCATCGCCGGCAAACTTGTGCTTTAACACAGAGTCTGGAAACAATAGTGTTTCCTGAATTACACTAATGCCAGTAAAGATTTAAAGACCCTGAAAACATATTTTCTCAATCTTCTCTCTACTGTGAATTATGAAACCCTACAATAATACATTTTTTTCTTTGGTTTTTAAGCTCTAAGCTTTGTTTTTTTTAAATGTCCCCTCTATGTGAGGCTCACAAACCTTAAGGAAAGAATGAAGTTCTTCTTCTTCCTCAAAGACTTCTACATCCAGGAAAAGCTTGAGCCGATGGTCCACCACCTCGTAATCCTCAGACAGAAGATCCAAATCATCTAAAAAATATATATGAGAAAAAAAACTAAGTCATAATAAATTACAAAGTAACTAAAATCAGCTCTGTATTTATGCTTTCAGATGATTCTACATTAATATTGTTATAGCGTAGCTTCCTGGAAACACTGGGAAGCCTTGCATACAGTATTTCTTGGTTTTTATGAAACCATATTCGGAGTTTACTGTAGCAGACTGCAGCGCTGGCCAACAGCCCTCACGCAGAAAGGCATTTAAGAGCAATAAATCCACCAAAGAACAGCAACAGAAGTTATTAGAACTGTGATGGATGGTTGTAGCTGATCAAAAACAACAGGGCACGGATCTGCAGAGACCAAAGCTGAGGCCTTTGATTTGAGAAGAGTGCAAACAGAGATCTGATTAAAACAGCCTTTGAACTTTCAGATAACTGCTTTTAAATGGGGAGAGGTGCATGCACACACAAGCATACGCACAGGTTGACAAGTCTTTAGAGACCGGTTGAAGAGGTGCTCTGGAACAATGGATGCACTGTGTCGCTAAAAAAAACCCCCAAACAAACCCCATATGTTTTGGGATGAGTTCTCCAGAACAAAACTGCCATTTCAGAAGGACAGATTACATGGCTCTGCAACTGCAATCTCACAATTGGAAAAAAAAACAGAGTAAAAAAGGGGAAAAAAGATACAGAAAGCTATCATTACGACTCGGCCTTCCCTCTCTGAGGCTTTCATTCCTCTCCCATCACTTCCAGCAATGACTCCAATCTGTCTTGTTGCACATTTACCATGTGGTTCATCTAAAAATGGCAGCCAGATGTGGGGGGGGGGGAGTCAGATGCTGTCACAGAGATACAGAGCAGCTCAGAGGATTTCTGTGCCACACAATATTCATAAATATTTCTCAGTCTGCGCTCACTTTCAATTAAGACTTAAATCTGTCTTTAGGAAAGGCAGTAAAGCCGACGTAAACAGTTTTAACCACATGCCACTGCTGATGTGTTTTACAATGACCACGCGAAGTGCAGAATTTGAGTTTGAAGCAATAAAACTCCACTTATATTTTACTGCTGTTTGGCTTGTCCTTCAATAAACAGTGCTGCCAACAAAGTTATTTTAGATGTAAAAATGTATGTATGTGTATGTTGGGTATGCATGTCAGAATTTTCACTTGGGTGCGATTAAAAGGTGCATGGTTAGCTGTACTGTTTTTAAAACTATACTACCGGCTAACAGCCGAAGGTTTAAAGCATGACTCGAACGAGTTCAACCACTACTCTTTATGACAAGCGCTCGCTTATCCATCCAAAGATGTGCACTGTGCCTGCAGTTGACTGATAAGAAAAGTTGACATTTGAGATGAAGTGATGCTTTTATTACTAAGCTCTTCATTTCTCTTTTACGACAACAGAGTGTTGGAATAGTGACTATAAAATGCTCTACAAGCCTAAGATACAGTGCTGTGAAAAAGCATTTGCCTCCTCAGATCAAATAAATTCTAAGTTTAAGGTTTTTTATTTACTTGGGTAATCTTTGTCAAGAACTAAAACTTGTTTAATGATCGGAAACATGACAAATATCCAAAAAATTGCTAAATAAGGAAGGGAACAAATACTTTTTCGTAGCAGTGTATACAAAAGCCACAGTGTAACATCTGCTGTGCATTGTGCCCGCTGCCACAACAAAAGAAAAATGAAAAGAAAAAAGAGAATAAGGAAACAGTTCAGTCGAGGGTACAACAGTTATTCTGTCTTCCTGCCTTTTGTCACTGCAGAGTTGCTCCAAAAAGTAAACGGTAAACGGCCTGTATTTGTATAGCGCTTTCCCTATGGACCCCAAAGCGCTTTAAACTACATTCAGTCATCCACCCACTCACACACACGTTCACACACTGGTGATGGCAAGCTACATTGTAGCCACAGCTGGGGCGCACTGACAGAGGCGAGGCTGCCGGACACTGGCGCCACTGGGCCCTCTGACCACCACCAGTAGGTAACGGGTGAAGTGTCTTGCCCAAGGACACAACGACCGAGACTGTCGGAGCCGGGGCTCGAACCGGCACCCTTCCGATTACAAGACGAACTCTAGAGCTACGATCGCCCTTTATCGTAATAAAGGTAACAAGCTAACAAAAGACAAAAGAAACAACAGCATGCTCAATTCAAAATGATTAAACAGTCTAATGGGTGCTAAACCACTTAAATCCAAAGTATTAATAAGAACTTCGGCATTCACATTTACAAATATTATAAGAGGGTTATGACTACAGTTTTATCTATGCACCCAATGAACTAATCATAAAAAAAACAAACAACACCAATTGCTTATTTAATCTTTCAGGATACCCTGTTGACAGATAATTTATCCAATCAGCTTTGCTTTGGAGGTCTAGATGACTGTGAATGTCAGGCTATAGGGAACGTCTCGTTGTAGTATCTGATTATGTCTAATTCTCAGCTCCTCTTACCTTCCCCACACAGCAAAATCCACAAGGCCACTTTAATTAGTGTGCCACATGTGTGGTCCTAAAGTGATTCTGTCACTCAGTCTTTTTTTTTTTTTTTTACCTGTATGTGGGTGTAATAAATGATTCCCTTTAATCATTCCATTACAGACCACACAGTTCAAATAGCCATTGTGAAGTACAGTACACACCGAAACCAGTAGTTAGGGTACTGTAATAAACAATAACATGTGAACATATACAAATGTCACAGTGTAACATGTATCCAAATATTGTGCCATGAGCCAAAGAAAACAAAAAACAAAGAGAAAACAAAGGCCTGAACATTTAATTTCATGCTTTAGTTATTTTTGTGTTTATATGATGTTTGAAAGTGAGGAGAAGGAGGAAGGGAGGCTAAGACAGTTTGATATGAAGAGAAAAACACATGAACTGGTTCCTAAATTTAAATCCATATGGTTAAAAAAAATTAGTGTTGATGCAAACCGCTGAACCCTACTCAAGAGAAAACTCACTCAAGTGAAAACCTACTACTTACATGTAACTTTCATTAGTATTCTGAATGTATATTATTGTGGTATTGAATTTATATGTTCTAAATGTTTTGTTAAAATTCCTATTTTAAGACCTTAGTGTATTTCCATTTTGTGTATGTAGTTAAATGTCAGGTTAGTATTGTCTTTCTGTCACAGTAAGAGGATCCTGGGTTGAAATCTACTGGCTGAACAGCTCAAACGACATAGACACGGATTTAATGTATGAACCTGGACCCTCATTACTTGCATTGTCTTCAAAGGGCAGACTCACCATTAGGGGTGGACCTTTCTGCAGGATGTGCTTGCACTTGAGGTGGTGTAGCACCAGTAGTGGTGTAGTGGTAGCTGCCTGCTAGGTCCTCTCTACTTTGGCACACCGAGTTGCAGGAAAGGCGACTGGTCTGACTTGGACTATCTCCAATGAAGAAAGAGCTTCCTTGGGCAGTGACAAACATGGACTCTTCTGCTACGGTAACAGCTTCTGGGATGGGACTGCTGCTGCTACTAGCATCTGTGTAATCATCCTGATGTAGAACAAAGAAAACATTAACAATTCTGAAAATCAATTACCGCAGGAGACAGAGCAAAAGACAGTGAATAATTTAACATATGGGAAATACCTTATTAGCACTTTGCATGCTCACAGTTATGTCCCGATGGTCATCGTCACTGTCGGCCCTGAATGAACGCTGGATGGGTGTACTGCTGTAGGGAGACGTTTGAACAGCCACTTGGACAACATGGTCACTACCACATTCTGGACAAATCTGACTTTTTCCTGTAAATATAAAAAGTATATAGTAAAGGGGACCTGTAAGGTTTTTCCTTATTTTATGTCATAAAAACACTATTACAATGATGCAATCTCATATTAAACGTTGCTAAAAAAAATATTCAAATAATGAGGTCAGTATATCTGGATCATGAGAAACTGGGACTGTTGCAGATAGCCACATCTTTATAAGATTAATGGTGTGGGCCTCCAAAACAGGCCACACCTATTCTTACATTTCTTGGTGTACCCCTCCACAATAGGCTGCACTTCTTTTAAATATTACTGGTGAGGCCCTCCACAACAGGCTGTACCTCTATATAAACTTATTGGTGAGGCTCTCCAAAACAGGCTAAAGAAGCCCCGGCAACCTGCTGTTCAAGCCTTCTGTTTGCGAGGGGCAGCAAATTTAAGAAAAAGAGTAGGCTTAATGGGAGGGTGGCCTTGAAGAGAAAGGAACTAAAAGGCCTTTCTTCATTCAGTAGATGAATGGAGTAGCTACACCAAGACGCGGTAAAAGATACGACTTTTCTAACCTGTGACTCATGCAGAGCTTCTCTTGTAATATCCAAAAGATAGAAATAGGTCCAGTTTAACAAAGTTACTGTAACAACTGTATAGAAATCAAGATGTATTGTTTTTTAATCAAGATATGTTGTTACATATTTTTCCGTCAAGATACAAAAAGACAAGGGTTGTATAATAAACCTGTTTGAACTTAGGTTTTGTACTCAAGAATAACAGGATGTTTAAAAAAAAATCTGAAAACAACAGAGGAGAGTGACAGAAAACATGCATGGATATGTTTCAGGTCAAAGGAGATTATATTTTATCTACAATGAGTGTATTCTGTAACCCACAGGCAAACAACTGTCTACGTTCAGACACGTGCAACGTGAAAAAAATCTTTTGTTGCCCAAAATGTCAGCAGAACCACAGACTAAGCACACTAACAAAAGGTGTATGGTTCCAAAAAAATCCAAACATTTGTCGAACACAGTCTGTACAAGCCTGTGCAGGTCTTAATGTCAGGTTTGGTTGGATTGCGGGTAGGAGGCTGCTGGAATGATGACTATTATCTGCATCCTGCTGAAGTGGGAACTCTTGGCTATGGAATCCACAAGATGACGTGTTTGACGCTTCGAGAGAGGCTGTCTAAAACTAACATTTTGTCATGTGAAATCATGTAGCTCTACCAGTGGGAAACTGATAGTTGGCAAGTACTCTGAAATCAAATGAATTTGGTACTTGCAATGTGTGACCTTGTGTCATTTCTGCTTTGGTTTTTATGGTAGCACAAAACCTGCAGACCCTCATATATTAATCATTAAAAAAATCTGCCTCTTACTATCATAGCATTATTCATTATTTTACTGCATTATTTACCATTTTTCTTCATAAACAAGATAAAAATGGTAGACATTTTTGGCTTAGTTTCCTCCTGACTCACAGGCCTTCTGTTTGCAGGGTATAGAAATTTATATGAAAGTTGGCTTAAAGCAGTGATTCTGAAACATCTTGGCCATTCCCTAGATCAGAGTCCAAAAAATAAAGCTTCACACCCACCACTGGATTATTGAATTATTATCATTTATTTATGTTTAAACTGCTCATTTTAGTTTAAACTGCCCTTTATTATATCTTTTTATTGGCTATTATGACCAAAATGGCATCTTTTTGTTCACAGTGCTTTGTGCCTGTTTGCCTGCGAAAATAAGTAAACCTATAATTTACTCACCACCCATTTTCATTAATAATAAAGAACCAGCCCAGCTGAACTTTAATAACCTGAGGTTAGCAAGACAGCAGCAGCAAACTCTTCACCGTTTATTTTTATTATTCAATTTATTGTGTATTTTGACCCTGGTCTTCCACCGACGACATGCTGTAGCTATGTATCCCACCACTATTGCTTGACCCACAGTTTGAAAAGCACTGGCTAAAAAAGAAAGCTTAGGGCTCAAAGAGAACTAAGGGTTATTTTGTTAATCATGCAAAGCTACTCTAGGAGAGTCCAAGAAAAAACAGCTGGAAATGAGCACAAGATTGTTTTACCTCTTTATAGACCTGTCTGTGCTTTTTTTGGAACGATTTATTTCTCTGTGCAAGACATTTAATCTCTCTTTGTATACAAAAGGTGCTTTATAAATAAAATCTCCTCATCTAGAAACATCTAGTACTTGGCTATTTAAGGATAGTTTAGTTCGTGAGAGTGACCATGATTCATCAGGGATGACTCAGTTTCATGGATGAATCAGAATCAGTGTTGTAGTGTGCATGTCTGTGCGTGTGTGTGTGTGGGCTCCTCTCACATGTGACGATGACAGATTCAGCTATAAACTAAAGCCAGATATCACCTTGCTTTGGCAGTTTTCTATTTTTTTTTTGTTGTATTTTTTTAACAAAAGATTTGTGCCTTAAGTGCATTTTTCCCCATTTCAAAATAGCTCCAAACATCTGGCTAGTGCAAACAGATCAAAAGGTTTTTCTTAAACTCTTCTTGCTGTTTGTACATTTTTTCCTCTGCACATTTTAACTTTATGGATGCCAATTTAAAGAGAAAACATGCAAAAATACTTAAAGAAAGAATAATATTAATTTTATCTGCCTTGAGTGTTATATACATATAACACTCACTTTACTGAGTGCCTCTTCCTGTGTCTGTTTATCAACTGTTGACGATGAACGCTGCAGGAACTCACTCTCACCTTTGTTGGCCCACTGTGCCTCTATCAGCTCCTCCCCGTCCTGTTCCTGCACACCTTCTGATAGCATCACAGCTCCTCTCCTCTTTGTTGTTCGTTCACCGGCTTCCTCTACATCGTCCCCTCCCTGAAGAGTGAATTCTGACCTGCAGCGAAGGCACTGCAGGCGAATGCAGCTGTGACAGAGCTCAGAATCCCGGCGTTGGTTTTCCTCCACCACATTAGACAGTATGTCAGTCAGAGCCTGGTCAGCAAAAAAAACCTGTTTGTTAATAAGCAGGAAAACCAAGACATTTCTGCTCACTAAACAGTTCTGCAGGAGTCAAAGGTGGTAATAATACATTTTTTACAGCAGTTCAGAGATATACAAGCATTCTCCACACATTTCAGACAATATTAACTTTTTCCTGTAACTACACAAAAAATTATATAGAAAATTAAAGGGTACCTATAATGCTTTGTGTTATTTTATGTCACAGATATACTGTTACAATAGATGATTCTCATATCAAACGTGGCAAAAATAAATAAATAAAAAAAAAAAATGGGCAGGCAATTTTCCCACGAGGCCACATGAGAAACTAGGACTGTCGTGGAGAGCTACCTCTTAAGTTTGTGTGGTGCTCCACAACAGGCTGCACCTTATTATTAGACAATATGTCAGTCAGAGCCTGATCGGCAAAATAAATAATAAGAAATAATTCTGGAGGAGAGAAAGGTGGTAATAATACATTTCTGCCGGCAGCCCATGAGATATACAAGCATTCTCTTTGCTTTTCTCTCTGACAGGCGACTGCAAGCTAAAAACTGAAGTATTTATATAAAATGTCTTAACAGGATAGGAGAACTCAAGATAATATTAGAATGGGTTTCTATAAACTACTACATTTGACAAACTTCTGAAACTAGCAGTCATTCTTAGTTCTTTCCTTAAGTAGAACCTCAAGGTGCTCGTTTGGTTTTACACTTAATTCAGTTATGTGTGTATTTAAACATACATTACATATTAACTGAACAGCTTTCTGCTTTTAACATTTCATCTGACACAGGTTTTAGATTGTACTGCTGTTGATTGTCGTCAGGTACACAAAGGTAACATGGACTGAGCAGAGGACAGCCTGTGAACATGCCCAGACAACTGCAGTGTGTCCAAGAAGTCAGTGGGTGGGTGTTCTTATTCTTACATTGCTTCACTGTACGCACCTTGCACGTCATCCGCATTGATGTGTGGGAAAATTGTTTGCTCCATCTGACAGCACAAACCACCACTCCTGGCAACAGAGGTTTGTGTGCATGAATTTAAATGTGTGAGAGTTCTTCAGCTAACCTGCAGTGCTTGCTGAGGGTCATCATCTAACAGGACGTAGCGTCTCCTCCGTTTGTCCTTGCTGATGTAGTCAAAGTAAAGTTCTACAGCTGGAAACTGATTTTCTAAATCCTGAAAGATAGTCAAAGTCATTTATCAAGTTGATAAAAACATTATATTTTCCTTTATAGACGTAAAGATGTTAGAGATGATGAAGAATCTCCTTACATACCCCTTGGGTCCACGCAGCCTCAGTTGTTTCCACCTTAGCCAGGCTATCCAGCTCCAGACGGCATCTCTCCTGGCCACATTGCATGTCCATCTCAAGCACTAAGCCCTTTTTGATGCACAAGAACACCTCCCTTCTTCCCTTCCTCTGCCCCTGACCTTCACCAAGCCCCTCCTCTTTGTCAGATAAGACACCAACAAGCAGAGGGTGACAAAGGTCCACTAAGAGAAAAAAAAAGTAGTAGTCAGAGAAAACAGATCATAACTGGAGGAGTTTTGTGCTGATTATCCTTCAGAATAACTGCATTATGTTAAGTCGAGAACATAATGAGTTAGATACTATTTAAAATGTTTCTCAATTTTCAACCTCCCTACCTCCTAAATCCTCTTCTTCTTCATGATTGGTCTCCCCACTCGCTGCTCTAGCAGACCTGTGGCTCTCTGGACTTGGCTGAGGTGAACTCACTACTCCCTGGCTCATCACCAGTCCATCTACCATGCTGCTATCCAAGGTGGACTCTGTCAGCTGAGGGGTCTGACCACCTTGCAAGGTGGACTCCATTTCCAGGTCTGCATCCACGTCAGAGGCCTCATTTCTAGGTTCAGAGGAAAGAATAGGTGGTGGGAGGACTTCCGGGACCTTGTGGGAAGACGGCGGCAATGGCTGCTGCTGTGGGATAGATGTAGTGGTAGTAGTGATGGTGGTGGTGGTGGTGAGGCCGTTGGAGAGGGTTTGAGAGCAAGAGGTTTGCTGGTTAACAGTGGTGGTGAGCGTTAAGGGTGAAGCTCCATCTAGATGGTGTTCATATCTTAGCCAGTCTTCTCCGAGTTGTTCCCTGAAGCTGGACATGCGTTCAATCTCCTGCTGGTGCTGAAGGACGATGCCTAGAAGAGGAAAAAAAACAGCAAAAAAAACAAAACAAAAAAACATTCATGCTTGTATCCACCTCTATACTTTTAGTCTTGGACTTTGCATGACTTTTCTTAGTTGAGCATATCCTAAGGTTGTTATTTGATACTTTAGCAATATTTAACAAGAGCATACTCCATTACTACAGTACAAGGTGAATCATAATTTTTGCCTTTATGTTGAAACTTTAGACGGCAAACATGTTATGACAACAAACCCTGTGTGGAGGACAAGGGTCTGGACTCATAATCAGTATCACTGGGTTCGGATATACTGGCCCTCCGCACTTTCACCTTACTCTGAAACAAAAATTGACAATTTTTCAGTAAACATCAGAGAAAAGCACTAACAAAAGCATATCAACACCCAAAAGAGCATCACTCCCACCCTATTTTTCCTTCTGCGAAGGTTTGAGACAACCGCTTCACCGACGGACAGGCTGTCACTCAGCTCCCCCACCCCACTAGATGCTTCCTGGTAACTGCGTTCTGCGGGCATGGTGTAACCTGAAGGCAAAGTCTGCACCTGGACCATCAGCTGCCCTGGTTTTGGCAGAACCTGCAAAGAAGAGTACTCCAACTTTACTACAACAAATGATTTTAAGTATTAATTCCACATTTTCTTTTCCAAATACAGTGCAAATAAATGTAGATTATACCTTGCTACAAAGTAAATAAATGTAGCAAGTAGCAACAATTTACACCGCATGAATTTTTGAGTCACTCTGAAGAGAATCTGCTTTAGTATCAAGCTTTTAAACTGTGAGATGATTAAGTGATGTTAAGAGTGAGACTCACTGATATTTCGGATGAGGACAGTAGGGTGCCATCAAGTTTGAGCTATAAAGAAAGAAAAAAGGGAATGCCTGAAATTTTGGGTGAAAACAAGAAAGGCAATTCTGGGAAGCTTCTGCAGAGCAGCCACTCACACAGAAACACACTGCAGCTCAAACCTTTGTGTGAATAGCAAAGCTGCACTTTGTGACAAATTGAGACTTTTCTTGTAGAACAGATGACCCAGAGGCTACTAGAACTTAAAAACAATACTTTCACACCACATTTCCATCCTTCTTTGGAAATGTAAGGTAAACTTTTAAAGTATATATATGCATAATACATTCAGTTACAATTCTTATCACTCACTCTGGTGTTGGCAGCTTTTGGCGAGAGGTGTCTGACTGTGGAGGTGCGGTGGGTCTTCTGGAAGTACAGTGGGTTTCCTTCCAGATTCAACTGAAAAAAGACAGTTTTGCATTGTTAGCTACTCTCCTATGGGAAAAAAACCTCCCACTTTGAGACCAGGAGGCATAAAATATTAGGCTAGATTACATGACTTTAAAGTTTTTTGTGTAAAACCTCAGCACTAGATGTCAGTAGACTGCTGATTGAAGTTAACTGAATTCCGTTTTCTTACCCCTCCCAATTCAAGTGTATAATTCTATCTATGATGGCTGCTATGGCACAAACTGTGTATCTGATATCCCCGTGTTGGTGTTGTTTGTACATCATCTTAATAATGCTGGTCCAGGATCAACATTGCAACCAAGTAATCACATTGTTTTGTTGTCATAGCTTTGCAATGTGAGGAAAAATGCCTTTGTTTTAAAACTTTCTTCTGGATCAAATGGTAAGCATTTCAACTCTTTTATTAGCATTAGCTAACTTCCTGGCTAATGTTAGCTAAGTGCTCAGATGCCACTGGTCAGCTGCGACGTTAATCCTGGACCACTATTGTTATGATGATGATGTAGGACCAACACAGGGATATCAAATCGTAAAGACTGTCAGTCCACACTTTACCTCAGCTGTCAATATATGTACATGCCTATTTACTGCGGAAGAGGCTGTAAGTCTTTGTGAAAAGAGTCTGATACAAGTCGATGAGTCAATGAAGTTTACTTCTATTTGATTAGCGCGATACTGAGGTGAGTTGTTCAAGATATCCTGAACGTTTCTGTCAGTGTTTTTGCTGCTGTTAGCTTCGGTTAGCCTTTGTTAGCTGCTGTTAGTGAAACTTTTGTTGATTAGGATGCAACACTGCTGGACTCTGATGCTTAGTGAATAAACTGCCATACAATGTGGGAATATAATCAAACTGTTTGTCACAGGGATAAAGCCTAACATTAGCTGGCATAACATTAGCTTATAACCAGCTGTCATTGTTCATCCAGCTTTCATCAGCTGTACGGAAATGAGGGGATTTTGCATCTAATCTGTTGCCATTAAGTAACTGTGACAATATCTGGAATAAATAAGCAGGTTTTTGTGTGTTAGGGCCCTGACTTCAGTTCTGCAGGGGCTTGAGGTGAGGGAGAAGAGGATGATATTCTATTAAGATTCTGGTGGTGTTGCCTCCTTCCTTCCTGTTTTCAGTTTGTCAGTGGAGGGGACCCCTTCTTAGATGATAAAACACAAAGTATGAACCTTCATATCTAGAGTCTGAAGGTGCATATACAAATTTAAATTTGCCTGAACAGCATGTGAATGGCTACAAGTTCTCTCCTTCTTTGGGATGTATGTGGCCAGTCTCTAACCACGTAGATAAAATATGATTAGGCAGAACAGTGAAGTCCATCGTATTCAAGATGTTTGTGGCACAAACTAGTGCCGGCGCCTGTGCATTTTTAATGGGTTAAGTCTAAGTTTATAAGAACACATCAATTTGTTGGAAGATGTAATTACACACTAATCTGTGTATATTGATGAGTACAACTTTATTTTTCTATAACATAAACTCAGAAAATGGCTATTGCACCTTTAAACCATTGTTTAGTTATGCTGCTATAAGCTCAGGCAGCTGGGGGACCTCAAAGTCAACCTCATTAGTATTTTCTAGAGATGTGAGGTAAAATGCTTCCTCTGTATCGCAATGTTACAGACTCTTTCAAAAAAAACAAAAACAAAAACAAATACTGGATCCTGATCAATTCCAACAGTTTAGCCCAGCCCCACTTTTGTAACGTTTTCATGCAAATCCATCCAGAAATGGTTGAAGAAACCTGCTAACAAGCAGATTTAAAAACAATGAGCCCTAATTGCTTGACCTCACTGGGAGCAGTAACAAAGTGTCATGTAAATTTGACCAACTGAGGATAAATGTGTGCATGTGTGCATCTTTACTGTGTTGAGGCAGTGCAGCAGGGAGAGAGGAGCCAGCTGGGAATGCTCCAGCAGGATGTTGTAGGCCAGGTCTAAATGCTGGAGAGAAGACAACTGTTCCACGCCTGTTTTGATGAGAGATGCCAATGATGCAAGTGAATTCAAACTCATGCACAAGTTCAAGAGCACTGGTTTTAAAGGAAAAAAATGACCAAACATTAAGTTATTTAATTAAATTCTCATGTTCTTTTCCCTTATTAAAAATGTCTCTGTGTGATGAAGAAAACTATCTTACAAAACAGTGGCAATAAAGTTTGTATATCTTCACGCTGCTTCCTCACTATTTGGTCTCTTTGCTGAGAAGGTAAATTGGGCTTTAAGAAGAGTACGGGAAGCCTGCGACTGATAACAGTTGTCCCTACCGTTGATGGTTTCCAGTTCGTTGTTCCTGAGGATGAGTGTGACCAGCTTGGCCCTAGCACTCAGACCGAGCGTTGGCGCCCTCTGCAGGCAGTTGTAGCCCAGGTTCAAGTGTTCCAGTTCAGTCAGAGCCTGGGCGAAAGCGAAAATAAAGTAAAACAAGATTACTGTAAATTGCAGAATAAATAAATAAAGCTTAGATTCTATGTAACCAAATGCTGATAGCAATCCAACCTTTAGGAATTCAGCACACTCCTGAATCTTGTTATGGCTTAGATCCAAAGATTTCAGGACATTCAGTAAACTCTGTAAGATTTGAAGAAGTTGAAGTTGGATAGAAACCTTGTGCTTATGAATCAGTAATGACACATTTGTGTATTTGCTTGTCTCACCAGTGACTGATCAAGGCAAACTATGGAGTTGTAGCTGAAGTTCAGGGTGTGAAGTTCAAGCCACGGTAGTGCTGAGCTCAGATCACCTCCACACAGAGAGAGCAGCTCCTAAAAATGCACATCATATCAAGCACTGAGCTTTTTGGTCCTCTCACATTCCCAGAAACCTGCTCATGCTACCGGCTGGGAGTACCTCCAAGGAAGTGAGGCTCTTTGAGCAGGTGAAAACCTCCAGCTGGGAGTAAATTCCTCTGAGGCCCTCGAGACAGTGAGGGGGGATTCTCTTCAGCTGGTGAGGAAGAACAAGCAGAGACGAGTTATAATGTAAAAGACCTGTGTACTTCAAAAAAAAAAAAGCACCGTAAACAACAAGAAGTGAAAGTAGGAAGTATTCACACATTACCTCCAAACACTTCAGAGACTTGAAAGGGAAAATTTTTAACACAGACTCGAGCCTCACACCCAGCGGGTTGATGAGCTGCAAACACACAGCGAGTCAGAAATGAGTTGGCAGGGCCAACTTTTTGGGACTCAATGTGAAAGAACCAAGTTCTGGGTTAAAACCAACCTTGAGGGAAACGGTCTTCTGCAGGATGTCAAACAGGAACTGCAGCTGCAGCAGCGAAGCGGTGTCAGCTGGGTGGGAGGGCAGTGCGAGGAAACCGTGTTGCTGGCTTCGGGATAGCAAGTACTGCTCAAACAGCCTTGTGAGCTGCTGCAAGGTGGCAGCAGGCAGGGTCAGCGTGCTGCTGCCGTCCAGCACCACGTCACCTGAAGGGTGAAAGCGAGCTTTCATGCTTAAAGTAATCAGCCAGATTAAGTTAGTCAGCTACAGAATGAATGAGTAGCTCCAATGCAGTGCTACAGATTTGGACGCATCCACCTAAATATTATTGTTGTTGGATGTCAGTGGAGCTCAGTAATTTAGGTAGCTATGCCTCTTTTTCACCAACTTCTACTCAGCGCGACTCAGTTTTTAAGGTTTTCCATTAGGTGGTAGTAGCTGGTACCACATACTTTTTAGTATCACTTTGGCCCCGGTTCTAAGCGAGCCAATCTGAGCCAAAAATGTGACGTCAATGGACGGCATGCCGCTAATCGGCCAGGCAGCGACTACACTGAAAGAGACACGAGTGCGACTCCTTCCCAGTAATCAAACCTGCCATTTTTGAATCCTGGTAACAAGGGAAGTGTTTACACACGCCTCCCACCAAAACCTTCACTTGCTGTGTTGTGTTTGTGGCGCATACTACTGAGGTCTTCGGATGTTTGGGCAGCCTTGCTGTAACGACCCCACCCACATTGAGATGGTACTTGTAACTGAAAAATGCAGAAACTGTGCAGAGTAGGTGCCAGTGGAAAAAAGGCTTTAGTGATCACAAACTTGGCAAATAGCTGAGAGTGTGTTAGACACACAAAAAATCATAAACAAACTATTATACTGTTGTTAGTGGTCTGATGTCAGCTAAATCATTTGCATTTCTGAAAATGAATCATTATCAGTGAACTATTAACACCACTCTCATTCATGTATTTAGTTCATATTGGAGAGTTCTGTGGACAGGAGGAACCTCAGAATAGCATCCCTGCTGTTTGGTGATGATGTGGTTCTGTTGGCTTCATCAGTGCATGACCATCAGCATGCACTGGAGCAGTTTGCAACCGAGCATGAAACCGCTGAGATGGGAGCCAGCGACTCTGAGTCTGAGGAAGCGGTTCACTGCTGGGAAAACAGTGCAATGCTCTCTTTGGGTTGGGAAAGAGAGGCAGCCTCAAGGCGAGTGAGTTCAAATATCATGGGATCTCATTCACGAGTGTTGGGAAGCTTGATGGACGGTTTAGCGCGGCGTCAGCAGAAACCCGGCTGTTGAACCAGGCCGTTGTGGTGAAGACAGTTTCAATTTACTGATCCATCTACGTCCACAACCTTCACCTGTGGTCATGACTTCTGAGTAACAACCAAAAGAGTAAGGCAGTGAATACACCCTTTACCTGGACTGTGCCTTAGAGGTGAGGTAATGACTTAAGGCCCGGGGCACAGAATCGTTGCAACAGAGGTTCCACTGGACAGTTTCGAAAAATGAGGGCATAAATTTTGGACTTTTTATAAATTTTTTCATAAGTTTATAAGTTTTTGTTCTACTGATAAAAACCTCCCACATGGACATTCAGAAATTAACTAATAGATAAACATTTAAATGACAGAAAAGATTGTTTAAATTTAGCACTATCTGCTCCAGGAACTTCTTTTTACAGCGGGCCCACAGTAAAAATTACCTTGATGCCATTTTTACTGAAAATCACAGAAAATGAAAAGCACAGAAAATGATTTCCTATTTTCTATAAATTAACGAAAACTTTGTTTTACAATTACAGGACAGTCTCAGCGATGAGCAACTAAATCTTGTTCTGAAACTTTACACATTTATTTCTTACAATTTAAGCATACAGTGCTCATTGACAGATTTATTTCATTTAAAACAACAGCATTTCTCTGTCGTGCATGGTTAAATCTGTAGTTCAACTTTAAATTAAGAAAAAGGGGAGCTTCACAGGTCCGTCCCACTTGAGGTTAAAACGATCTATATGTGGACTGTGATGTAAAAGGAGTTTGACATCCCTGATCTAGAGGACTCTCAGAGCAGAGCTGCTGCTCTTGCCAGCTGAGTTGCTCCAGGCATCTGGTTAAAAGGCTGTTTTTTTTTGTTTGTTTAGACGCCTCCCTTTAGAGGTTTTTCAGGCACGCCCAACTGGGAGGACACCCCAGGGTAGATCCAGAGGAACTGGGAACGCCTCTGGACCCCCCAGGAGGGACTCAGAAGTATGGCTGCTGTGAATGTGACCCAGCATCAGATAAGTGGAAGACAATAGATGGATGGTTGATTTCTCTCAATAATATAACACCCCCTTTCAAATAACTCCTCAGACAAATTAAAAGGAAAACATTATCTGTAAACAGACTGTAAAACCCCTACATTATTAATGAATAGGGGATTAGGCTGGCTCAGTTATTATCTCATACATCGTCTGTTGAAATAGTTTAAAGCGCAATCAGATTGGGGGGGCTGAGCGAACCTGGATGGCCCTGAACCTGTCAACATGAGTAAACCCCCTTATGATTCTGTGTCATGCTGCTGTTTTTGGACGGATCTTGTACGTAAAGGGAACAGTGTCACACTGGCACATACCGTTATTTCGGAGAAGCGTGGCCAAGCTATGTACGAGAGGAGAGTGGCCCGTCTGAGGTGCAGCCATCCTGTAAGAATTCAAGAAAGAGTCCTGAGGACACAACTCACGGAAATTAAAAACAGAAAAACTTGTCTTGCATGCGTTCAGTACGTTTCGTGCTGTTGTTTCAGCGGATTTGATAAAAACAAAAGACGACTACAGACAACTATACCACAGCCTCGGGCTAATAAACACTTTTTCCGTGTTATTGTAGTTAGCGTTCAAAGCTTTAGAGACACGCTAACTGACATAGGCATTCAAAACTCTGCTATTGCTAGCAGTTAGCTCGGCTAAAGTATCCCGATAAGTAAGCAAAACGACATACCTGTGCAATGACAGCCGACAGCCGGATTGCTAACATTAAGGTGTTACTTATAGTAGATCATATTAATTTTGGCGCACAAAGAAACGCCAAGTTATGGTGCTCATTTGTTATTGTGGCAATCAAGCGCAGAGTGATGTTGACATTTTTTACCTCCGTCACTTGACGGAACTGAAAGCGTGTACGGTAGCCTCGTTATACCAAAAAGTATGACTCTTACGCGCCCATTAATAATAAAGTTTCTTCTTTTTTAAAATGGTTCTTCTTCTTTCTGCTTCTTCTTATTCTTAATATTATTATTATTCATAATAATAGTAAAAATCCTCACAGTTTGAATAAAGGCACACATTAAAGATGAATATAAATGTCACCGCATACAGTCAAAAGGTCAAACGTTCAGTTCAAGGTTATTATACTAAAATTAAACAAACATAAACTAAAACTAGATGTGCAAAAATTGTTGTTAACTGAAATAAAAATAAAAAGTGGCCCTTAAAAATAATAAAAATTAACTGAGATGATTTTTGTAAAATGTGAAAATTTACTAAAACTTTAAAAATCTATTTAGAGAAAAGAAATGTCATTTGTTTTCCTCTTTGTCAGCTTGGTAAAGTTTGATATTACAGCTTGCCTGATGAGGCTTTGATGACCTGATACTTATGTCTGCAAGACTTATACTGGCATCAAAAAGTGGTGCTTTTTTATTTTAATACTTATGCAGATTTTCCTGAATCTTGACTTCAGCATATGTCCTCTATATAGTATTGACTGAAATTAATAAAAGAAAAAAAAATTTTTAAACAATAAAAACTAAACTAAAATGAGCCAACCCGATCAGGAAACTGACTGAATCTGAATTTTAAAAACAAGAAAACAGAAACAAAAACAAAACTGATTTAAGAAAATACAAAAGTATAATAGCTCTGTTATGATCTTACAATAATTCAAAAATACATATTTTTGTACATATATAAGATGTAAACTATGGCCAAAAAATATTGAAAGAACGATTAAGACAGAGCAAGCCTATAAAAGCAGTTCTTTTCGTTCTACTTAAAAGGCACAAAAATAGAAACAGACATGTAGAAATGCATACGAACTTTTTTTAAAAAGAGATTTTCTGCTTTTTCATCAATAAAAAATTCTGTCATGTGCTAAAACATTTCTGGACATGATGTATAGTTGAAATTTAAACGTCTGTGGCCACTGGGTGGAGCACTTGCAGCAAAGAGGCTAGATTCCATATAATGGTCTGTATTAAATAGAAATAAATACAAAACTGCAAAACTGCAACTTTCAGATGTCAAAACCATAGAAAATAAGCATCTGTGCGTAAGTAGCTGTATACACTATATGTGTTTTAACTTTGTGCTTGAAAACCAAAAGCAAATAAAATTTAAAAAAATGTATACATAAAGTTAAGATGAAGTCAGGCCGAAGTGTTGCAAATCTTACATGGACCCTTCAAAGGTCATGCACTAAAGACTTTTTCTGGCTTCTTCCCTTTAAAAGCCCATATAATAAGACACAGACCCTGTGGTAGCTGTGGTTTTACAGCTGCTGGCAGGTGTTGGTCCAATCAGATTCCAGCCATGGCAACCAATAAAAAACAGAGTTCGATGGGTTTCCAAGAGGCATCATTTGAGCTTGCACTGCACAGATGCACAACATCTACTCATATCGAAGCAGACCAGATTAAACTGAATTGAATTTGTGGTGATTTTAGCAGGTACTATAATAGAAAGAAGAATATAAATCTGAATATAATCAAGAATACTGTGAAGGTTTACAAGACAATCACGTCCATGTACAGTGATTACATCAGCATGTAACCAGGTGACAAGCTTTAACCTCTGTACACTTAACTGATCTAAACCAGGAAAGCAGTTTTCAGCAGCCCTTTTGTTTTATTGGGTAACACTTTTGGCTTCATAACAGATACTTTACAATGATTTGCATGAGCAAATAAAGCAGGAACTTTCCTAATTTGCACATGCATCACTTGTTGCTAGGCAGCAAACAAACATACTCTCACGCACACACACACACACACACACACACACAAACACACACACACACAAACACACAAGCATTTTTCCATTTGGGACTTGTGAAGCGAACATTTCCATGTAAGGATTTATGCTCTGTAATTTGGTAAACATTTCCATTCTGTAAGATGCTGCGCGTTTCACCCGCTTAAGAGACCTGAGTGCATATTCAGTTAACCCCTTAGTCCCAAAGTTTTATTTATTTAATTTTACATTTTTCTTTTCACCTAAAAAAAATAGAATCCAAAGTGAGATTTGCACAAATGCTAATAATTTTACTTTGGCCAAATAAAAAAAAACCTGTACCGCAGAGAATAAATGAAAGCCTCATGGCCGTGATTCAGTGACACTGATGTTATCAAACATGTTTTCAAACCTCCAGGTGGTAACCCTTCTCAATTTCATACAGCAGAAATGAAGTACAATACATTCCACATGCAGTTTAGTCATAGTGCTACTAGAGGTCAGCATCAGCAAACCTTTGAACCTTTACATAATGTATGAAGTGGAACACCTTCAACTGGGAGGAAGAGGTTACCCATGCATGCATGTCTACTAGTTTTGACAGTTTATTACAATATGAAGTCATAATCCAGCTGCGTATCTGCTGTTCGTGTGACCTTGGTAACTCCCACTAACCCCACTAACAGGATGATATATTATTTTCCTAACTCCCTGCTCATTGCTTTTACTTATCCAATCAGTAATCCAAGTAAAGGGAAACCGTATTTAAGTCAGTAATCAAAGCCAGACATTAAACAGTGCACTCATTCATTGTCAAAGTGTAAAAAATGGACTTGTTTTCACTGATAAGATGCCAGGAGAGTCCAATAACCTTAGTAAACTCGGTTTTATTCTTATTTGTTTTAAATGACAATGTATTTTGAAATTAGAGATGACTGTGAAGTAACAGGCTTGCAGTGAGGCCTAGCAGTGTAAAATTAACGAAATACATCATATTAATCGGTAAGATAGTGATTCATCTCTCTACTGGCTAGATAGGAGTTTGAATAATTCATCAACAATGAGAGATTCTTTTCAAGATAGATGGAACTATTGCTTATTCAAATGAGGAATTTTTACTTTTAACCTCTTAAGCCCCAACGCCCCCTGATACGGGGGCAAAAGGCAGGAGATCAGTTAGGCTTGGGGCTTAAGAGGTTAATTAGGTATTTATGTGCTTTAAGTGCTGTTAAAGCATATACATTTCTTATCTAATATATTGGCAATGACCTCACCGATAGATTCAAGAGCCTTGTCATCAGCAACATCTCTCATGTTGATCTGATCTCAATGTGATCTGAACTACTTCCAGATTACTGTTTTCTCAAACAAAAATTCTGCTAACAGTTTGAACTGTTCAGCTATATTTACTGGCTTACTCTTTCAGTAATTCATGTACTATTTTTATCTGCAACTCTGTTCAGATTATCTTTAAGCAGTTTATTCATGATTTGACTAAATCTAGTCATCAATTAATATTTTTTTTTCTTTTTGGCTTATGTGAGAGTTTAGTTAGACTTTTCTAATGTTTTGGCCATAATTCTAGCCAGTTGTTTATCAGGTCTAATCATTTAATTTCTTTATATTGTTTGCAAATTCTATTAGAAACATTTTTAAACTCGTTTGCCTATTGCGTACTTACCTATTACTTACTTAGCTACTGCTGGCATATTATTTACCTACGTATTACTTACCTAGTACTTTCTTATCTAGTATTTACTTACCTATTATTGGCCTAGAACAGTCTTACCTATTATTTACCTGTTCCTTACTTACCTATTATTTTTCCATGTATTCGAATAATAATGTTTTGCTGTATAACTATTATTTATTTATTATTCAAGTGCCCCCTGGAGTGATTGTATCCATTTCCGGGATGACCTCTTACATAAAGAACTCCCTCTGTATACAGACTGAAGCACATAGCACATCAGTGATCCCATATTTTTCTCTATAAATGTAGAATTTATCCAGAGTTTGTGTTTTTTTAATAATTCCATGGGGAGGAATTTAAGTAACTGACCTTGGTGGGGATCACTTTGCACACAGGGGCAGATACTGTGGCGTGTTAGGCCTATAAGCTGGTGACCATCCCAGACACATTACCGGCTTTCTCCCCACTGTTTTTCCATCCATGGTTTTTGTAAAATGACATATGAGGTTCTATGTGCAAACAGCCTTTTGGGCATCCCCCTAACTCACACCCCCGAGATATAAAGCAGCTTCAAATGTGCCCTTTCTCCCTCCCTATACCTCCAAGGTGAGCCAGGGATGCCGATCTTGAATGGGGCTAAATAGCATGAAATCAGTGGGTACCCACAAAACAAAATAATCTGCATTTATATCTGCGGAGTAAGGTTACACATGCCGTTTCTATTTCTGGGCCCTTGAATAAACACCTATTAGTCTGGTGCACTGGACGGGGTTAATATGGCGCTTATTTAGCGGGCGAGCGCGACACCTCAAGGCTTGGCCTCGCCAATCAATAGGAAACACTGCTGTGTAACACACACAGTAGCATCACTGTACACAGGTATAAAGGCTGGTAGCAGCTGGCAAATTTTAATTGAGTGTCAATTGACATGTCAGCCACTGTGGGGAGGTCTTTCCATGTAAGGAATACTCTGCACATAGTCCTGTTTGTTTGTTTGTTTGTTTGTTTGTTTGTTTGTTTATACATTCTTGGGAGTTGAGGGGAGAAGGTGCTGATTGAAACAAACAGGCTAATGTAAAGTAGTCTTTGAATATGCAAGTTGTCTTTTTTTCTCTCTTTTTTGAGCTCAACTTCAAGCCTCACATCGCTTTTGGTAAAAAAAAAACAAAACAAAAAAACCAAACTGTTTTTCATTTGGGAATAGTTCGCCAGTAATCGCCTATAGGAGGTTAATTTTGCCTTGATATGGCCATAAAAAGGTCTGATCCCCAGCTGGTTCAGCTGGGGAGCAGCAGTGCAGGTCATTTAAAGATAATGATGATGATGATGATGACATTTGTTTCCCCGCGTGGCATCAGTTAAGTTCTTCTTTCCTATAATTTGGGTTAGACGGGATCTTTCCAATAAAACACGCCATCGAGAAATATAATGAGAAAGTGTCACAACTGCTCTTCCCTGTGAAGGAAATTCCACAATCTTCCTATTTTCCCCCTAATGAACAAAAGTTTTCTTTGGCCCCGAGAGCAAACCTGGGAATGTGTAGGACCCAGCAGACCTCCCAGCCCCCCGGCTTCACCTGTTCGCGTGCACATTTCTGCTCCTTCTCTCCCCCCCACACCCCCCACACTTGTGATTGCCTTCCACTGCCCATGATAATTCCCCCAAACCTCATGCCTGTAACGATGCTGTTGTACGCGGGCTGCAGCTTGCTGATCCTCTCCGTGTCTCTGGCCGGTGCCTCTCTGGCCGAGATGGTGTTCCGCTGCCCGGGCTGTACCGCGGAGCGCCAGGCGCTGTGCCCAAAGCTCACCGAGACATGCGCGGAGATAGTGCGCGAACCGGGCTGCGGGTGCTGTCCCGTGTGCGCCCGGCAAGAGGGCGAGCTGTGCGGCGTGTACACCCCGAGGTGCTCGACCGGTCTGCGATGCTACCCGACGCCCGACTCGGAGCATCCCCTGGAGCAACTGGTGCAGGGCCAGGGGCAATGTCGGCGCAAAGTGGACACCGAGGCAAGCGCCCACAGCCAGGAGCAGCGGGAGCAAACCAGCGGTCAGTCAGTTTACCGGAAACCTGCTTTTCTTCTATCAATTTTTAATGACACTGTCTAGACTGCAGGCTGAGAAACAGTGCAGAAATATTGCATTGTCATGAAGGCTAAGCCCTAATCTGGGACTCAGCAGGGAAGTTGTCCATATTCCTCTTCACTGCATATTTATGATACTAAACCATGTTTCCCCTCTTTTAAACACCTTTAAATAAACTGCGAGTTTGTATTTCACGCAGATTTCAGCATCTCATAGTTGCTAGATTGCTACATTCATACATGGCCTTTGCATTGCCACGCATTTGAGGGGTGTCATTTTATAATTTGTGCTACAGCAAATGACTAGTTTTTAAAGCATTTTGCAAGGCGGGGGATGTAATGTGCATTGGGTCATTCTAGTGTGCACGCAGAGAAATAAACACAAGAGATAAAGGAACAGCCACTCTGCACAGCTCATCTCAGCTGTGCACCACACAGCTGGCCCTCCTGAAAAAGCTGCCTTTAAAACACTGCAGCAGAGTTAGTCACCTGCAAAAGCCCCAGAAGTTGTACTCAGTGGGATGGACACAGAAAACAGTGTAGTATTGATGTTGACATTTCCCCCAGGGGAGTGGAGAGAAAGAAATATATATGTAGAGAGGGAGAACGCTGAAGGAATGCCGCATTGATTGGAAAAGTGGACTTTAGGCTTTGACTAGACCTAACTAGAGACTGGCTCTGACACTGACTCCATTAACTGTAGGCCGTCTACCTGGACGTATACGCTGGAGGATCACAATGAAGCCTGGAGCCAGTGAGGCTTATGTGGTTTGTGTTTGAACAGGGGCAGGTCACAGTGAGGAAGAAAAGCAAACAGCCTCATTAACTGGCTGAATTTGAGGCCGCAAAACACAGTCAATGAATGTAGAGTGGAGGCAGCCGGGGTGTGATTTTTACTCATTTCCAAAATCCATGCTTTGTCAGAGTTTACCTTCAGACTGACACATGTTTATTTTGGGCACTGGAGTCCTGGAACATAGAGAAACTACCAAAAACAGGACTCTTGTGTAACCCCCACTCCCTGAGCACAAAAGGTCAAAAAAAGCTTTGTGATGCATTTTATGATTTAATCATCAGCCCCAATAATTGCTTGGTTATGCTCACATTAATAGTGCATGTAAAGGAATGAACTGAGAGTTACACAAGAGCAAAACCAGAGTGCAGACTACATGGGCACATCGTGTAAAGGCTTGTTAGACATCACTATTTCTTTGCGTTCTCTGAGGTTTTCGGCGCCTGGTTCCACAGGTTGAAGGTTTCAAGATTTAGTTTGATGTGTCCAAAAAAACTGGTAAAAGCTTAGAAATAAGCTCTAAAAGCTGAACCTGGAGATGTTGTAGATAAAAGCTTTGCTGCTAATGCTGCTGCAGATGGAAGAGTGAAGTCTGAAACTCATGCAGCATTACAGTGAGTGGTCTAAGTGACATGCAGAGCTTTCTTGAGGTCAGAAGATAAAAGAAAGTTAGATTTTTTTATTTTTATTTTTTTTTACCAAAGTGAGGCTAGAAACACTTTCCTGAGGCTAATTTCAAGAGTCACAAAATAATAAATTGCTGCTCATCCCATCATTTTTTAAAGATACTACACTAATAGCTGCTAGGTTGATTTGTCGTGGAGTCTGAGCTTTTGCGATACATAAGTCATCTGCAAAAAGCAAAAACACAAAGCAGCTCACAGAGGTCTCTGGATGATGAAGAGCAGCCTTTAAATGTTCTGGTTAATACCCATTGCATTCACTTTATTACAGGAATTAATCTGGGGAAAAAAAAGATTAATATAATAATTAAGTAGTTTTATTTATTTGATCCCTGAGGAGGTGATTCTTGAGCTGATTTGGCATCTGGGCAAGGAATCAAATGACGAAATAGTACAGCTGCTTTATTTGGATGTTTATATAAATACACATCATCCTGACATCATCTTCTTCTTTGTCCATTTAGCATGTCAGCTTTTAAAAAGGAACAAAGACAAGGAACAGCAAGCTGTGTCTACTTAGAGGTGGCATTTTTACAGTTTTTTTTCTTCAAAAGAATTTATCTGATCATAGGTATACAAGAGTGCACCGAGAGCAGCTGCAGAGTCCCTATAATCTCTCTAATCAACACTACAAGTGACCCGCAGCAAAGAGGCCAAAGGTCAGAGCACCTATTTCTTTGATCCAACAATAATCATGTAGGGAAAAAAGGAAAGAAAAGAAAAGAAGAAAAAAAGTAATGCACAGCTTTTTGTTAAAAGTTGGAATAGGAAGATATAGGAGATTGGGTGATATTAAATTATTGTTTGCAATCAAAACCAAAAGTCTGACAAGAGACGAATGAAAAATATCAGTGAAAATACTCAAAACAAGATAGCAAATAGGAAAGGAACACATTACTGTGAGATAAAGACTTCAGTGATGCTTTCAGCATATGTGTCTGTGGTTGAGGTTACAGTGCTTTGTTCTGACCAAAGCACCTAATTAATAGCATAACTTGGTAACAGATATTGATTCATCACTGAAAATTCCTTTCAGTGTCATGTTAGATTCGTATTAAAACTCTTTGTACAAATAATGAAGGTTTTTGACTGAGAGTGAAAGAAAACTGACTCATTTATAATTAGGTGTGTAAAGAATACGTTTGTCTACAGCCTGATCGAGATAGGATTTTTAAGATTAAGCTCATGCATGTCGGTCAGATCTACTGAGCTATATGTATGCTATATATCAGCGGTCCCCAACCTTTTTTGGGCCACGGACCGGTTTATGCCCGACAATATTTTCATGGACCGGCCTTTAAGGTGTCGCAGATAAATACAACAAAATAAAACTAGTACCGGTACCGAAAAAAAAAAGATTTATTCATAACACACGTGAAAAGACCAAGGAAAACCGAGTAAACGATAAAAATGATAATATCTCTCTATCGTCTTGAATATCCTGGATTGGATTCAACAGGATCAAAATGTGAGGATAGAGCTCCTGAGATGATTGCTGGCACTTGACACAGACCGTGAAGATTAACAGATCTTAAATGTCAAAGTGGTCTCTGTAATGTGGTGAAAAAGGGAGAAAGAAATGGGATACTCCCTTGCAAAATAATGTTCCATAAATGAACCCGTGACCTGGTTAGAAAATTGGATTCTAAGAATATAATGATATAAAATATCAGAGCGTAAGTTTTTTCAGACACAACAAAATGGCAACCAAGTTATCCTATTTACTTGATTTTGAGCTGAAATGTCTTCCTATTTAAAATTAACACCCACATTTTTCCCACTACCCTGTGTTTATGCACAGTATCACTTGATATTCCATTCCCACAGAAACCTGGATCCAAATAAAGGTTCCTTTAAACAGATTGGATGGGCGTTTAATTGTTTTGACTGGAATCATACATATACAACCTCGAAAGAGAACATGTTGATAAAAAAAAAGCTCCAAATAGAGCCAGTTCCTGCACACAAGATTTCAAAAGAGTGAAGCAAATGCTGTTGTCCCCTTAACAACACCTCACTAAATGTACTGTTAATCAACCAACCACTCAAAACAACCGTCTTCCAGTGTTACTTTTGCTGTTATGGAGATGGGAAATGAGGTGGAAAGAACGGGGGGGACTCCTGTGACATCTGGTTGCTGAAATAACATTGTTAGCTGACAGGGGGCATTCCTGTGTACCTGCAGGGGCATTCAGACGGAGCCTGCAGGACTGAAATAGCTCCGAGATAATCTCGCCCAAAATGGGTATTTATGCCATCTCCCCCTGAGGCGTCAACTTCACGCATATCCGTGCCAAGAATCTCCTCTTGCCTATTGAGAACCAGAATAACTTCCCACCCTCCAGATTGGTCAAGGGTGATTTAAGACAATACAAACACTGTCTGAAATGCAACTGAAACTGGGAGTGTGAATGGGGGCAGTTTCTGAACTTGTTTTAATAAAGGACAACTTCTTAAAAAGTATGAGAAAGACCTACAGTTGTCGTAAGAAGATCATCAGCTCAAAAGCACAAGTTTGGTCTTTTAATGCTTTCTTTGATCTGTTCTTTTTCCAGAGTGTAAGTTTTTATTTGACCACTCTTACTGGTAGAATTGATTGAGTTCATTTAAATGGGCATCCAACCTTTAAGCATAGTCTACAAACTTTCAATAGGGTTGAGATTGGGGCTTTGTGAAGGCTATTCCAGAAGCTTAATGTTAGCCTGCTTTCCATTCCAAAGCCAGTTTTGATGTGTGTTTGGGATTATTGTCCTGTTGGAGCACCCAGCAGTGTCCAAGTTTCAACCATATGGCTCATGATTTAAGGTGAAGTTGAAGGATTTGAAGGTAGTTCTTCTTCACTCAATTATATCCAATGTACCAGTACCAGTGGTAGCAAAACAGCTCCAAGAACATGATACTACCACAGCCATTCTTGACAGTTGGTATAGTCTTCTTTGGTTTGAAAGTCTTACTTTGACAGCTCCAAAAACACTTCTTACCACTGTGGCCAGATAGCTCAATCTTTGTCTCATCTGACCATAAAACTTTCCCCAGAAGACATTTGACCTGTCAATATGGGGAACTGCAAATTTCACCCAAGTTGGAAGGTGCCAATTTTTAAGCAGGGGCTTTTTTCTTGTTCGGCACCCTCTAACTGTCAACACTGATGCAGTTTCCAGGTCATGGTAGACCTGACCCTACACATCCAAACCAATTTCCTCTCATCTAAGGGTCTTCTTTCAGACCATTGCAAAGCGGTGACACGTTCAAATAAGTTGTAGTTAGGTACAATTGTTTGAATGGGTGATCTTGGAATCTGTAATTGTTAATCTTCTATAATCTCTTCTGGAGCTCCAAAGCTTAGAACTCAACCCTATTGAAAATTTGTGGACTACATTTAAATATCAGGTCCATTCCAGGAAACCAACGAAATTAATGAACACCGATAGTTTTGCCAAGAAGAGTGGTCAAATATCCACCCAGAATTATGGCAGAAGCTTGTTGATGAGCACCAAAATATGTGCAACCTTTTTTTTTTAAATAAAAAAATGGTACAGTGATAGATAACTAGAAGTTTGTGAACTGAAACTTTTGATTAACATCTAACTCTGTAGTGTAGTGGTTAACACATGCATTATACATGGAAGGTTGATGGCTAGTGTACTCCCAAGCACAAATAAGTGGGAGGATTCTTAGAAAAAGGGAAAAAGGGAGCAGCTGAAAGTACCAACCCTGGTAACTTGTAGTTAGCAAACAGTGAAAACTAAATATTGTTTAAAAACAAATTAATGATTAACTTATGTTTCTAAATAATAGATAAACAATAGCTAATTCTGATAAAACTGTGTAGAGAATCGGGGAAGATTCTTTGATTTACAAGCCTAATCTATTATAGTCTAGTGGCAGTAGTTAGTAGTACAAGTCTAATAATATTTTTGTTATAATCGAAGTCATGTCCTAGCCAAAAAAAAAAAACAGTTTTTGTTGTCATTGTTTAAAGAAATCTATTTAATGGTGCCTTATTTAGTTTTTTTCTAAACAGATAAAAGTCAAGTTTACAATCATTGTTACTGACCAAAACACGCAGAGTGTATTTCAGGGCTTGCAAACATCATGACTCTATCTAAATGTTTGTCAAAAAGTACAAAATGTGCATTCTTTTAGATTTTTTTGTACCATCCCACAGCTTTCTTTTATTCCTTTGCTTGTTTCAGCACTTTTCCACTTGCTGTAGTCCATAAACATTATAGTTAAAAAATGCACAAGTTATTATAATGTAATTGTTGTGACTTTAGTTGAAAGATTAATAGGATAAGAATGACATTTGTTGAAAATCTGTGTGGTCATCACCACAAAAACCATGATCAGTTCCTAAAAAGTAGACCTTTGAGGTACAAGGTTTGTAGCAGAGTATTATTGCCAGCGTGATGCACTCCAAGCGTTGTCGTGTTACAGCTTGCCTCTGTTTAGGCCGTGTAAAATCTGCCCAAAGTTCACCCAGGGCTGCCGGTAGTGATGCCTAGTCTCGGATACCACAGAGCATACATACATGCTGGAGCCTGTGCAAAAGCCTGCTTTCAGATGGCTGTTGCAGGCCAAAAAGCCTGCAAGGTAAACATATCTAAACTCTGCTGAGTTTGTGTTTCCAGAAAACAGCTCCACTAGGTCTTGTAATGGATTGTAGTCTGTAATAAATCTACTCATTGACATATGACCTATTTATTTCACACCTTAGAGCGATGTTTAAGAAGTTAAAAGAGAAAAGCTGTGCCTTTTAAAGCCTCTAAAATTTAAAGAGATCAATTTTGGGTAACTGTTGTTTCCACTTACTGAGAGTCAGAGAGATGCTTCATTTGTTCTTAATTTTTTTCCCCTGCAAACACACAAAATATGCACACTTCTAATTAAGTAAGTGGTAGCCAGAAGTAATGCATATAGTATATCTGTCTATGAAGATTTTAGCTTGACCTAGTTAGTGGATGTCTCTGGAGTTACACTTAAGCAAAGATTTAAACAGACAGAAATAATTGTCAGAGAGGATTGTTTGAGTTAATTACAGTGATTTCCAGTCTTGGAACCTTTCAAAACTTACTTGATTTAAAGTTCAAGGTGAGCATTTCTAGTACAACTTTCAGAAAGGTTGCTTGTATTGAGTCAGTCCTTGGAAGTTTCAATTTTGACCACAGGCACTGTCCTGACATGCCTTGATGGGGAGTCATTTGTTGGAAATTACTTTAACCGCCGCTCATGCCATTGTGATTGTTATTTGGCCACATGATCACATTCTGTGCTTAATACCAACCCTACTTGCCAGATTTGGATCCCTCAGACCTTTCTGAAATTGAAATCAACAAGGCGTGCGATTTTGAAAATTGATAGAGTTGCAAAAGCAGAAGTGCAAGATCTGCCAAATTTAAATCAAATATTGTTTTTGACCTCTCGTATCTTCATACACAGATATACATTTTTTCTAAAGCTGGGCTTAGGTTAGGCTAGCAGTTAATCAGTTAGAAGTTCAATATAGATGTCTGCAGCTCCCTAACATTATTATAAGTTTAGAGCCCCATTTTTAATGGACAGTAGCTGTACCTCCAGTAGTGTGCAAAAGTCTCGAGCCACCCCTCATTTCCTTATATTTTGTAAGGAGCCAGACTTTGTTGTTATTTTTTCTTGAGCAATATTTCTCCAGGCTTTCTGGAAGTTTTTCAAAGCCACTTAACACTGACATATGAATCATTCAAGCATGAGAAAAGACATCTAATTCAAGAAATGGTTAGTGTTGTGTCGATATGTAGCAGACAACTTAGCAAAGAACCAATTTTAAATTGTATCTTTAGGCATTTTGTTACTGGTGGCCTGTTGGAAAAACCCTTAATTTGTTCCAGTTTCTTTAATCAACAAAATATGCCAAAGGTAGAGCAGTTTGACTGACAAAAAAATAGCATTTTTGCGCTAACATGGTGCTCCCTAAAAAGCTGTTAGCTGAACATTTCGTTTTTCTCAGCATGGTGTGCAATGTGTTATTAAAAGAAATGAGGAAACTGGACAACTGGCGGACAAAAGAAGAAGTGTCAGTCGTGAAAAAATATCTACAGCAGATGAACAATACCTAAAATTCATGTTTTAAGAAATAGAATAAAATCCTGAAAGGCCCTGAAAGATGCATCTGGCCAATATACTTTTCATTAAAGCTTATTAGAAATGTTCTCAGTGGAAGGCTGGCTGTCAAGAAGCCATTCATAAGGAAGGGAAACAGGGAGAAAAGGCTGACGTCTGAAAATTACACAAGAACTCAACTGAAAATCAGTGGCAACAGGTCAGAAGCCTGGAGAACTATTCCTGAAGACTACTTAAAGAAAGGACAAGAAAGCTGCCTGAGAGAGTTTGGACTGTGTTTGAAGAATAAAGGTGGTCTCACCAAATATTTACCTCCAAGTTGGAAAGAATGGAACAAACTCTGTTCTTGGTTTATATACTGCATTTCCATGTATGTTTGCATATTTTATTGAATTGTTGCGCCTATTTCCAAATTTTCCCAGCAAAACGTAAACAAATGAAGGGTGGCGCAAGACTTTTGCACAGTACTCAGTTATAATATGTATACGATGGAGCAAGAATGCTTGGTGCTCGGAGATTTCCTTTCTGAACCTTTCCATTCTCTATGGCTTGGCCAAGTCTGTCATTTGCTCAGTTGACCAAACTCTGGACAATCAGACATGACACTTCTGGCCTACGTGCCACCTGGGAATTCAACATGGATCAGATATAGAAAGGAAGCCTCTCAGGCTATTGTGTAGGGATTAATTCAAGCAGTAGACTGGACAGTAGGCCTGCTGCTCTGTTGATGCTGCTGATCTCCAGCCCACTGCTATGGAGTGGCTTGTACTGCAGAGGCCTAGTGCCCCCTAAAAGTGGGGTCCTGACCCTTTGTATTTGTGTGTGCGTATGTGCGTTGAAGAGGAAGTGCACTGCTATAGATTGTGTATTCATGTGTGTGTCTGTGCGTGCCCAGACTTTTAGTGAACATCTCATCTGAACATCTGACTTTTGCCCCTTTTAGGAAAGAAATGCTTTCCTCAAAGAAAATCCAGAGAGAGCACAGTGCAGCATCGTAGGGGGAACTCAAGTCCAACAACACTAGATCTATCTGATGGCAACAGGCACCAGCACCTTGTTATTGTTTCGTTTGAAATTTCCTTTCTCCTGCTCTTTCTTAGGCCTTTTGTAATCATATTCTATAACCGGATGTCAAATTTACCTCTTGCAGGGTACAGGGAATGCCTCCTCAGTCCACCATCGTCGCTTTCATTTAAATACATTTCCACAAGTCTGCATTGTAAAGCTTGGTCTGCATAGCTGCAAACTATCCACTTGATTGGCAAACTATTTGACCTTCTTTACTGTCTCTGCTTATTTCCCTTCTTTCGTTCAGGTGTCAAGTGAAGCCCTGCATAAGCGAAATACACAATTTCCACCAAAAGTTCAGCAAAAAGACACAGTGTCCTGGCTCATAAATTCACCTTGTGAAATATTACTTGTAGCAGCAAGAATGCGCATCATGTAACATCTTTTCATCGAAAATCTGCTGGTTTGGAAAGACGCTCCTCTTCCACTCCCTGCCAACCCTCAACTCCAAAGTATGCTCTGTTGTCAGAGACAACAAGTTGGGCTGGACCTGATGGCCTCTTTCTTTGTTTGCTCCATCTGTCTGGAGAGCTTTTTTGTGCTTTTAGGTTAATGTTTAACAAGACTCCTAGCAGAGGAGAGACGGTGAAGTAAATGAAAGCTGCCTGGAGGAATTTCTACAGGGACTTGAAGAGGCAGTTGTCCCTAAATTTAAATTTAAGGTTCCTGTTTTAACGCCAGTGTTACTGAGGGCATTGTTTGCTCCTCTGGTATTGTGTATTTCTGTTTTAAAAGGATTAAAATCGACACACAGGATTAATCCTACCGAATTTGCTGATTTTTCTTTTGATCCTTTTTTTTTCATATGATTCGCCCACACAGCTTTTCTCATGTTTATTTGTGTTCATTTGGGCACAATGGAAGAATTCTCACCTGCCACACAGGGAGCCTGGGTTTAATTCCTCGCCAATGTAGAGTTTTTATGGATTGGAACATAACTACTGGGCTCCTTTCTTAAGATGGCCTTCAAAGAAACTTTGGCCAAGTTGCCCCTGATTAGTGTGTACTTAAAATGTTAGACAAGGTGCTAACGTGATAGGTAAAAGAGGACTTCTATGGAAGTGTGTGCAATACGCTGAGGCTTGTAGTAAGAAAGTGCTTTGAGTTCACAGTTAGAGTAGAAGAGTGTTATATAAGTATCAGTCCATATACATTTTAAATGGTTTTAAATGATCTATTTTTAGCTTACCATTTATTAGCTAGGGTTAGTACTTTTAGGTGCTATTCCATTTATTCTACTTTATTTAATGACCCACTTTCTCATTTACTTGGATATTTAAATGTTCATCAGTAAACACTATTAGCTAAGCAAGCCCATTCATACGAGCACTTTTAGGTTAACTTTCACTACAATGGGCAAAACTCAGGTTTTAGTACCTTGCCCACGGATACTTCAACATGCGGACTAGAGGAGCTGGGGATTGAACCACCAACTTTTTAGTTGGCAGCTGATTTGCTCTGCCTCCTGAGCAACAGTCACCCCAAATTAAAAACAAAAGAAAAAAAACGTTGGTGAACTTCTCAAGAATTAAGCCACTCATTTTCTTTGGGAGGGAAAAGCCAACAGCAGTTCTTCCTCCTGTGGATGATCACATTTTTATTCAAGTAGCATGCTTGGTGATTTTATTTAGAAAGAAAACTGAAAATCTGTATTTTGGAGTTAATTTTAAAGACACCACAATTAAATCAATGTAGTGGCATAGGATACTTGTATGTATCCTATGTTTGGGCTGCCAACCCAAATCAAGGCTTTAAAAAACATGTATTTACCGATTAGCTCCACTGTTAAACTCACCTGCTTAATATTGTGTAGGTCTTTTGTGCATAACCAAAAAAAAGCTTGATGTGTATGGACGCAGGGGTAAGTGGTTTTACTAGGATCTTCTAATTCCAGTCAAAATCACCATGATAAATCCTTGGCAAAGTAGAAGTAATACAAGTAGCACCAGTATAACTAGTAGCAATAGTAGTAGAATATCAAGGGTGTCAAATCCATTTAAATCACTGGCCATGTACAGCCCACTTGAATCCTAAGTGGGCTGGAGCAGTAAAGCTTAAAAAATGTTTCCCTTACTTTACGTAAGTTTTTGTGAGTTTTCGAGACTTCTCAAACATCAATGTGATTTTTTTCACAGAAAAACCTAAAAAAGAAAATTGCACAGTAAAATGTTTTTAAGCAATAAAAGTAAAAAAAAAAAAAAAAGAATGTGGGAGATGTGACGCAAACAAAAATTCACGTATTTGATTTAATATTTAATTAGTTGTTTTTTAATTTCCTAGAACACCTGATTAAAGAACATTTTAAGAAAGAATTTTCTGTCAATTATTTCACCGTTCAGCCTTTAAATGGGTTAGAAAAAAATATTGCAGTTCTGGCAATACATTTCACTTTCTCCAAATTGAAAAAAGAAATGCTGCTGCAGCAAGTCAACGACCCATCAGCAAGACTCTCTGGGCTTACACTGTTATGGAAATGAAAAATAAATTACTTTATTGTGTAAATTAAATGTATCTTAATGCACAGAAAATATTCCATTTTCAATAAAAAAAAAAAAAGAAAATGATATTGTAAAGATTAAAAAAAAAAAAGAAACGTTTCAGTCTTAAATTGAACACTAACAATAAAAAAAAGTTTTCTCTCAATTAATGTTTCATCTGTTAATCACTCTGCTGTATGACAGGCTGTAGGTTAAATCTTTGTCAGCAAGAAAACTGTTAAACTCAGGAAAATACTGTTAGAGGTCCAATTTTTATGGTGTCCTTCTTTAAAATTTCCACATTTTTCCAAAGCCATCCACTGGGCCACTTTTGGCCAATGGGCCATATGTTTGACACCCCTGCACTACATGGACAAAAGCACTGGTTTTCCTACACATCACACCTACAGGAAGCTGCTCAGCCATGGAAACCATGCAATGAAGCTGTCCGCTCACAGTTTTTGTGCTGATGTTAATGTCAGTGGAGGTTTGAAGCCATGCAGTTACTGACAGAAAAGAGTGTTGTTGATTTTTACGCACTCAGCGACTCCGCTCCGCACTTTGCTTGGTCTGCTACTTCATGACTGAGTTGCTATGTGTCCCAAATGCTTCCTCTTTGCAGTAATACCACTAACAGCTGATCTTGGAATAACAAGGAGGGAAAAACTTTCATAGTATCACACTTGAATTCAGTGAGATCTTTAGAACGACCCATTCTGTCACAAACGTATACTGCATGGTTGATTTTATGCACCTATGACAAGTGTGGCCCATCTCTTTTGTCCATACAGTGTAACTTTACATATTTGATTATATCTATTGTATTTTTTTTATCAGCACCATTAACATTTGCTTGTGGGACTGATTCACACTGTAAAGCCACCATGGAAACTTCATCATGACGCAAGTTCAGTAGTGGCCAACATTTCTCAGCTCATAAGCTGGTCAAGAATTTGGGGTTTCTTCTCTCTTAAGAGAAAGGAAATATTTCCAGTGACTCACTGATTGTGCTGATACATTTCACAGTGGTTTGGACACATTTTGTGGAAAAGTCAAATGCGTTAAATAAACTATCACAAGCTCAGGAGACGTGCTTGTAAAAATGCAACAAAAAGTAAAACAAACAATAAAAAACAGCCACAAACACAGATGTGTAAAATACAGTATGTTCTGTGTTTATATCAAAATTAAGGGGGAAAAATGCATTTAAAACATTTTAATGCTTTTAAACACCAAACAGATTATGTTGAACCTTGTGCTTCATAGTTTCATGATTTATAGGGTAGATTTGCATGAGTCACACTTTACAGTTTTTATCATATATCGTCTGAAACAAGCTGTTTTACATCTTCAACAATGCCAACCTACCTTTAAGAGCATTTCTTTCCCTGATTGGCTCAACTGAGCTGTGTGCCTTAGATGACCATATTATGCACTGAAGAAAACAGTGAAAGATTTGGAGGAGTCTGAAGCTTTAACTCCACAATGATACATTGTGTTTATTGTCTATCTAACCATGTCTTACACACACAATGAATAACATTATTAATCTGTTTTTTTGCGAATATATGTGTTTTATTTCCTATTTAGTCTATAAATTCTAAAATTAGTTACTTTACATGGATATTAGGCTGATTTATATCACCAAGACACTGTTTGAGATGACATTGTATCTTACAACCGTTTTGAAATCTTGTTTCAAGACCTCCTAGTAACAATTCACAATTTAGACTTTTGTTAATACATGGGTCCTGGGTTCAACTCCACTATCTAGCTAGGAATTATTGCTATTACTCCAAAGGACATGCTGTTATTATTTATTCCTGATGGAGCTCAGTCTCGGAGGTCAATCTCACCTCTACCCTGTAAAAATGCTATCAGCGGTTTTCTAAGCACCTCTTTTGTTGCTCTGAAAAATGATCTGTGCAATCTGGAGTGTGTCTCCTGTCACTTTCAGCGGCTAAAAATTCTGTTTCATTACCAAGAGAATGACAGTTAATGGGAAACAGAGTGGTTGAGAGTGCAAAGACACTCTAGGTTGTCAGCAACGTGTCCCCGAACAATAGCCATAAGAACTTTCCTGGCTAAACCGCACAATGTTGCTGATTCGTTAAAAAACAAACAACCAAAAAAACCAAACAAAATTCTTCATAGCTTTTTGATCTTTTTAGCATTAGAATGAAATCTTAATCTGCTGCTTTTGTGTCATTACCCATCATCCACAGGAGAGGCTGTGGAGCTGCAGCCGGAGCATGGCGCGAGCGAGATCCCCGGTATCCGAAAGCCCAATAAAGAAGCCGCCTGGCTGGGGCCCAAGGAAAGCGCCGTACGCCAACACAGACAGGAGATGAAGACCAAGATGAAAACCAATAAGGTGGAAGAGGTGAAACCTACTCGGCCCAAACAGGCAAGGCGAAGTGGCGTGTCTGTTTAATTTCTGTAGAGGTTTAACAAAGTCACACTCATGTGATTTTACCTCTATTTTAGGAGCTGTATTTACACTGTGTTACATTTTAATAACACATGGGATCATTACAATACTCGGTTATTTTAAAGTCTGGTAAGATTTTGCTTTGAGACACTGGGATCACATGAAGCTTGCGCCACATATCAGATGTAGACGCTGAGGTAAAATCGCCTGAATTATGCACTGCAACAGAGCTTAGTGTTGATATAAGATTGTATAAACCGAGTACATCTACTGTAGTCCCTTTGAGTGTGGTGGAACAGCTGCACTCAGACTTCACAGACATGTGCTGCCCCCCTCTGGTGCTGCAGGTTCTGATCTTTTAGACGGCTTTGAAGATATTTAAACGGACGAACCTTCAACCTTTAATACCCCTGACCTGCTCTGAGTGAGATTTTTGGGAAAAACTCATAATTTTTATCCATCATCTGTGCACTAAAACAATCAGGTAAAGGTTAAATTGCTTTGCTGGGAACATTAGAACTTCTCAACAAGATTTCTGGCGGATACCGATGAGTCATTATTCACAAGTGGCTTTCATAAACAGAAAGACCTTTAGCTGTAGCTGAACCGAGTCAAAAATGTGCCAATAGCTTTGCAAACCTGCTGTTGATGTGCATTGGAATAATTGGTTTTAATTGATTTTAAAATAAAATTTTAAAATATGAAAATTAAAAAGACACATGAGTGAACAGATGTTTGATTTTCAGAGGGAGCCTTGAAGCTCCAGCACACCTAAATGCCACTATGGATGCCCATGGGTTACACGTGCTATAGCTTTGCAGTTGAATTGAATTAAATTCCTTCCTTTCCAGTACAACAAGATTCAAGGTCAACTTCTCCTTTCACACAGTAAAACTGAAAAAAACTCCCTAACGGTAAAAAGCGATTGAATAATATTATAAAAGACAATACAAATATACGATGTAAGTATAAAAGTATGAATACAACTCAAGTCTCTTCAAGTCATTGTTTGTATTGTTTGTACATGTATTACTTGTACTGTCTCTCTAGTGTTTTGCAATCCTGGATTTATTTATTAGTTTTATTTTATTTATTATTATTATTATTATTTGTATTATTTAACTTTATTTATAATAATTTAGTATTTTTATGTATTTATTATATTCAAATCTTTCTATGACTGCTGTCTGAAACTAGTCTAAGAAAATAAGGATTGCACTCTACAGAATAAACACCCTGTCTATATTAATATGTGCATATAACAATAAATTACTCTTACTTCTATATAAATGAAACAAGGTGCAGTATTCATATAGTGAAAATTGTTTAAAATATGGCTGTAGAGCCAATTTTGCAGTAGCGAGCTGTAAATTCTTGTGATTTGGCTTCACAGTTTCAGTTTTGTTTGGTTATTTTAGTTGAAAATTACATTTTACTGATACACTGTCAAATCCTAACAACAGTCACCTCATCGCCATCTAAAGCACATGTACACACTGCAATAGTTTATTTGCACATCCTTGAGAGACAAAATAACAAAGTGCAGTATAACAAGAGAGACACCTCAATGTCAACCATATGTATTTAATTTGTGTAACATACTGGGATATTTATAATTTGAGCTGTTTTGTTGTGTTTTGTAACTTTGCAATATATTGTATTATTTAATTTTTAGCTACTTACTGTTCTTACTGTCTCAGAGCAACTGTGACCACATAATTTCCTCAGACATTAATAAAGTATTCTGATTTTGATTCTCAAGATGCTTTTTATTGCAGGGTATAAGGTAAAGACCTTACAATAACACAAAAATGTTAGTTTCAGTTTTTCTGAATATTATTCTGTGAATAGCCAAGATTTAGGAAAATCCAAATTGTTATTACGAGAAGAAAGAGAAAAAAACGGCCCTTTGTAAACAAAGGTGACTCACATGTAGTTATAGTTAACTATAACAGCCTTGCTGTGGACGTGACAGGCTTGTTGTTCTTATGTTTGCTTTTTTCTAAAGACTCAGTGTCAGCAGGAACTCGACCAGGTCCTCGAGCGGATATCCAAGATGCCCTTCAGAGATAACAGAGGTCCTCTGGAAGACCTGTATGCCCTGCATATCCCCAACTGTGACAAGAGGGGGCAGTATAACTTAAAACAGGTGACTCTGGGCTTTTTGGGAAAGAGGGCGGTAAGCCCAGAGGTTATACCCAAATGATAATATGCAGGTATGGAGAGGTGAGGTGGGCATCGCAACCACCATCTCTAACAAAATAATCGGTTGCACTGACATATCAAACCCTACAGTCATTTTCTCATCATAATACTGATAATAATAATAGTAATAATAATAACAGTATTAATAATTATTATAATGATAATAACAATTCAATAAATTGAACACGAATTACTAAAAAGGGGGGATTGCACATTGTGAACTGATAAGCTTCTTTTTGTGCATGCACTTTATAAAACATGTATAGTAAGACTGCTAGCTTAGCATGAAACGTACAGGTAACAAAACTACAACATAAATTCTGTTTTTCAGTGCAAGATGTCTCTCCATGGTCAGAGGGGGGAGTGCTGGTGTGTCGACCCACACACTGGCCGACCCATCCCATCAGCTCCGACCGTGAGGGGTGACCCCAACTGCAGCCAGTTCCTCACAGAGCTGGAGCTCCCTGACATGGCCCAGATTTAAAGTGTCATCAAACATCCCAAAACATAAAAGGAAAAAGAAAAACTGTAAAGAGGTTGGGAACAAAGAACATCAGAGTAAGCTATGTATTATCTGTCTGTGCGTATGTGTCTTTAGTTCGTACAATGACACTGACATTTGAAGTCTTAACCACCAAAAAGGATTAAATGATAGAATCCAGCTTGCTGCGTAAGATGTAGCTGCAGATTACTTTTAGAGGGGAATGAGTGGAGATAAGACTCCCTTTTCCCACTCAGATATTCAGTAGGCGTCATCTGGAGCGTCGGTGACTATGCTTTAGTGATTTTGACTTTGCTCGGATTGCTTTGTTATCAGTGTTTTGTACTGTATGCATTGAAAAATGAAACGCCTTCAACATATGTGATGTTTCGAGGTGTGTTTTAATGCTCTAGCTTACAGACTACTGTTGGTTTAATACTATACACTAGGCTTTGAGTACACCTGGCTATTAATACAAAGTATTAAAGATGAAATGTAGTACCTGTTGGAAGTAGCGTGCATTAAATGTTCAGCCGAAGGACATGACCGTAAGTGATAAACAGATAATGTCATTAAAACTACGATATAATCAATCTGTGCACGTCATCATTCATGTGATGTGAATGACTTGAAAGCTTTTCAGAATGAATGAGCGAACTTGACAATGTTCAAACCTTGGAGATTTAGACTGTCTGTGCAAAAGTGTCAAGCCATCCCTCATTTCTTTATGTTTTTCTTCATAGAAGCCAGATTTTTCTGGCTTCTAAAGTTTTAACCCACTTAACAATGACCTATTAATCATTAAAGCACATAGCAAACAATTTAGCAAGGAAGCAGTTTGAAGTTTTAGGTATTTTGTTAATAGCAGGCTTTTCCAAAAACTAGCTATTAGTGCTATTAGCTAAAAACTTGGCCTACTTGGGCATAGTGTCGAGTGTAGCAACAGCTCTTATGGAGTGATGAATCCAAATTTGATATTTTTGGTACAAATCATCATCTGTATGTATGAAAGATGGTTAAGGGAGAGGTACAACAGTGAGTGTCTAAGAGGGTGGAGGCTCAGTCATCGTTTGTGGCTGCTTTTCAGCCATTAGTGCTGGAGATCACAGAAAAGTAAAATCAGACTTTGCATGACAATGATCCCAAACACACTGCCAATGCAGTAAAATCATACCTGGATAGAAAAACACACAGTGGAACACTATCAGTCATGGTTCGGCCTCTCTGAGCCCGGATCTCATCATTATTGAAGCAGTGTGGGATCATGTTGACAGAGAACAGAACAGAAGGCAGAAACATCCAAAGAAGAGCTTTGAATGTCCTTCAAGAAGCCTGGAGAACTATTCCTGAAGAAGACTTCAAGAAATGTTGTTCAGACTGTGCTGAATAATAAAGGTGGTCACACCAAATATTGACTTTTAAGTTTGTTTCTATAAGTTCTATAAACTCTACTCTTTATACTGTATTTCCATGAATGTTTGCACATTTCAGAAAACTTGCTGCAACCATTCCCCATTCTCCTAGCAGAATATAAAGAAATGATGGGTCAAGACTTTTGCACATTACTGTATGAATAGACAGTTTTATAATACCAGAGCCTGCATTTCCCCAAGTGAAAACATTAAATATAGTCATACCGTTTTGAATTCAAATAATATATATATTGGTGCATACTTTATTGACTTTGCAGTTGTAGCTTGTTCATACTGACCCCAGCAAGCAAAACTGCAGGACTGAAAGTGTGAAGAAAACATGGTCTTTGGATTTGATCACTTTCTGCAGAAAACCTGATTTACCCTGTCCTCTATTATCAAATCTCACAATAACAGTGATCTCCAAGCATTTTATTTTATAAGGTCAAGACCCAGCAAGAGTGAAAAATCACCTGTGGGCAAGCGCAAAGCAACAATGCGAAGGAGAAAAAGTCCTTCCTACACTCAAAAATATGAAATTGAGTGGTTGTTACATGTACAAGATTCAAACATGTTTCTATGGTGAACGTAATTAAAACATCTGCATGAAAATTCAGCAACTTAATTTGTTCTTCTTGAGATGAAATGATACAATCTAGTAAGAGTGGTTAGTTGCCTGGACTCGAGAAATTCACAAGATCACATTAGATGTCGAACTACAGGAAAATCGCTGGAGTTTTAAGAGGCAGACAACTACACCCACACCACGTGTATGCTATTGCTATTTATTGTGGTTTAACCTGTCAAGGACAAAAGCATACAGAAAATTCTGCATCAAGCCTTGTAATCATAGCTTTCCTACTTTTGTTAAGCCTGTTGGTTTGACAGCTTGGTGGTGTGATGGTTAGTGCTGTTACCTCACAGCCAGAAGGGCCTGCGTTCAAATCCACAATCTGGCTGGTTTGCAGTGTGTATTTAGAGTTAGGTTAACGGGTGATTATAAATTATCCATGAATGGAAGTGCAAATGGTTGTTTGTCTCTATGAAATCATCAACCCCCATATTGGTTCATTAAGCAAGACTAGCAGTAATTGCCTTGATTAACAAATTAGTTGTTCAAACAACAAGTTTTCATTGTGTTTTCCTAAAGTTTTTCACTTGTGTAGAATGAATTAAAACAAATTTCACTTTACATACTTAAATAAATCACTTCAAGTCAATGTAAGTATACTACGTTGAGCCAACGTAATTTGGTTACATTAAACCACCAAATGCCAAATGTGTTGGTTTGACATGGTCAAAAATGGGTTATTGTACTTGGGTAAATCACGTGGAAAAAGCTGCCATGATTAAATTGTGTTCATCCAACAACAGATTTTTTTGAGTGTAGGAAGAAGAAATGTTAGGACAGGCAGGCGTTCACCCTGAGTGGTTGGGGAATGAAGGTAATAAGATGAATGGGGAGTGAAAGACAGGGGAGTGAAGAAAGAGTCCTAATGGCATCATGTGAGGTCCTCTAGCTGCCAAAAAGAAAAAATAACGAAAGGTTGGCTTATGTGATCCAGCCCTAACTATATGATTTATCAAAAAGGAAAGTTTTAAGCTTAATCTTAAAAGTAGAGAGGGTGTCTGTCTCCTGACAGGAGTGGGGCCTAATAGCTGAAGTCTTAAACTCCCATCCTACTTTTGGAACCACGAGTAAGCCTGCAGACTAAGAGTGAAGTACTTTATTGGGATAAAATGGTAGTGTGAGGTCTTTAAGACATGACAGAGAATAATTGTTCAGGGTCTCAGAATTCTAGATCTCGCAGAGAGCCGATGAAAACAAGCTAACTTCTCTTTGTCATCCCATAAGTGCTCTCGCTGCAACGGAGAGCAGCCAAAACCACTCAGTGATGTCACAGAGAGCCGTTCTGCTTTGACAGCAGATGGAAGCCACCTGCGTGAAGACTCACACGGCTGCCTTTAACAGTGTCAAGGTCACAGAGATAGCAAAACGCAAAACACACAACTACTGACTCAACATGTTAACCATGGAGGCCCCTCATTAAATACTCGTGACAAAAGTGCAGACGTACAGTTTTTGTGAGTACATGAACTTTATTTAAATAGTGATTAGCCTTTACAAAAAACAAAAAAACGAGTACATCAATTACACACCTGATAAATATTTCACCATAATGTTCACATTAAAGTGTTCAGAGTGTTACTGTGTTGTTGTGTTTACACGTGTGCCTGAATCAACAGCATGCCAGAGGTTTGCACTGAGAAAAACAGGCTGATGTGCCGCTGTCAGTGTTCCCCAACCATCGTGATAAAGCGAGGAGACATTTCTATATTTCATTGACTGAATATTAGGATTACACAAGCAAATTAGGCAAATGCTTGACAATAGAATAAATCTTTTCCTCTGTCGTCATAGCAGCACTTTGACTGGAAGATCACGATAGTCTTTGTCAGCAACCGACTGAAGAGTGAAAACCACATCCACACCTAAAATTGTTTTCCTCTTTTGGGCTTGATCTGTCCCTCATCCAACAGCTCTGTGGAGCCACATGCAAATCAAAATTCAAACTGGTGTGGGGTAGAAGGCACTTGAATTTACATAAAAACTCAGCGACCTTGCTCTTCGCAAAATGAAGTACTCGATGAACCCTGAGAGCAAGTCACCATTGGCCAGCACATTTGCCTGTGTGGTGGCAGTGAAGACCCTTCACATGGAAAAAATAATCAATGCGGGACCTTTGCATATGATTTGTGTGCGAGCTGTGAAGGGAAATGCACAGCACCGAGTCTGGCAGACAGTAGTTTGAGCAGACTTTGCTCATGTGAACTGAAATCAGAGCTTTTGAGAAGCTGAGAACTACAAGGGTATGGTACGCTTAGCACACACACACATACACACACACACATACAGTCACACTCAGGAGCATGCACACATACTTTATACATACATTTACAAACAGTGGAAACAGCTGTCTGGAAAGGGAAAGTTCTATGGGTCTGTCTCAGCTTACACCAACATCAATAACAGAAAATTAAGAATGTGCATAAATCTGACAATAAGAAAACTCACGGGTTAAGATGGCAGGACCTAATGTCCTTCCTCATAAGGGCTTATTTATCAAAAATGCAACCTGTTTGGAACATCCTGTTTCACATGCATGCAAAGCTTGGCAGAGAGTGGCACCAGCCACAAATAAGTTTAGTCCAAGTGCACTGGAGGACAAAAAAAAAGATATAGACTTAGCTGATTAGGATGGAATTTTATAGGTTTCTTTTTCTTGTCTTGAGACAACCAGTTGAGATGAGGAAATTACTAGTCCCAGCGCAATAACAATCTGGCACATAACCCACCTCTGCTAAATTGCAAACCCTTGTTTTTGTACAAATTAAGCAATCAACAAACATAACTTGTTTAATTAGAAAGCGTTGCAGACACTGGTTTACTTCCTTTTTTTTTTTTTTTGATCCGCCAAGCTAACCAGCTGCTACCTCTAGCATCATATACAAAACAACGATTCGAGTCTATGCTACTAATCTTCTCATATAACTTTAATTGTCTCAGCCAAATAAATGTGCTGTGTTACTAAAATGCCAGACTTCATTAATGCTTGTCAGCTTCTCATAGCAAACCTTTTCATTTCTGAATCTATGTTGATCATAAAATTAGCTGCATGACCATAATGAAAAAAAGTCGCTGTTAGCTAATTTTGAGCTCCAAAAATGCCTAACAAGTACCAGTAGACTGAAGAAGTTACTTGGAAGTGATTAAACGTTTCTCCCACTAAAAACGCTACGTCCAGATGAACAGAATCAACCTTTTGGGAAGTGACAGTGGACACCTACAGCCAACTTAGTCACTGTGTCACAATGTGTATACATCCTTTAAGACACTTCCATGTTGTACATTATCTGCACTTACACTCTGCATTCATTTAGACAGTGTAGAATTTGTGAAAATGTACAAGTTATCAGTCATTAGACCACAAAATAATAAATTCTTCAACACTGAAGATATTCTTCTACATTAAATGCAGATAAATTAGTGCCTGGCGGATATAAGAGTCTTAAGACTGATCTCCATACCAATATTTGGCCAACGTATAGGGTGATATTTTCTTTACATTCAGACTCCCCCATCTCTACTTCACCTATTTAAATTTAAATGTATTTTTATGCCATAAATTTTGATTTTATCCGGTTGTTAAGTGATGACGTGACGAATTCTACTTCCGGGCCTAAAGTAGTCTGCATTTAATATGGCTTTTGTGTTGTTAACATGTTTAATGTTATGTATTTTCTTCTATTTAATCTCAAAAAGCTCCTAAAACAGTCAGTGATCACTGTTGACCTCCCTTGGCTTTTATTACCACTAATCATTTATTTAAGCTCAGTTTTTAAAACCTTAGGATGTAACTACAGCCCATCCCATGCAGCAGTGTATGAATGACTAACCTCGTATTGTGGATGGATTATCTCAGTTGTTCTCCTGGCTGAAGTTTGGTCCTTTTACAGCATCCTGCCATGCGATTACATTTGTTCCTGACCACCAAGAACACTCACGTTAACTTTTATCGAGTGGAAAAAAAGTTAGTTATATTATGCTAACATAGCTGTGTCGCTAGCGGTCACGTAGCACATCATTATATACCAGCTAGCCAAACTTCAGTAACCCTACAAACGTCACTGCTGTTTAGTTTTCTGTCTTCATTTATATTAGAAGTGATAACAGAGCTGTACGTTTTAATTTGTTTCCAAAACCCCGCAGTCAGGACATGCTATGTTGTATTTAGATAGAAGCTAGCGAGCTAACTTCCTGCTAACTTCTAACTCCGTTAAATGTCATAAATTAAGTATCAATAGATGCCTGGATGTTAAACTGAATTGTTACACCTGGTAGAGCAGAACGCTGATCATTTTATTAAAGATGAAAGACTTTAGACAGTTTTTCAACTCTCAGTAATGCCATAGTGATCGTTTGATATATGGACCTGCAGCGGAGTTTAGGCCCAGACACGGCTAGTGACGTCAGACTTAACGACCAGATAGACAAATAGCTCATATAAATTAGTGCCTGAAAAAAAAGCAAAAAAATTGCCCGTGTTAGCAACCTAACTAGCATTAGTTATTTGTATTTCCCCCTGTATGCTCAAATTTGTAAGCAGGATCAGACATTAACCATTGGGTACTAGTAGAACCCTTAATTTAGCACTCAAAATAACAATGGAAGTTATGGAAGTACTTGATTTGTGACACAGTGAGTACTAGACGATATTCCCACTTAGCCACCTAGCATATTTATCATCACCATTGCAAATATATAGATATAAAAAAATATTGATATTTAGCCACATTTAAAATATGTCTTGTCTTTTTTTGGAATAAATTCTATAATAGTCGTAGCACACAACATACGGTCTCTATATGATCTATGATTATGAAGAGATAAGGTGTTAGCTAACCTCAAAAATAGTACACAGTCAGTGGGAAGCCAGAATAGAGCTTTACATGTGCAGATTCACTTAAGCAAGCTTTTTGATTTGGCTCCCTTTACAAAATTACAAAAAAAAAAAAAAATTAAAGATGATAGAATCCATCACACCTGAACATATACAGTATAAAACCATTTGTGCCATATTTTCCTGATTGTCAGTCATAAAGTGTGCTACCTTGATTGGCAGGCTTTACGAAAAAAATAGGGCTCAATGAGTACAACCGGTTTGCCCTCATTCATTGCTGTTGTTGTCGAGATCTTTGCACTGCAGTTCTCCTCCAGCGTAGTTGATGCCGGGGATCTTGACGCCAAACCGGTCTACGCACCAGCAGATCCCCCTTTTGCGACCGCGAGATGGCTTGCACTATGGGTTAAGAAAGCAAGACTGGAATAAAGAACTTGTTTTCAAATCATTTGTTGTGGCATTTTGACTTTGTTAGACTGTCAGATATCAAAGTAGCAGTGCACTCTAACTTTTTGATACATTTATACCTGTTTGCGCTTGAAGAAGCCCTTCTTGTCACAGTTGGGAACGTACAGTGAGAGAGCAAAGACCTGAGAAGTGTCCTTCATGGCCTGGATGAGATTATCTAGTTTTCTTCTGCAGGGGCCCTAGAGTCACACAGAACATAAATCTAAATGTCTGCTTGATTACAATGCATATACATGCAAAATATTTCAATTCTGGTTAAAAATTATCTGGAAAATTTGAGAAGCCAGATGCAGTGGTATGCAATATCTGATTTTGTAGAGCCAAAGTTTGTTCATTCAGAGGAAAAAAACTAAAAATAAAAAATTGTTCAAAATCTTGCAAAAAAACCAACAGATCTTAGTCAGTGTTTTGTTTTTTTTTTTCTAATTTTATTTACCTTGGTATGCATCTTTGTAATCTCTACATCACTTACAAAATGAGGATCCAGTTTATCTATGCTGAGTGGAGCCAAGTTGCTGGCAGGCCCAAGCTTGGCCAGCTGCTTCTTACGGTCCTTGGCCTGCTTCATGGCCTGGGCCTTGCGACTGCTAATGTGATCTCCATATAAGGGCACCTTTGTTTGTGGTGGGACTGGGACACGTAGCATGTCATCATGAGGCTGTCCACCTATTTGGGAGGCAACAAGACAGAAAAGAGGTAGATCACTTATTCGTTTTCTGGGGAAAAAAAGGTGTTATTTACACCAAAATGCATTGCGTCTATGGCCTCATGTGTTCCTTTGGTATAAAACATTTGCTATTTTTGGAAAATTTCGAAAGCCTTAAAAACCTGTTGCTGCTGGATTTCAGAGTCTGTTGGAGCATTATTACTGCCAACAACATAACACTGAAGAATGTAATTTAGCACAATAAAACTAACAGTTTTTGCACTGAACCAAAAAGTGTATTGCACCATGCTTGGGCATGTACAGATGCGTGTTTCTCCAAGGGCTAATAAAGCAGCAATACTCTGAAAAAAGTTCTGAGTTTCCCAACTCACTTTTAGTATAGTAACTGGTAGAGTCCCACCAGTATACAGGATTTTAAGACAGGTAACAATATCAATATTTGGTGATGTAAATATCCTATATGTCGGACAATATTTTTTTTCTTTCAGGTACACAAAGCATGCACAATTTCCCTAAAAAATTGCTAAGTGAGTCATTAATAAGATGACTCACGCACCAACTACAATGTAGTTTAAAAATAATCTTATCATGGCAAGTTGAGGATGACTGTTCTACTCAGATCAGCTGGTTGTTGTGTTTCAAAACATGTTATGCCAATCGGGAAGTTGCATAGTGCCCTCTGGTGGACACACTGCACAACATCAACACTCATAACATAGTTGAAGGGTGTTTCTTCCATCTCTTCTTTACTATCATTAATCTACTTTTATAAATACAGATATAGTTAGATTTGCTAGGAGTGAATATATATCACAAACATCAAACAATGTTCTTACACATGTAACATATCTGCCTGTGTCAGAAACCTAGCAAGGATTAATCATTTGTATTTGCTATTGATGTTCAAATTTTTCACCATGAGCAGACATTAATCATTTGGTTACTCGTTGAACCCTTGAGTATGAACACATTTATGCACTCAAAATAAAAAGTATTTTTATGATTTATTGGTATGAATAGATGAGGTGTTAGCTAACCTGAAAAATAGTACACAGTCAGTGGAAAGTGACTTATAAAGTGGTTGAATGGCAATTCTCGTGTTTCTTCTTTACATTTTAATTTTATCAGCCGTTATAAATGTCAGTAAGTGTCAAATAAATGCCAGCATGATGCTTTCAATAACAAAAAGTTTAACTAAATCTTTTTAATGCTGATCCTCTACACCCCACAGTTTGGGAACCAAACAAACAGATTTGCAGCCCAACAACTGTAAAGCATGTCTCTGTTAAACATGGCTTCCTTTACTGCAGAAGTTTGAGTCACACAGGACTACTGTTCAACATTTCATCTGCAGTCAGTAATGGTGGGCCATTTCCACTGGATGCTTACACATTAAAGATGAAAAACAAAACAAAAACAGCAGTAGTAATCATTCCAACAAGTCAACAGCTGTAATATTAGTCCTGCGTGAACGTGGCTCGACATGATGGGTCAAAATTAAGAGCACCATGACTTCCAACCTGGATTTGTAACTTCTTGAACTGCCAAATTAAAAAGCTCAAGAGGGCACAAGGCAGCAGTTTCCAATTTGGAAATGTCACAACACAACGTGATGATTTCACTTGCCCCAGCTAAATGCTTATTTAGCACAGTTAGTGGCTACAAGCCAGATTCAGATTGGATGTGTTGACATACGGGACAACATAAGCTACATTTATGGCAAGTCAGGCTGCCAGTTTGGGGTATATGTAGACCAGGGGTTTTAAAACTTTTATAGCATGTGACCTAAATGAGATATTTAGTCTCACCCTGGCACCCATGGCCATGAAAACATGCTATTACCCTTGTCATGTGGCAAGCCACCAAAAAACAGCCGCAACCCATTTTGGGTACCAACCCCCACAGAAAGCTTCATGTACAAGTATCTTTCATCTGTGCAAAAACACTGCTCTGTGCTAAATTTTGGGGAGTCGCACAAACCTCAGCACTCGCCCCTCTCCCTTGTCCCCATCCTCAGCCACAGTGACTGCACTGAGGCCAGAGTGAGTGACTGTGGCTATTTCCCCTCCCAAACAGCACTATAAACTGATATTTCATCGAGTTTCTATCCTGAAACATGCATTAACTGTGCATGTGTCCTAAGCCCTCGTTGGCCCATTTCCACTGCTGGGTCACGCACTTGTTTCCGCTTTCGTTTTGGCAGATTGAAAACTCCACATATAAACCTCTGTAGTTCTGCCAGTGACGTGGTCGCTAAGCTACTAAGCTAACTGCGTGGTGAACTGAGGTCACTGTGTAGCTGCAAATGATGCTTAAAACCTTGATGACTGACGATGATGAAGCTCATGATGATGATGTCATCCATCCATTCCCCTTAATGACAGGCTCTTGGAAAACAGAGATTCCCCCTAGTTTCCCGCTGACAATGTTTTTTTTTTCTCTCTTTCCCCAGGGAAATCTGAGGCAGCTCAGCGCCAGTATGTCCAATCAAGTCTTCACTTGCTAATCCCCAAGCTTGTCTAATCTGACGTGTGCTGACTGATCACATCTTTCACTTTTCCCCCCTTTCTTCCTGCCTCTTTTCCTCTTCGTGATCCTGGAGAGCTATGCAGCTCCCTGCAGGAATTAATGACTTAAAAAAATCTTTTCTTCATCTATCCAATCATTCCATGTATTCTCCCTTGCCACATCTGTCCAGACGTTACTGTACATCCTTTCAAATGTAAAAACTAGATTTTTAGCTGTTGTTACAACTTAAATGCCATCTTATGTCACAGGTTTTCTGCTCTCTTACACACAGCAAATATGGAAAATATGGTCAGACTGCACACACGAACACTTGTGCATTAATATAGCTGTACATGCCTATTATGAATGCATATATGCATGCATATCCACAGCCCAGGGTTGTCAGGTGTCTGCAAAGCGTTTTTACTCTATGGGACATTTGCTCATGGGTGTGCATGTGGGTTTTTTTTGTTTAATTTATGTGTCAACAGAACGCCCAGCAGGAGATTGGGAGTTCATGATGAAGCTGACTGCCGGATAGACAGACGGGGGATCAGAAACCCACGCTCAGCCTGCATTCTGCTGAATCACTGCACAGCCGGGGCCTGCCTGCAGCGCCGAGCCGGAGAGAGGGGGAGGGAGTGGAGGGAGAAGACTGTGTATAGATGTGAAGAAGAGGAGACCAGGACGGGACTAACAAAGAGTGATGAGAGGGAGCAAATAAGTAAAGGTGAACCGATCAATCCAGATATCCATAGTATCGATACCGACGCTGGTATTGGTATTGGATTGATAATAGTGATAGGATCGATGCTTTGTTTCTATCCTCTATCTTCAGTATGTCTTTCACTGAATTGTATTAAATTAATTACTGACAAATGTCACATGTATTTTATTTATAGCTTATGACACATTTAAAATAACAGGCAGATTTAGATAAAAAAAAAACAACAGTATCAAAATACAGAAAAAGCAAAAGGTGTGTTTTATTGTGGGAAGTAAAAATCACAGCTCTCTCTCAATGCACTCTTCTACATAAGCTGCAATTACAAATTAAACGTATCGGTATTAGTATCAGCAATATTGGCCCAGTATTTGCTTGGTATCGATCGTATATTGTACTGCACAACTCTAATTGAAAGACAGCACTCACTATAAGCAAATAACACATTTCTGGCTGGGGATCAAAGCTGACCTTCAGTTCAAAAGTAAGATTTTGATTCACGCTCTTTTCCCATTTTCCACCTCTTGTTACTGGACTTGACTAGAAAATAGAAAATAGGTAGACTAGAAAATAGTTCAAGTTATTTTTTTTTCCTTGCTCAGCCCGCTGGCGTTTAAAACAGAGTAGGAATATTTATGTTTCCATTGAAACTCTGCAGGAAAAACGGAGCAAGAGATAGAATGGAAACGGTGAATTGTGGAGATGGTGGGATAGAGAATGAGGTGGCGGAGAGAAGGAGAAGAAGAAGAATAGGTTGGAAAAGATGAAGAGGGACAGCAGCCAGGCAGGGAAAGAGGAGAAGAAGGCTGTGTGTTGGGACAAAAACAAAGGTGGGTCAGGTGTTGGAGAAAAGGCACAGGTGGTAGACGAACTGACAAAAGAAAGGAAGAAAGGTCTAAAAACAAAAAAAAAGAGACAGGTAACCATAGAGGAAGGTATGTGGGCAAAACATGATTTCACACCTTGAAGACAGTGAGTGCAAGCTAAGGCAGCTCTGCTGGAGCCACAGAGGAGCCCCGCTGAGAACCACCTGTAATCTTCTCCCTTTTTATGTCGTCTGACTGGAAGAGGGAGGGGAGGAGAAGCGGGACGCCGCTGATTTAAGGCTCGCAGACCCACAAGGGCCCTATAGTTGATCACCACGGGACACACCAACTGAACTGCTGAAAGAGTTCACGGGGGTCAGCTCAAGTGCTGAGGTGACTCCCATCAGCCCCTCAGAAGCAAACTGAGTAGAAACAAAGTTGCAGGAGAGCGGAGAGCGCAGTGAAATTATTCATCCTTCTCGCTCTCTGAAAGGGAGTTTGTGCATCTCTTGTGGGCTTCATCAAAATTCCTGCACTGACAAGGGAGGAGTAACATCTCTCTCCAGCTGTTTACTATTTCCTTGCACCGTCAGATCTTTGGGTGAAGCAGGAATTGCGCGTGATGACACTATCAGAGCTGTCACGGAGAACATGGAAGTGTTACTGCTGCGTAACCCACATTGTCCCTTTATCTTTAAACTAAATACACAGCACTAAGAGTAACCGCCTCTCCATGTTCCCTTCACAGGTAACCATCTACAAGCCTACCTTTTGACGGATGCAGCAGTTTGTACAACTTCTCGTTCCTGCACACCCCGCGGCCGTGCAGGAGCGCGTGCAGCGGCTTCTCTTCTCCGTTCTTGGGCAGGCAGCGGAGCCCGCGCGTACATGGACCTGTGTACACACCGCACGGCTGGCCCTCTTCGAGCGCGCAAGTCATGCAGCACCCGCAGCCGGGCTCCTTCACCGGCTGGCAGCCCACAGGCACCGGCGGGCACATGGACAGCACCTTCTGATCGCATGGCTCGCACGGCACGTAGGACGAGTCGCAGCCAGCGATGGTCAGCAGCGGAACCAGCAGGAGGGAGAGGCGCATAGGCATGGTGGGTGCGGGTCTGGAGTGAAACTGCGTGGATTGGAATGGAGTGGAGTGGTGACGAGTCGGTGGAGACGAGTATCAGCTAAGCGTTGCGGAGAATCCTTTCTATGTCGCTGGTCTCAGTCCGAACATCAGGCGGGTGCGAGTCGCATCCACAGGTGCTTCTGCGCGCTCACTTGTGAGTGTCAGCTTATCCGATGCTCGCGTGCTCTCTCACTCTGCCGTCCTCCTTAAAACCCCGCAGAGTTACCAAGAGTTTAAAAAAAGAGCCAAACAAACAAATGAAATTATCCAGACACCACGTAAATCTCCCTTAAGTGATGCCCGGTTCAGTTTACGCGCAGGCTGCTCCTCTTCAAATGAAAAAAGGAAAAAAAGAAAGCCCGCTGATTCTCTCTCTCTCTCTCTTTCTCTCTCTCTCCCTCCCTGTGTCTCTCTCACTGTAGGTTACTTCGCCCGCGCAGATTGCGAGCAGAATGTATAATCTGCGGCTTTGAGCTTGCCTTTTAAAAAAGAAAATGCCAGAGGCGAAGCCTGTAACGACGGGTATGTCAAACAGCGCGTGGAGGGGAGGAGGAAGGGTGGTGGTGTGGTGTGGTGTGGTGGTGGTGGTGGGGGGGGATCAGAGGGAGGCGCACTTGTCAAGTCCGTGAGCTGAGATGCTGATTTCACAGGGCGGGTGCTGGCATGCCTCCAGATCTGTCAGACACTAGACGATGCTCCCGTAGGCGACTGAATGAGACCTTATCTTTCTCACTGCACAGTTGCCATTTAGGTATGGTCAGTTTGAAAAAATGAATAAGTCCGTTTAAAATCTAAAGAAGAGGTGTTAAACATAAGGCCCGGGGGCCTGAAGCAGCCTGGCAAAGACTTGACAGGTTTGGTGGACCTATTTTGAACTTTTAACTCTATTTTCAGTCACGGTCAAGTGTGTGGAAAACAGAGAGATAGGATCCAAAAGCAGGACTCAGCAGGCCAGCTTGGAATATGCACAGTTTTGTTGCTGGAGGTCCTTGGCATGAAGGCAAATGACTGAATAGACAGGGTGCGTGTACACACAGGAGGAGATGATGACGATGACATGACAGAGACAAACTGAGGGCTTAAATAGACAGGATAATGGAAGGATAGGAAACAGGCAGGAATAACTCTAATGGAGGAAGTAAACTACACATAATGGATATGTGACAGAAGACTATCACAATAAAACAGGAAACATACACTGGAAAACTAAACACTGACAAAAAGTCCATACTCAAAACGTTGGGTCAACAACAGCTTTGACCCGACTGCCACCCACACTACACCAAAGCAAGACATTCTCTTTTTTTTTGTGATCAACATTTTAAAACGGGGTTGGGGGGGGGTTGGGGGTACAGACATATACAGCACAACTGTAAACTGCAAAGGCATAGGGACAGCAAAGAAAAAACACAAAAACACAAAGTTAAAACCAATTAATGCCCCTTCCAAAGCAAGACATTTTCTTTGAATTAATGAAAGCTTTCTGTTCTAAAATTTTAAAATTAGAGGACAGTCTATGCAACGATCTACCAGAACCTTATGTGTAACCTTTTCTCTAGGTTTATCGTGTAGTTTCACCAGTCTGGCCCGGTCCACATCAAAGTGGGATGTGTGTGGCATGAATTTGAAATCCCTGATCTAAAGGAATTTCTCTGTTTTAGCATTTTACACCTGCTTTGCTTTCATAAACTGGTGAATTTGGCCTTTAAAGGATCCCAAACACTCTTCTATTCTCAGAGAAAACTCAGACTCGTCCAAAAGTTAAGGGTGGACTCTTGCATGTGAAACGGGAACACATTTATAATTCCCCTCAGATATCGAGTCGGCCTCTGTTTTTGTGGCCAAGGCACTGTAGCTTTAAATATTTGCGAGATGCCTGTCTTAACAATAACAAACGAATTCTCCAGCAATGTGTGCTGCAAAGTGTCCAGATCAAGGCGAGCTGCACTCACGGTGACCTTATTTTACGTCTCAGCGAGGTCAGTGTCCACAGTGAGATAAGTAGTCAGCTCTCGCAGAGTGCAGAGCGGTCGTAATTCACTGGATGTTTTGGCAGATAGCAATATATGCCTGAGGATTTCAGATGATGAGCATGTTTGTGTTGTAAGTAAACAGATTATCTGCACACACCAAGATGAATTCATTTAATGCTTCTGACCCCGGTCATGTTCTTCCTCTTGTTCCTCTTCTTATTACTGCATGTACTTTCTAGATTATTTAGCTTTATTTTTCCTCTTTGTTTACATCCTGTTAGATCTTAGTGTTTAAATTGAGGTTATGTGTCCCATAGTTGTATTAATCCAGATGTTTTTAGCTGAAACTGCCCTTTGAAACACCTTTATTCTTCCTCTTTCCCCCTCCTCCCTTTACCCCTCTTTGTGAAACTTTGTCTGCAAATTCTGCTCAGGTCTCCAGACCCCCTGTTTGTCTTTTTCCTTGACCTTTATGCTGTATCGGGTGACGAATGGCGTCACCTGTGGCAAAAAGTCATCTTGGTGTTGCCCACACCGTCTACCTGTGCAGACACGGAAAGAAAGAGCACCATTCAGATTGTGAAGCTGTAAAGGCACGTCTGTGCTTCGCAGGTTCCAACTGCAAAGATCTTCCTCACAAAGCTCACTCTCAGACTCAGCTGCACATCTACGATTCATAAATTGATGATTTATGACCCAGAGACACATTGGCAGTGCTAATATGTCTGCACTACTTTTATTTGTTTCCAGATGTGAGACGGAAAGGATTTGTGGTCCAAGTGCATCTAGGGTTTGTGAACCAGAGTGCAGTGTCTGTTAAGGTTAGGCTTTCTATATAAATTAGCTCTGAGTCAGCTGATGTATATTGGCCATGTGATGCACAGATGGTGACTTTAGCGGCTCTGCATAGAAGGGCAAGGTTTAGATTTCCAGTGCTGTTAATGTTTAGGCCAAATTGTTGTATGTGCTGAGGATTCAGTCCCAAATCTTTAGGAGTCTAAGTTCCGTTAGCTACATGCTTTGCTTGTGGGGGTTAATTGGCACAGATAAGCCATGCTTTAGTACTTACAACTTTAGCCTTAATTCAGTTTGGTATGCTCGGTTCTGACTTAGTGAAATTTTTATCCACACCGGCGCTCTTAGGGCAGGCACACACAGGAAGAGACTGGCAGGATTGTGAAAATCAGAAAATAGTGAAATTTAACAACTTGTGGCTGTAACAGGCAAAATAACTTCTGGTCAGTAAGTTGGTGGGTGCAGAGTTACAGTAAACAGCTCTCAACTTTGAGGTAGGGTGATTTAGGAGCAAAGAATTCAAAAACATAAACAAAAAAGACACCATTTATCCACGTGGACTCAATGCTTGACCCACTAAACATACTGCACTGTTTAGTTGTGTATTGTGCAGTCCAATAGATTGTGGACAGCTATCCAAACAACAGAAAAGTCATGCTAGGGAAAAGCATGGCTGCAGACCACAGTGTGACTAAAATTAATTTTACTGTGTGCAATAATCTACCAATCTCTTTCCCTTTGAAATGGTCTCTTTGAATTCGAGGATCAGGTCTACAATCAATCAAGGTCAGCTCTCATTTTCAAAGCAACTTTGGTGCATCAAGACATCAATGAAAAAAGGGGGTAAGATAGAGTCAGCTTACTATCGGTCAATCATTTTACAATTGTATGGTATCAAGCTGGCAATTGCATTCAATCTGTTTGTGATATAATGGCATTTAACTGTGATAAATTTGAAAAAAAAAATCACAAATCTATTCTTAATCTGTTGCCATTTACACAGAAATGCACATCACAAGCTTACATTCAGGGTCCAACTTAGACTCAGAGATAGTTAAGACATTAAAACAAGAGTAAACAAGTGTAAGACCATGACAATAATGAGAGTATAACCAGTTTACTGGAGAGAGACATGTTGCAGAGTTGAGCTCAGCTGAACATGCTTCTGCATTGGCAGTATTTTGGTAGACCTTGTGGAGTTATGGAGCTTTGTCCGTTGCCAGATGGAGGTAGGGCCCAAAGTAAATGGTACACCTGGTCTGCATACTCCCTTCTCTGTTCTGGCTCACTTGTCAGCCCATCAGTATTCGACATATGCTTAGTTGAGCTTTGTGCTTTGAAAACCCCTATCTGTAGACTCTCTGTAGGCAAATAACTATGCAAAAAGAAACACCCATGACAGCGCAAAAAAAGCATAACCCAGACTGACTGCAGTGTGTTTGTAATTGTGCAACTAGTTGCAAATCTTCCCAATCTGTCTGAGAAGAACTGCACTCCTTCCAAGATGGTTGACTGGTTGCCTCTCAGACCTTTGCTGTAAACTTGTCACGGCTCAGCGGCCCAAGATGAGAGATGGGCTCAAACGCAGATTCAAAGCTCAAACCAGAGACTCAGGAAGTGATGAAAAAAGAACTTTATTTAACAATGACGAGGTGCACAAGGTAAACAGAGCTAAGGCTATGAAGTGAGCAGGGACTATAAACATGAACTATGAGAGGCTACATGTGGTTTAGCCCAGGAAACAAACAGCTGATCCGTCCTTCTGAAAGCCTTTGTTCTCTCTATATGGGTACATAAAGTCCTAACTGGACAGAGAGCATGTAGGCACTCCTTTTCAGAGGAGGAGAAAGGAGGAGGGAAAAAAGCTTCTAGCTCGAATGGGGTGCATTGGAGATAAGGATTTTTGGGCACAAAGGCCGGATTTGGCCAGAGTGTGACTCTAGAGTTATCCCGTGTGAATTGGGTGCACTGTTTGTGTATTGACAGTGCATAAATATCGCTGACACACTTCGCAAATCTGGTGACAACCAATTTATACGCCTTGTTAGCCACGGAGGAGTGCAGATGACTAGATGACATGGAAAGTTTCTGGTTTGGGTGGAGATGAGAAGCCACCAGATTCTTCACTGTGGGAATTTGGTAGAGGCCCTTCTTCTACATTCCAGCGCAGTCAAACGCCGCCGCTCCCTGCACGGGGTTGGGTGACAAAAATGGCTTTGCCCAGCAAAGACCTCGTCCACGCATTCGGGGAAAAGCGGCAGTACCTGCTTAGTAGTGCACTTTGCTTTGGGGAGCCTTTTACCCTGGTATCGTGAGGTGGAGGTCTCCATTGTCACCGTGGTCCATGGGATTGCCAGCTTTTCAGCTGCCCGTTTTGCTACGTCAAATAGCTCCGGGACTGTGTCCCAGGGTTATCACAATCGGCCCCTTGTGTCGCAGAATTCCAAGCAGAGGGGGCAAAGAAAATGTCATCATCCTTGTCCAAAAGGAGATGTTCCGACGCTCCCTCAGAGGATTCGCTGAGTAGCTCGTCATTAGCCTCGAGGGAATCAGGCAACATAGCTTCGCAGCTGACCTCGGCATCGTCCACCAACAGGAGGATGATATCCATCTCGCCCTAGCTGGTGCCTGGTGTGGCTGACAGGCTAGCCTTCGACGAAGGCTTTTCAGGGTAAAGCCTTCCTTGACTGCGCTGGAATGTAGAAGAAGGGCCTCTACCAAATTCCCACAGTGAAGAATCTGGTGGCTTCTCATCTCCACCCAAACCAGAAACTTTCCATGTCATCTAGTCATCTGCACTCCTCCCTGGCTAACAAGGCGTATAAATCGGTTGTCACCAGATTTCGGTTCACATGAATCTGGTGTGGAAATAGCCGCATGTGTTTCAGCCCGAGGCCCATCACACAAGCATCATGTGTATCTGAAGCTGAAATTTTGCAACTGCATGGGCAAATTCTGGGCAGTGATTTGCAGTCTGCCATATTAAGGAAGCTTGGTGTAGGTAGCTTGGAATGGCTGGACAGCTAATGCTGATTTTAAATCGGTCAGTTAGCTACGGTGAGCTAGTATGACCTAGCTAGTGTGGTGACTAGCGCTTGTGCTACTTGGCTTGGTGACCGTGTGAAGCAAAGACAGTTAGCTTGGTCAGCTAGCTGTTGTGCTAGGTGCGTGGTGCCAGCTAACACACTCTCCACTCTGTGGTGAAGAGCAGGCGACTGGAAACCGATAGCCGTGCTAGCAACTAAGGTGTTAGCTTGCTCATGTGGACAGTTAAGCTAGCACTCACGTTGACAGTCAGGAGAGATGAGGTTTCTAAGAAGTGAGAAGAGGAAATTGAATGACCGGTGACGCTGCGTCACACCCATTTATAGGGAGGAGGGTGGTCCTTCTCTGACGCAAGCGTTACGACTGCCAGCCAATGCTGGCTGGAGTAATGACATAGAGGCTTCTGAGGACAACGCTGAGAGAGTGTTCCCTATAGTGAGAAACAAATGTTTGAAAGACAAATATGAGACTCAGAGCTAAGAGGGAAGTGACAAATAACATGTGACGGGACACTATGATGGCTCGGTGCAGGAACTTGATGGGGGAAACTGTGGCAGGTCAAGGGCATCGTTCGCAGGTGGAGAAGCAGGAGGGGAAGGCGAGAGACTGAGATCTGGGTGTGTCCAAGGTTCCCAACAGTTGGACAGGTAGGCAGGCAGGTGAGAGTGGTAGTAACTGAGAGGATTTTACCGGCAGCAGCAGGATGAAGGAGACCAGCATCTAGGTGAGCAAGGCTATGGCGAGGTTGCAAGATGGCTTCCGTGAACCAACTAGGAGACAGGAGAATGAGGTAAGTACAAACAGCATGAATAGCAAGGTTAACAAGAAGCCACACACTAACATGGGGACACAAGGAACACAAACAGAAGAAGATGTACACGAGTGACATCAGACATAAAATTTTTGTTATTTTTTTACTATAATATTGTACTGCCAAATTGCCTTATATTTTGATGATCCTTTAAATCAGGGGTCTCAAACTTGCGGCCCGCGGGCCATTTGCGGCCAACATCACCTCTACTTGTGGCCCGCATATTGATGTGAAGAAATATTTTTTAAAAATTATTATACAAAAAATGATTTAATACGACGGCAGAATGTTACAGGCATGGCCCTTTAAGACTGTAGCCTCATGGGCGGTGTAGTTCTTGCTGCAGGGAGAACATGTGGAACCTCCCCTCCTGCTGTGTGTGTGTGAGCGTGAGAGAGAGAGAAAAAGGAAAGTGAAAAGTACGAGGTGCTACCGAGCAGAAACGGGAGGTGGAAGCATGTAAATATAAAAATAACCACTGCAGCCAAAAAGAGTACCTGACGAGCCCAGTAAGCCATTAAGACTCGACTTTACACTGTGTTTGTGTTTTCCTCCAAAACAATAAAGTTCTGCTGGAGCAGCCTTTCAATGCCTCTTTCTGTCTCTTGCTAGCAAAGTTGACCCAGACAGTAAAGCTAGTTCCCGGCTACGAGCCCGATACGGAACCCAAAGTATTAGCCAGAGGTCTTCTTACCACGGTTTGGAGCCGCAGACCTGGCCGAGGTAACAAGAGAGTGCAAACATGTTGAGGGCTGTTTGAGGGTTAGTTCAGTGAGAGATTTATTTTGAAAAATTTTTTTTTTCACTTGCAGTCAAAAATGAATGTGTACGCTTATGCCTGCATTTTTATTTTGTTAAATACAAACAAAATTGTAGCAAAAGTGCTGCCACGTGTCTGGCCAGAAAGAGCGGTTTATTTGGTAGTTCAATGAAACTACTGTACTATACTGCTGAGTGACTGTCTTCTGCTCGTCAAAAACATTTCATTGCAATGTTGACCCTGCGCTAACTTGCGTATGACAAATGAAACTGAAACTGAAAGGCTTCAGATAGTTAAGAGTGAGGAAAACCACATTTTAGGAAATATTAGTGGGTGTTTTCGTGTTTGTTTTTTTGTACTACTTGGACACTAAAGTGGCCCTCCAATGAGATGATGGTGCCAGAAGTGGCCCGCGGCTCATTTGAGTTTGAGACCCCTGGTTTAAATGAATAAACAATAGGACTTCTGGAACAATATCAAAGTGGTGATGTTTGGTCATAATGTACAAAATCCCATTAAGCAAAAAACAAACACAGCATATGAGCTGTGAACACGTCATACCAGCTGTCAGCATGGTGGTGGAGGTGTCATGATTTGGGCTTGTTTTACTGCCATAGGACCTGGACACCTTGCAGCCATTGAGTCGACCATGAATATATATCAATGTATCATGAAGTCAAATATGAGGCCATCTGTCTGACAGCTAAAGTCTGGATTAATCCGGGTCATGTAAGAGGACAATGGTCCCAAGCACAGCAGCAAATCTACAGCAAACTGAATCTGATTGAAATATTCTGGCAGGGCCTAAATAAACCTGTGCATAAATGAATGCCTGCTTACTTCATTGAACCGAAGTTGTTTAAAATTATTGCTGCTCAAAGTTGTTCTACAAGCTACTAAATTGTTTTTATAGGAGTACATAGAGTCCTGTGGAAACTTTCTTTTTCTCATGAGTGTTTATGGTGACGGCCAAATTGCTGTCAAAAACCAGCTGGGTAAACTACATGATTGTGTGATGTAATGATGTAACACACTGAACTGCCATTTTTGAGGTCAAGAGTTGACTTTGACCCTCTTTTGATAGAGTTTGGTATTGTTATGCACGTTTCCAGAGGCTACTAGACAAAAAAATTAAGCTTATTTCCCTATAAGCTGATGCAAATTATTCCAGGTTGCCATTATTTTATCTAAACGAGTTTAGCCTTATTTCTACTTTGTCTTTGATTTTAGGCCAACCTGTAGCAATAAACTTCAATATGTTTGACCTCAAATGCATTTAGTTTAGTTCAAGTCTCTGTGAATCCAGATCATGTCATTTTGTGTGGAAGTAACGATTCATTTCCTGCTGCTCTGTTGTCTGAACTGGCTGCTATAACTGCACCAGTACTTTGACTTCCCTGAGAAAAAAATTGCCAACATTGGAAACTAATTTTAATAATTTGTTTGATTTAAACTTGTAGTCTCAGTTTCTGTGAATCAAGGGAATGTGTCATAACCTGAGGAGATGCTCGCTTGAATCACAGTCAGGAACAGAAAGGTAGTGTGCATTAAAAACACAACCTCCAGCCAAATGATGTCACCCTCCACATGCTTCGACACTCCCAACTCTACAGTGCTGGTTTGCATCCAACTTCTATAGCAGCAGTAAGAGAGAAAAATAGGTCATGTGTGCGGTAGAGAAAGAGATGTATGTACATGTCATACTCTTAAGAAACTCATGGCAGAACAACCGCCCACTACAGCCTGGGCTTCAGAGCCTCCACCACTCACTTTTGCTTTTTTATTTCTTCATTTCTCAGACTTTTATTTCCCAGTGGAAGAAGATTTTAGAGCATCAAAACATCCTTGCACTGAGCTTAGCATATTTATTTTGCATTCAGTAATGTTTTTGTTATAAATGTGTCACTTCCCTGTGACATCATCAGCTTTGGTTGTCTTGTGAAAAAGATTAGATCAGTTACTAAAACTAACTTCCAGGTCTGTAACATCGATGCTAAATCACTGTCCACAAATTATGTCATAGCTGAACAGCCATTGCTAATGATGATGATGTTTACAGTGACAGGCTCTGTCACTGATTGTTGAGCAAAAGGAACAAATCTGAACTACAATGTGTAAAATTTGCCACTGCAGACCTGGGGGGTGAGGGGTTGTGGGGGTAGTCTATGACAGAGATCACCGTGGATTCCCGAAAACTTTGAAAGGTTTCTTTACCATTGTTCGTCTTCTGTCTGCAGTTTGGCTTTCATAGTCTGACCTAGTTTATTATCTGTTAAAAGACACTGCATGCACTTGTTCTGCACTAGACAATGGATCTTGAGCCAGCTTGAGCGACGTCTGAAGAGAGGAAATGATCAAAAGCAGAGAAAAGAAGCAACCTCAGCACAAAATAGTTTGGAGAGGCGATACAATCTATGGCTAAGTGTCTGATTTCTTTCTATCCCCAGGGAGAAACAAATACGCCAAACAATCTTTGTGAAAGTGATACTTTCAGAGTCTGCACTGTAAGATATTTTGTGGTGCCAAAGCATAGACTGACATCAAGTCAATCATTTTTACATAAATGTATTAACCACAGACTGTACAAAGAAGATGTGCCATTCTGTGTTGTTATACAAGCATCAATGAAGTTTATTTGCAAAGCCTAAAGCTTAGCAGTTTTGAAACACAACATTACAAACATGTGAAACTAAAGGTCACTGCATGCTCACCCCCTGGTTTGTCCTCTTTTGAGACTCAAATGAGAACATCAATTCAAAGAATGAACTTCTTGTTGGATTCAGAATGATATGGAATTATTAACTGAGCTCATAAAGTCCTAAGGAAAGTGTTTATTGAAGTCTCACAGATTAGAACTGGAAGTCTTTTTTGCAATCAGAGTTACACCCTGCTGGCCATTAGAAAGAATGCCAGTTTAAGGCAATTCCAGATTGCAGATTGGCTTTTTTTTTTTTTTTTTTTTTTTTAGCTGGAAGCAACTTTCATCTGTTATATACAGTCATATTAACATTAAAACATTATTGGACCTGGAGTATTTTTTCTCTCTCGAATCCATAGACAGTAAATAAAGCAGATGTATTCACTGTCATCTAATGCTTTTGGACTTTTGGTAGTGTTTTGGCTGCTTCCATGTTTGTTTTTAGCTTACATGGCGTGTATGGATGAAAGGGTTGCATCCTCAGTTAGAAGGTAATGCTAGCAAACTTGGTTAGCTAGATGGGATGCAGGGATCCAACCTACAGACTCTTATTGACTAATTGGTGCCAAATGATAAACTTATAAAACAGCAAAAACTGAAGCAAAAACTCATGAGACACAGCAAGCCCAAATTAGTTTTTGCACCAATCTCTAAATATGTTTTCTAATCCTGTAAAGTTGACCATTTTAACATGAGGATCTGTTATTGTCTCATGTCCTTAGCTACCCATGTTAAAATATCTAATGTGACAGCACAATTGTTTTTTTGTCACTATAGCTAGTGTCCATAGCTCAAAAACAACTTCAGGAGAATTTTTATTCATATTATTTACTTGATTAAATTTATTTAAGTTTACACTTTGCAGTATTATCATTAGGAGGCTGGCTGCTTTAACACATGATTGTTTGACAGCTATCTACTAGGCATGTACAATTCTAGCATTTGTGTGTTAATATTTGTTTGGATTTAGCAGGTATATGTGTCTGTCCTGTGTGCGTGTATAGTCAGTGGATAAAGCCAGGGCAGCTAGCATTAGCAAAAAACTTAACACTCACGTTCTTGACTAAATATTGTCATTTTTGGCTTCAGAAAAACCCAAGATGCCAAACTTGAACCAAACATACAATTTATAAATATTTTGAACTTTCACAGTCAAACTGTGAAACTGAACAAGGAGCTCACGATAATCCATGAAATTGACAGCAGGATTGGTGGGGTTAATTAGTTAATTACTAATTGTTGTTGTTCGAACATCTTTACCAATGAAAAGATGAGAAATATGCAGTGTAAAACAAATATACATACAAACTTTTTGGATGCATTTAAGTGAAAATCCCCCATGTATGAAACCCATCTATAATCAATGCAAGACTAAAAAGCTTCTGCTGGTGTTAATCTGTATGGAGCTGACTGTGGCTTGAAAGATGACTAATATCCATGACTTATGCATGCCACACCACACAGTCAGAGCTTACTGTAAGCAACAAAACCGAGTAAACAGCTGCAAATGTGCTGAGGCAGCTTGTAATCCAGAATCATTTCCCAGAAGAATTAAAAGAGTCAGGGTTAGATACACAAGGGCTAAATTTCCAAGAAATGCAAGTACGTTTGAGTGGATTGAAGATGAAGTACAGGTTGAGCTGATGGATGCAGAACTCTGTTTATATGCCACAGTAATCCAGATATACTTTATACCTCCAATATCCCTCATGGCTCTTTGATGACAAACAGATGAAACATTATTTAGTGTCTACTCATCTCTTCCTGTTGACCAGGAAGTGTTTAGCAGCGGCTGTTTTTAATTAATGGGCAAGTACCTTGAGCGGTGATTAAGCTCAGTGTTACCTACAGAAGTTCAAGCATCACTGAATGAAATTCCCAGCAAAACCTGAGCCACACCACATCAATGGCTATGCAGCACTGGTGACAGTATCAGAAGACAAAAAAAAAACAAAACATAAAGTGCTGTTTACAGCCTACAGTAACGATAAAAGGAAAACAATTCTTCTGCCAATCCATATTTTTTTCTGCCTTTTACCGTAATGAGTCTGGCTGCGGTTTCTCTGATTCACAAACTTGTTAAGATGACAGTGCACTTCTTAGCCCCCATGACACGGCAATTACAGTTGCCAATGCCAAATTACATGTCGCATATAGAGTGTGTTTGGGAAATGTAAGCCGCAAAATCGGCAGGGTGCTGTGATCTGCATGGAGAACTATAGAGCAAGGCAAAAGGTGGAAAAACAAGCACAAGTGAGACGTTTAAAGAGCTCCGTAGGCTGCAGGGTTTGGTGAGGGAGGATTATAGAAAGCAGTACGTGAGATGGAAGATTGGGTAAAACCCTGTCAGCACATCTGTGTGGCCCTGGCAACTGTGGATGGGACAAAGGAAGCTCATTGGATCCAGATGTTGGAAAAGCTTTGGTTCTCCTGTGCCCTGGCAATTCTGCTTAAAGAACAAGTGCCTTTCTTTTTGTGAATTCATGGAACCCGAATATTCAGATCTGGCGGAAGATTGTTTCTTTTGTAACACGAGCTGCATCTAAACGGCTTGCAGCGAAGACAAATTGTGTCAGGTTGTCTTTCACTCAGAGGGAGGTAACATGGATTTGGCTCACAACAACCATGACATGACATGACCATGACAGCTGACATGCCATAAGAGAATTTATACCAAACTCTCTTTAGGAATTTCTGTGTTTCCAGTATCCCACGATGAAAAACTCCTAAATCTAATGTGTTTTCTCTAAAAGTGCACATTCTTATCAGTGTAATTTACAGCTAAATTCAGGGCTGGGTCACAATGCTCTGCAATTCTGCCCTAGCACCTGTTTAATCAGAAAATATAAAAACATTTCTTGGAATAAAACAATTTTTTGACCCCTTGTTAGAATCATTATTGAAATGAAAATGCTTTCTCAGAATTTGCGGCTTCTATTTGTCTGCAGTTTGGTATGCAGAAGTTCTCCCAGGAAAATATGGATGAGTTTGGCTGGAAGATGCTCTCTGAGGAACTGTTTTGATTTACAGCACTGAGGTTTTAGCCCTTGTTGTGGGCCTGCACAGTTTGAAGCTGCGGTCACGCTGGCCTTTCCCACAGGCGTCCATGTACAACGCAATGAGTGATGGTTACGTTTTAGCAAAGGGTCTTTCCCAGAATAAGTCCTGCTGTGGTTTCCATGGTCAGTGTAATTTGGCGAGCCCAGACTAACTCCTTCTGGTGTTGCTCACGTTTTGTACTTCATTTGAGTCAGTGTGTGCACATAATGAAGTGCTTCCTCCAGATGACCTCTTCATTTTAAGATGGCTTGTTTGCAGAAACAAATAAATCTGTAGAGTGGCACACTGATGAAGCAGTCATGCATAGCTGTGGGGCCAATACTAAATTGCAATGAGCAACATGCAACTGCAACATCGATTTGCTGTATTGGAGGAATGTAAATTAAAACATAGTCCAAGTTTCAGTAATTATTGAAATCAATCAATTAAAGTCTCTCTCTCTCTCTCTCTCTCCCCCATCTAATCTATCTATCTATCTATCTATCTGTACATATATACATATATATGTGTGTATATGTGTGTATGTATATATACACACATATACACACATATATATGTGTGTATATACACACACACACACACACATATATATATATATATATATATACATATATATATATATACACACACACACACACATATATATATATAAAAATCTAAATATCACATCCCAAGTCCCACATGGCCTTTACATACTGAATTCAGGACAGGCACTGGATAATGAAAAACTACCATTTAACAGAAGGAAACCTTAAGCATAATGACTGAGACTCATGTAGCCTTCCCGACACAACGATCTCTAGGGTTTTCAGAGGATGGTTAGAAAGAAATGGGAGTCCTCTGAGTGAAAATGTTATGTTGATGAAAGGGCAATGGCTAGCCTGCTTGAGATAATAGAAAGGCAATAGTAACTCAAACTCATTATGGAGAACTCGATTTCTGCTGAAACATTTGGTTGAATTTGATTTAAACAACATGAACGCATGGATCCATTCTGTATTGGATCAAGAGTTCAGGTGTAAGCTTTACATGTAATGTACTAATTCAATTGTAAATCAGTTACTGGGGAAAGGCTGGTCATGGTCAATGCTAGGTTACATCTAGTGTACCAGTAACTGGTTGCATTTTACTTGGACTTTGCTATGCTGCCCAGCGTCTGTTTTGTACATGTTCCCATGTATAAAATTGTAAAATACCATATTGGTGAATTTAGATTACACTCACATAATCTTACTTGGACTTATAATAACTGTCTGTTTGTCTCTTCAACTAAAAACAACTAAAGCGCCTTGGACAATCTCCTTGTGTGCTTAATATCCTGTGTTCTACCTCCTCAGAGTCTCAGTTTTTGCACCAATAAAAACATAAATAACCCGAGGCTGTGTCTTCACAATGCAAGACTTTGTGTCTTCAAACTGGGGCAATAAAGCAACTGTGTAATCAGGTTAATCAGGTTGATTCCTGTCTCAATTAGGCCTGGGTAATTGCGAAAAAGTCAAAATAGTTGAATCACCCTTTGAAACTTGCTGACGCGGGAATGGCAACACACCTAACTGCAACCTTCAATCAAGCAGTAAATATGTCAGATTAGAACGCTCATAAAGCAACACCCTTCATTTAATCTACTTTGACTATAGTATAATATTATATAGGCGGCATAGTCTTAAGTTTGAGTCAAAGGAAAAAATGCGCCGCATGCTTTGGGGCAGATGTGAAATGAAACCCTGATTTTGCTTTGACGCACAATTTACCTCTTACATAAACTTTTTTTTTTTTTCCATTTTTTTTAATCCTGCGTACACATAAACTGACAAAAACAGCAAAACGATTTCTTGGAAAACCATTATTTTTCTATGTAGTTTCACGCTTTTTAAGGCTTGATATAAGATAATTTTTTCAGTCTTTCAAACTCAGCGATGTTCTATCAGCTCTCCTGTGAGTGCGGGCTTTCATAAACACTGGTACACTTGTTTTACACCCTCCGAGGTAAATTATCTCCAGCAATGTTGACTTGTGTATAATTATGTGTGGAGCACAATCCAGTGGTTTATTTTACAACCTTGGCACAGTTTGCATCAGGTAAGTCATGTCAGCGATACAAGAAATCCTGCTTTTGCCAGTGTCCTTAGGAATCATGCACATAATGTCAAGGTGAGTGGCCAAGGAGACCAGCATGGCAATTGGCAAGAGGGGAAAAAAACGTTTTCCGTGAGCGTTGCAGATTTCTATCAGAGGTGCTGAGCTTGTCAGCTCAACATTTTGGGCTCCAAGGTATTGAGATAGTACACTGATGAGAATCATGGAAATGTGCATGATGAACACTGTCGCCCTGCACCGTCAAGTATCAGATATGTGCACTGCACCCGCTTCCAAAAATCATCAGGACTGAAACTCTTGTTCTCATGTCTTCTCTATGAGCTGCTGCCAAAGCCATGTCTATTCAAGGATACATGATACTGTAACAGACTTTGTTAGACTTGAAAGAGGGAGTTGTATTATCTAGACAGAAAGAGATGAATAACAAGGGAATGAATTTCTTTAAATGAACATCTTAAAGAGCATGCTTTCAAGAAAGGTGACTGCAGAATCTTGCCAAATCTATCTTGAACATGTAGTTGAAAAATTATGTCTCGAAGCGTTGTGTGCAAAATAGAGAGAGTTCTCAAAGTTCTTTGCTACAAGTTTTAGTCACAGTCATCATGCAGGTACAATGAATAGAGTGAAAGAGCGGGGCCCTGATGATTCTGTGTTAACGTTTGGTTGAATTTTTGCATCAATTTTAGAATGATGCAAAGATTTGTACAGATGTGAAGATGTGAAAGTGCAATAAAACCATTTTATCTCTAATTGTTACTGAACAAATAACGGCGATTTCAATATTGATTAAAAATAACTGTGATAATTATTTTGGCCATAAACATACAGTCCTGATAGACAGATTTTAACAGATGTATGTTGGCTCTGAGACATCACAATGCTGTGCAACCTAAGAAAACACCAGAAAATAGGAAATTGCTGAAAAAGCTCACAAAACAGAATGGAAGTGATTTAGGGGAGACAATAACGTAGCGAAACAGCTGTGGACTTCACCGGGACACGCTGAAAAGAAGGGCAGGATTCATCAAAGTTGCGAAGGAGAAAAACTTGTAATGTAATACTGTAGATAGATGCTTGCTATTAGTCACTTCTGCAGCTGTTAATTCACATTTTTGTCTCTCCTAAATCCCTTCTGTTTTGTTTTGTGAGCCTTTTTCTTTTTAGTTCTGTTGTGTTTTATTAAACGTATGTTGAGATTTTTGTACTTCTGTTGTGTTTCGTGTGCCATATAGATGAGTATATGGCATTGTTTGTGAATGGTGTTTACAATACTAGTGCTAGTGTTACATGACATTGTTAGGCATAAGCTGATGAGAACTCAATTTTTAGTGGTGTTAATGTCTTAAACAAACTGATAAAATGATTTCTGATCTTTTTTGTGGATTTAACAACAGGGACACACGCTTTCACACTTTCTTCTTGTGCACTTTTAAGTCGTAAATTTCTCTGGTCAACCTCTTTTTGTTTTTCTTCCTCAGTCAAGTGCTGGCCTACAGCATGCTTCACTCGTCTGAAAAGAAAAACAATGCTAAACAAACCTTTCACTAAGCTGTCACTGACACGTCTTAATACCCTCTACAGCCGTGATTTAATGACATGTCATGAGAGCAGCCTGAGTCACTCTTCTTGGCCGAGACGAGCTTCTTACAATCACACTCTGGAGTTGATAGAAATGTGTCAGAGGGTTGTGCCTTTTTTGTCGCTGCACACACAGAGCTGCTCTTGTTTTTTGCCGAAGCCGGATGTGTGTTGTCTGCAGGTTGATAGCTTTGTGTTGCGTAAAGGAGTTACATGTAAGCTTTAAATAGGTTTAAATCTTTATGCTGCACTAGTAAAGCCATACATCGATAAAATGTATGAAACTGTATTTGCAAGTCGAGAGCCTTAAAGCCTTCCAGGATTATGGCATTTCACAGAGATTAGGCTGCATCTACGGCTTCTTGATGCCAATTTATGTTGCACTCAAGCCAAGTCTGTGAACCCGATGACATTAGATAAGACTACAGACACGTATGCACCAGTCTTTTTCCATTCTTAACACTTTTTAAGCCTTGAATAAATCAGAATTATTTTTTCACAGAGACTTTCTTCAATTAACCACATGAATCAAATTACGCTTTACTTTTAAGGCCTTTTAGCTGCCAGGATCTGGACACTCTGTATAACAGTTTAGTAAAATTGAGAGCTGGTTTCCAAAGGATTGCCGGAATTCATTATGTTTCCCTACAGGTAAGTGAGATTGCAGATCAGTCTTTTGCACAAGGGTATTCCAGCAGGACAAATCTTCACAACTAGTTCTTGCAGTCGAGAGAAGCTCTTCCATCCAGCTGATCCAAATCAACCACGACCGGCAAAGAAGCAAAGTTTCCGTCTCTCTCTGTTTTCAAACCAGCTTCCTTCCTCTGCCAAAAGACAGAACAGGCTGTTATTAATTACAAAGAAATATTATCCTCTTGCGGGAGGTTTGCAACAACACCAGTATCCAAAGCAAACAGATACGGTGTGCTTGGAAGCTTGGTGCCTTGTACAGTTGCCATGCCATATCCAGGCCCGCAGATCCTCTTACAGCAGATCAGAGGGATGGGGGGTGGGGGGGTTGTTATCATGCATGCTGCAGCATCATAATGCCCATTTGAGCGTCAGTCCTTGAATTCTGAACCGATACGAAAGCAGGATGTAAAAGGGATTTTGCTGTTTTCCCTGTTGTAGTTTACAACTTTCACAGTCTGCTAAAAGAAAAGTTATCAGAACAAACTTCTGCCGGATCAGAGGAATCTGGTTGCAAAAGTGCGTGATAAATACTTTCCAACACACAGCGTGATAGCAGATGGTTGTGTGGGAGGGCTGTGAGTTTCTTAACATGCATAACACCATATCAACCCTGCAAAACAGCGCGGGAGGACGAGGGAAATTGCATTCATTACACTCAAGATGTTACATTTTGTTGTAGGAAGCCCTTCCAAGGTCAAGAACCACAGAGATGTGATGATAAAATCTCAGGGGCTCCTTTGCTAATACTTGCTGAAAATATGATGCATGATTCGTGGTAGCAGAAGCATATTTTTGTGCTGAACAATAAAAGCTTTCAGACAGGTATTTAGTTCTTGAAGCCCTTCAAAACTGTCAGTTTACAACTGAACCTTGAAAGCTGGGGCCCCCTAACAACATCCCATCGTATTGTACATAAATGCATCATAAATAGCCATTATTCCCTTGACACTACCCACAAACTGTGAGGAAAGGACATTCTGTGCAGTCAAAAGGAGAACACTCAGTGTCACAATGATGGATGAGGCTAGACTGTGTTGTTTTGGTGGAAAGCTGTGGAGGCAGGTCTGCCTGTAGAGGTGTGTGAGAGAGATGTTACTCAGGGGTCTGTTTCAATGACAGCTACACACTGCTGCTGTTTTTGTCTGAATGTGTACTTCACGAAAGAGGTCAGGAGAAGCTGGTGGCTTGCTATTCAGTGAACTGAAATTCAGTAGTTTGATATTTTAGGTGACATTATAGTATATTTAATGTACAGTACTCCGAAAAGTCTGAGTTGGATCTATTTTCTTGATATTTTCTGGGAAAATGCAAAATAAGCACAGCAGTATATTGGAACATGCAAGCACACTGGAAATACAGTACCTAAGGTAAAATCAGAGTCTGTACAATTCTAACAAGTCTGAAAGTTGGTATGTCCACCCTTTTTCTTCAGCTTAGCCTGAATGCTCAGCTTTCTTGTTTTTTCTTTGTCTTTAGAAATAATAGTATGAAAAAAGAAAGAAAAACATAAGTTTGTGAAGATGTCTCACCCAAGAGGTTTTTTCAAAGTTTTGGCGGCCTGAAGTCTGGTTGCCTTCTTTATTCAAGCTCTTAACCTCTTAAGCCCCAAGCCTACCTGATCTCCTGCTTTTTGCCCCCGTATCAGGGGGCGTTGGGGCTTAAGAGGTTAAGGGTACCATGACATGGTTAACTGAGAACCTACACAGACAGACATTAGGAATAGTTCTCCGGGCTTCTTGAAGGACATTTAAAGTTTCTCTTTGGATGTTTCTGCATTTTGTTCTGTTCTCTGTGAAGATGATCCCACACTGCTTCAATAATCTTGAGGTTTACTCTGGGGAGGCCAATCCATGACTGATAGTGCTCCACTGTGTCTATTTCTATCCAGGTGTGCTTTTATTGGCAGTGTGTTTGAAATCATTGTCATGCTGAAAAATGATTGCGTGGTGGATCATGGTGGTACTTTACATTGTTTATAATTCATCAATTTTGACAAGATCTCCAATGCCACTGACTGAAATGCAGCCCAATCCATGACAGAGCCTCCACAGTACTTTACAGATGGTTGTAGCCACTCACAGTTGTACCTCTCTTATGACGTCCTCTGTACATACTGATAACGATTTGAACCAGAAATGTGAAATGTAGATTCATCACCCCATCAGGCCTGTTGTCACAGATTTCCTGTCCAGTTCTTGGGTAATTTAGCATACCTCAGCCTTTTTCACTCACTATGTGTTAATAGACCTCTTTGCATTGAATCATACTTTTTATTTTTCTCTGTCTCTCTTCCACAGCATGTCTTTATCCTGTTTTCCTTCTCTCACCCCAACCGGTCGCAGCAGATGCCCCTCCCTGAGCCTAGTTCTGCCGGTTTCTTCCTGTTAAAAGTTTTTCCTTCCTACTCTTGCCAAAGTGCTTGCTCATAGGGGGGTCATATGATTGTTGGGTTTTTCTCTGTATCTATTACTGTAGATACAGTAATAGATATGGCAGCAAGTCACCACAATATAAAGCGCCTTGAGGCGACTGTTGTGATTTGTGATTTTCTTTCAAGAAAAAAAAAAACACACTTGTGGCTGTTGAAAACCACTAACCTTCTCTTAACAGCATGGCTTTCTCTCATTGCCTGGACAACATCTACCCCTCATCATCATCAAATCATAAAATCTGAGGAGATTCAGTGTTCGAATAGAATACCTTTATTGTCACTATACAGTTGTACAATGAGATACAGACACAGATTCATGCATTCACACAAAAGCCTAAACTTAAATAACTTGCTAAAATCACTAAAAGGCTCCCTCCAAAGTGTGTGTGCGTGTGTGTGTGTGTGTGCGCGCGCTCGCTGCCACTGTCATCAAAAACTCATTCAACAGCTTCTTCATGCTAAAAGCTCAAGTGAAAACAAAACAGTAAAAACATGCTTATATCGTCAGGGAGTTAAGTGAAGCCTGTGTGTTTCTGCCTTCGTTCACCTCACATGATGCTCAATAAGAAGACTGGTGACATTCCTCTTCAGTTCGTCACTTTGGTTAAAACATTGTAGTATCGGTACTGATAACAACAACAGATGACTTCCAAAACTGGAACTCTGAGATGCTCATGGTTTATGACCACTAGGTTTTTTACTATGAGGCATATCTAATTCCTCTATTTACACCGGAACACTTTTGTTTACACTGCAAATAGCCTGCATACAGAACTGACTTACAGAACTGACTTCACAGATGTGGTCATAAACAGATATATAACCAACAGGGAGAAAGATCTGCGGGCCTCACAGCTAAACCAACAGTTACAATAAACAAGGAAGAAATAATCAGTCAAGCGCGTGATTTGCAGATACAGAAACCTGAAAGAATTATACAAAATCAGCATGCCGTTTTGTTTTAGGGTGAAATCGAAGAGGAGAGGTCTGACTGTGGTCTTTGCTTGTGTTCAGATTGTTTAGTGACATGCTGAGCCAGATACTCCGTACCTCAGCATCCAGGTTCTAGTATTTCTTTAATGTCCAGAAATTGATCAGAAAACCAGTCCCAAAACCCCAAAATGTATCAGGAATAACATACAGAATACAAAAATAAACACACACAAAAAGAAAAAAAAAGAGAGAAGGTACAGCCTGAGGTCATACATGTAGGAATTAAGAATAAATACCAAAGGGAGGCTGGAATGGAACAACAGGTGGTACTCACCAGCAACTATATTAGGTACACCTGTTTAACTGTTAATGCAAATATCCAATCAGCCAGACTAACCAAGTCATGGCAGCAAGTCACCACATGTAGTGTGGTTTTCAACAACGAGTAATCTAACTAATTACTATTTCTATCGTTACAACGCCGTTACCGTTACTAACAAGAAAATGCGGTGCGGTCGCGTTGCTATTTTTCAACAAACAGACGGCTGAAGCTGTGTTCAGTTTACCGCACCTTATATCAGTTGCACGGAAGTAGCTGTAAGTAATCTTCAGGGGTGCACATAAGTGGTCCACAGGTGCGCATCCCACTTGGAAAAGTGGGAAAAGTGAGCTGGCATTTGTTTGAAGCCAGCTCACCTCCTGCAACCACTTTTCCAAGAATACATGCTTCTTTTGCGGTTCAGACTCCTTCTGACATTTCTTTGGAGGTGGAGGAACACCAAAGTAATTGCTTAAAGGAGCTTGCTTCTTCGACATCTTTAAGAGTTCTAAACAAATGTCTGTCCTCCTAAAGAAAATCTTATGCACGCAAACGTGCGTTGCAACTTCTTATCTGGTGCACGTCTTTTATTTTGACAGCGCATGCGCACCTGCTGACCACTTATGTGCACCCCTGGTAATCTGGGCGCTAGCTTTAAGCACCTGCGCACGCTCCCACGGGCGGCAATGACTTCCTAGCAGACAATCAGTTTCTGCCTGACGATCACTTTTTGGCACAACACCTGCAGCTAGGGGGGCAAAACAATCGCATGAGTGCTACTGTTTGACTGAGGAAGAATAAAGTAGTCGTGGTAAGCCAATCACATGACTCCTTCAAGATGACAAACCAACAAGGTGATATATACCAGTTTTTAAATTGTGTTGATAGGCCGTGTAAAACCAGAGTCATGATAAACAATATATATGCAGCGTTTTTTCCTGAATAGTTTCGTCACGTTTACTGTCTAAGGACAGTGCTAGCAAGCACTCTCTGCTTATGACCAAAAAAATACCCCAAAACAAAAACCCCCCCCCAAAAAAAACCACCCCTTTCGTGTTGGTGGAAAAATGCACCATGTTAACCAATCAAAAATGATATGGCAACATGACATTTGGTTGTTTAGGAAGAGGGGGGAGTTTTAGGAGTGTGTGTGAGAGAGAGAGAGAGAGAGAGAGACAGACAGCAGAAAAAGAGAGAGAGCGAGTTTTGAGATGTGAGAGATTTGTGACGTTTAGCGTGTTTGGAGTGTGTAGATAATGTGTTGTCTTGTGTAGTTAGTGTGTAGTGTTGTGGATAGTTTTGTGTTGTGTGTAAGAACAATGAGGCGACTGCTGTCTCCAGGTAGAGAACAGGAGTGATGCACCTGCTGCTGTCAGACCTGCAGGTATCAGGCTGTGATGTTCTCCTTTATAGTGGACAGAAATATTTGGAGTGGCACAAATAATTTGTGTGGCATCTTATTGAATGCAGAACAGCTGATTGTTATGTCAATAGTTCAAAATGGTTATAAAAATAAGAGGGTAAAAGGGAAATGGCTGAAAACAACTTTGTTTGCAAAACCTGTGCATATGATTTTAAAATTGACAATTTATATTTGCATTTAAAGTTATGAAATTTTTGTCTAATTTTAGATCAATTGTGTTAATACAGTATGTCAAAATGAAAACATAACTGTAAATTCAGACATGTGAGGCTGAAAAGAATGATACCAAACAAGGCAAAGTAAATAGTTTTTAAAGGTGAAATATAGAGGAAACATCAAAAGTAGTTAAAAATGGCCAATAATACCCTGGAAAAAATGTTAAACTTCTTTTTTTTTTTTAAAGTAACGCAATAGTTACTTTTCAAGTAATTAATTACTTTTAGAATCTTGTAACTCAGTTACTAACTCAGTTACTTTTTTGAAGTAGTAACTAGTAACTAATTACTTTTTCAAAATAACTTGCCCAACACTGGTCATAATCAAGACGACCTGCTGAAGTTCAAACTGAGCATCAGAATCGGGAAAAAAGACACTTTAAGTCACTTTGAATGTGGTAATATTATTGGCCCCAGACGGGCTGGTCTGAGTATTTCAAAATCTGCTGATGCATTGCGCTACACATAACCATCTCTAGGCTTTACAGATGATGATCTGAAAAGGACAGAATGCCTTGTTGATACCCGAGGTCAGAGGAGAACAGCTTTGAGCTGATAGAAAGGCAATAGTAACTTAAACAGTTGCTCAATGCAATTAAGTTATGCAGAATGTATCTCTGAACAAGCAAATGGGCTACAGCAGCAGAAGACAATATGTGCCAGTCCTGTCAGCCAAAAACAATAAACTTGTCAGGGGTCGCGGAGTGGAGGCGAGGAAGAAGGAACCCAAACGCAGGACTCGCAGGTAGGTGAAGCCGGGTGATTTATTGTCGATGGAGTGAACACACAGAACAGAGGTAGGAAATGGCCGGCTGGCTGGACGACTGACTGAATGAAGGACGGACTGAATGGCTGACTGAACACAGGCGGAAACAACAACATAACATCAATGACACGACAAAGAACGAGTAGAAACAGAAGACTTAAATACACAGACTGATGAGGATGATAATGAGAGACCGGTGAGTACACAGCTGAACATAATCTGGCTAATGGCACGAGACGAGCTGACACAGGAACAAACAGGAAGTGAAACAGGCAGTGGCAAAATAAACTGAACATGAACAAAACTGAAAGCACTGGGTCGATGACCCAGGAACCCTGACAGTACCCCCCCCCCCTCAAAGGCCGGCACCCGACGGCCAAAAAGAAAGAAAAACCAGAACAGGGCGGGCGGAGGGGGCCCAGGACGGAGGGACGGAGTCCAAAACAGAAACAGTTCAGGTGGGCGGCCGCTGAGCAGGTCCGGCGGGCGGCCGCGAGGAAGGCGCCGGCCGCTGAGCAGGTCCGGTGGGCGGCCGCGCCGGCGATGACGTCCAGAACGTGGCTGGGGCGACGGTGCGGCAGCCGCAGGACCAGGCGAAGCAGAGGCTGACGTCGAGGCTGAGTCTGGACCAGGCGAAGCTGAAGCTGAAGCTGAGTCTGAGGCTGGCCCAGGCGACGGCACGGGAGCCGGGGGTGACGGAGCCACAGCTTTAGGACCAGCGGGCGCGGAGGCCCCTGGCTGGAGACAGGCAGGGCCAGCGGGCGCGGAGGCCCCTGGCTGGCAAGCAGGAGGGCTCACAGCTGGCTCTGGGTGCTGTGGCTGCAGGTCCGGGAACTGAACAGGGTGGTGGATGAGTGACTGAACTGACTGGACGGGAGGCGACTGGAGAACAGGACACTGAGCTACAGGGAACGACTGGACGACAGGAGGAGACTGGACGACAGGAGGAGACTGGACGACAGGAGGAGACTGGACGACAGGAGGAGACTGGAGTGAAGGCTGAAGAGCAGGTGAGGGAACTGACTGGAGTGGAAGCTGAACAGCAGGTGTGTGAGCCGACTGGAGTGGGGAAGCTAATGGCTGAGCTAATGACTGGGCTACTGAAGGAGACAAAACTGCAGCCTGGGCTAATAAGGCTGGTGCCTGAGCAGGGGACACCTCAGCTAGCCTAACCAGGGACAGTGCGAGGGCGTGAAAGGCTGGATCAGGAGGTGGATGAAGAGGTGAAGTAGTAGGTGAACCGGTTAGCTCTTCCAAGCCTCTAGGGAGGCCAGGCTGGATTGAGGCTGCCCTCAGCCTGGGCGCTGGGACAGGCACGGGAGGTGGCTGGACACCAGTCACCCCCACCTGGGAAGCAAGAGCGGATGTGGAGGTAGACTGCGTCGCAGCTGCCCTCCTCCTGGGAGCTGGCACTGGTGTGGGTGTAGGCCGGGCCCTAGTCATCTGAGGTGGTGAAATGGCTGAGGAGGAAGGCCGAATCTGGGCTGCCGTGCTGGTGGGAAATGGCTGAGTGATGGGTGTGGAAATAGTGACCGGGTGTGTGCTGCTGGCAGGTTTATCAGGGATAGGGCTGTTTTTTCTGCCACCACGATTTACAGTCTTTGCGGGAGCAGAGCAGAAAAAATCTTCCCAGTCTACATCATCCAGGAGGGAAACTTCCCATGAATCGGTGGTGGATCCGTTGTGTGTTTTATGTGAATAATCAGATGAAGGATGTGGAAAACAGTGGAACTCACCACCGGGATTTGTTGAAAATAGTCCAATTCCTGACGGCGTGTGCGCCGCTTTCTCCGGGAAGAGGAAGCGGGCGGGGTAAACCACTGAGCCTCTGGCGCGGTAGCCTCCATTGAGCAGAGGTGGGAGGCGTAGCCGCGGTGCCTTGGCGAAGGTGGAGGTCCGGCGAATGAGGCGGCGGGTGTGTGAACGAGGAGCGGAGCGGCGAGAGAGGGAGCGGCCGAAACACGGCATGAAACGTCCGCTCTCCGCGGCAAATGCTCCGGGGCAGGTGAGGCAGCAGGTGGGGGAACGCGGTGTCTCCGAGGCCAGCCCAGAGCCAGGCGAGTCCCCTCGAAGACGTGCTCTCTCTCCGCGAAGAGCCGCTGTTTTCCCCTGAGCACCTCTGCCCAACGGGAAAGCGCTGCCTCCTGCCGCTCGTAGAGGTCCGGGTCCGCTGGGTTCCAATCGTGTCTTCGTGGCACGGGTCGTGTCATTCTGTCAGGGGTCGCGGAGTGGAGGCGAGGAAGAAGGAACCCAAACGCAGGACTCGCAGGTAGGTGAAGCCGGGTGATTTATTGTCGATGCAGTGAACACACAGAACAGAGGTAGGAAATGGCTGGCTGGCTGGACGACTGACTGAATGAATGAATGAATGAATGAATGAAGGACGGACTGAATGGCTGACTGAACACAGGCGGAAACAACAACATAACATCAATGACACGACAAAGAACGAGTAGAAACAGAAGACTTAAATACACAGACTGATGAGGATGATAATGAGAGACCGGTGAGTACACAGCTGAACATAATCTGGCTAATGGCACGAGACGAGCTGACACAGGAACAAACAGGAAGTGAAACAGGCAGTGGCAAAATAAACTGAACATGAACAAAACTGAAAGCACTGGGTCGATGACCCAGGAACCCTGACAAAACTGAGGCTACTATTCACACTGGCTCACCAAAATTGGACAAAAGAAAACTGAAAAAAATCTCAATTTTTGCTAGAATCTTTGGATAGTAGAGTTAGAATTTGGGGTAAGCAAAATGAAAGCATGGAATTATCTCTCTTCATATCAAAAGTTCAGACTAGTGATGCTGGTTTTCTCACTTCGGATCCTTAGCACCAGGGAACCACCGTTTGAACACTACCACCTACCTCAGTATTGTTCTTGACCATGTCCAACCCTTTGAAGACAGAGGGAAGTAAAATTAATTAAGGGAAAAATAAAGTTTCTGTTGGTAGTTCAAAATTTCAAAATCACTGGCAGCCCTTCGGGCAGGCACTCTTCAGTTTTTGGTAGCCCAAAATAAATTGAAGTAGCCCGAATAAAAAAGAGCAATTTTTTATGTTTTGTTTCCCATTTTGTTTCCTTTACAATATTATACTTTAATGTATAATATTGTAACAGAAACAAAAATTAATCAAAAAATTGTAAAAATACAAATCACAACAACTGTATAAAAATTACAATCATCAACTCAAATACTTGGTTCTAATTGAACAGAAATTTCTATGAACTTGCAAGAACTGTGTAGGACATGAATCAGTCTGTGTCAGATCCTGAATCCAAAATTTCTACTGAAGTCACGGGTAAGAGGCAAGTGGAACCAAGATCTAGGCCATTTGCTTTTTGAAGTTTGCAAAGACTGCTAAATTTTGCCAGTGGTAGTTCACTCTTTGCAACATAGCACGCTGTTCTAAACAGATCTTTCAGGACTTCTTCTTGTGCTTGGTTTATTTTTAGTATGTTTTTTGCAATTGGTGTTTGTTCTGGGAAAGATATTGCAGACTGGGCAATAATGCATTTCTTGCATTTCTCATGGGTTCTAATGGGGTCTTTCTTAAAATTACTGTTCCCAGTAACAAAGGCGCTTGTCGACTCAGAAATCAAATGAAACTCACAACACACCTGGCAGAACATCATGTTATTTAGCTCGTCATATTCCAGCCACAGAAATTCTTTTGTCCATGAAACCAAAAAAGCTGCGCTTTCTTTTTGCCTCATAGTCTGATTTCTCATAACTTTTCCGTTTTGTGGTAAGCTTTTCTTTGGCTGCCCCTTCTTCACCCTGACCTGTCTTATTTGGCTCAGCAGAACTAAAATACCAGCGTAAATCCTGCTGCTTTTACACACGCACTCACATAACGCTCAGCGATTCTCTGCGCGATCAACCTCTCACATGTTTAAGCTTGCTGTGGGAGATTTTACTTGTCACGTTTGAATAGTAAGCTAATGAGTGATAAGACGATGTCAGAGGAATTGGTGCGCAATTAATCGTCACTCACCAATCAGTGCTGTCGCTCTCTACACACCGTTCGCGCGATCGCAAAGTACAGTGAAAGCAAAAAACAAGCGCAAATTCAAATGCGATTTCAATATGTCACATATTGACAGTGGCTCATCAATGTCAATGACATAATTACTCAGCTACATTTTTGAAAGAATGCAAAAGCATTGACATATATTTTTCCTTCCTATGATAGCCCGACGGGCAGGGCTGAGATAGATTTTGGTAGCCCGACTGGAAAAATCACTAGCCCCGGGACGTCGGGCTAGCGATTTTGTGAGCCCTGTAGTTCCTTTTTACTCTTCCTTTAATTGTCAGTTGTCTGCTTTGCCCTCGTTAGTGCAGACTGTGTTGTGATCTGCCAGTTGCTCTCCTGTGTGTAACCTGAGTAACACTCACCCCATTACATATACTCTCCCAGGTTAGATATGTGATGTCGGGAACATGAATTTTTACTCACATGTTTTACAATAACAACTTCAAAGCAGCTACCACTATTATTGATTTTTTTCAGCTGACCGCAAGTGGCTAAAACATGCATTAATTTGGAAGGTTCCTTCATTGTCATATGAGCCTGAATGCGGTGTGCACACACTGATTCAAACAAAGCACACAAGAAGCATAAATATCCAAATTCAGGTCTTACGAAGCTATGGTCAAACACATGATGATGAGCAAGGGGCAAGCACAAAGGGGAAAAAAATCTCAAGGCCATTCATGAGGGGAGCTGACAAAAATTTACGAAGAAAACAGAAACTAGAAACAAAAGAACACAAGTGAAACACTCACAGCTGGAATGCTTGACTAGACAGAGTAAACAGATAATTGGGCAGAGAACAAAGGGACACAGAGGAGTACATAAACAAAAGAGACTGAACTGCTGAACACAGAAGATTCTAGTTGGAAATAATTATAAAAAATGAGGGAAAGCAAACAAAGAGTGGGAGCAAAACTAAGAAAAACCCCAAAACAGGACGAATTCAAGAGGTGGCAGGCATAAATGGATTCAAGCTCCTGAATTAAATCACAGATCTTGACCACTTGACCTTGATTGCTTTATTCAAAGTAACTTTAAACAGAAACATCATCACATCTAGGAGTAGTGGCTAACATACTTGTCCAGTGATGGCCTCTTAACTGTTTTACTCAAAGGTAAAGAGAGAAAGAGAGAAAGCAAATTATACTTTTCACTTCCACTGAGCAGTTTTTCAGGAAGACTTGGGATCTGAAGTTGCTGAACCCAGCTGATGCAAGCCATGTGTGTTGTTTTTCCGTGCTCCAGTAGGAGTTTGTATCATGCATCTTGACAGAGACAGTCAGTGCCAGTGGTTTATCACTCACTCTGCCAGATGCTGAAATCATTGCATTGCAAAACCTGTGCAAGTGCTCTTTTCTGGAAACAAGCTAATTGCTTGAATCCAAACACAGTGAATTTGCATAAAGAAATATTATCTCTTCATATTGCATCTCCATAATAAATTCAATATTCAAGATTGTTATTTCTATAAAAAGGATAGACAGAGAATAGAAGTGAGGCATGTTGTGTTTTCCAAAACAAGCAAATCAATGAATAAAACAAGATTCTATTGAAAAGGTTTATTACAAGAGATAGCAAACCCTCTGTAACTATGAAAGCCAAAAACAAGAGAACGGAGGCAGCAAATCTTAAATGGTGGTGAAATAAAAACAGCTGAACTAGAGCATCACCCAACGAAAACACTTCTCACTTGCAGTAGAAGGCAGCTACTTCCTGGTAGCTCACAATACTTCTGAAGTTGGCCTAGCAGGGCTGGCCGGCACCTCTTCCCAACTTTTATAGCCATTGCTGATTGCTGAATGGAGTTAACTGCACATTGGCTCCATAGGAGAAAGTGGGTGGCACCTTAGCCAGCGAGAGAACAGCAGGAAACCACCCACGCAGCACCACAAAGTAGGCCTGTTGGTTCACACACTATAAAAATCCATAATTTAGCAGTGTTTTTCTGATTAATTTGATAGAATTTTCCTGTTATTTAAAATACATGAATATAATTAATTTACAAACAGACTGAATTAACATGTCTAATGTAAAATATGATGAAAACCTTGTATCTGTGAGCAGCCACAATTTTCCTTTTGTTGTGAAAATGTCTTTTTTTTTCACGTAAAAGACTAAAAAATACCATTGCAGATTTAACATAACTTCTGCAATGTTTATTTAACAGTTTAAAACTATTGAGTTCTATCAATGAAAATTAGTATTGGTTAGAAGTTAGTAAAATAGAGCTCTTATCATTAAAAACAGGTGTTCAGCATGTTTACATCCACCTATTTTCTTCCACTTAGTCAATTCAGAGTCGCTGTTGGGCTGGAGTATATGCTAGCATAGGGTGAAAGGCCGTGCACATCCTACAACACGGAGTGAAAGAGAACCTTTTACATTCTTTCACACCCATTAGCCTAATAGTCACTAAATAACTTATTGTGCATGTATTTTTGCTGTGTAAGAAATCCAGGCTATCTGGAGAGAACCCAAGGAGGCACAAAGAGAACATGCAAACTTCAGGTAAAGAGACAGGCCCCAGTCAGTGGGTTCTTGCTGTGACATCACTGTGGCAGTTAGCACACCCTTTTTCTAATTTTTTGTTTTCCAATTTTGGTGAGCCAGTGCAAATGGTAGCCTCCTGTTCTTAGCTGACAGGAGTGGCACCTGCTGCTGTAAAGATCATCTGCTTCAAGGTTCCTTGTGCTGCGTTTTCAGTGATGCTCTTATGCATACCTTGGCTGTAATGAGTGGTTATTTGAGTTTTACCTTCATGTCAGTTCAAAGTAGTTGGGCGATGGTCATATAAATCACATTCCTTCCCCATTCTGATGCTCACTTTGAATTTCAGCATGCCACCTTGACCATGTCCGCATGGCTAAATACATTGTGTTGTTGCCATGTGACTGGCTGAATAGACATTTGCATTAATTAATGTTTGAACAGGTGCACCTAATAAAGAGGTTGTGAGTATATATCAGAGTGTTCCACTGGCAGACTAGGGAATCATGCTAGCATAGCATGACTAACAAACAAGTAGTACCTTGAATCAAACAAACCGTCGTTTGGATACTTGTACTGTTGCATGATGTGTGCAGTGGTGGAAGTCAGTGGAATCTGCCAGTGTCTACAATGTACTTCACTGACACTACACGCCACAGTTGTTGACATTCCTGATCCCAGAAGTCTGTCTCGGGCTCCTTGCGCTCAATCACCTTTCCGCCTCATGTGCATCATGACGTCAAGACAGAAATCTAATATTGTTCTGCGTTCAGCGTGTACTGTAATCTGTCTTTTCAGGTTATGGCAGGAATTAATTTGCAACTGACATATCAAAACAATGTTCACAAGAGATAAAGGCAACAGTAGTAACAGGATCCAACTTCTATACATACTCCCTCAACTACTCAGATAATATTCACTGACCACTGATATTTGTAATATCAGACAGTAGTTCAAGGTACATATGAGGATGAAACGGAAACATATAATCTGAAAATGTAACCCCCCAAAAAAACATGCATGCTGCACTAAATATATCCATAATAATCTGCTCGATAGCCTATTAAAAGCAGAACTTCTACTGCACAGAAAGAATTCTTGCCATGTTGAACTAAAAGAGATTTACAAGGTGGTTGATATTTGTGGTTTACAGATTAAGGAATTTACAACACATACAATATGCAGGGCTTGTGGGCATGCATACTTGTCTCTTCAAACAAATCAATTTGAGATGGGAGGAAAAAATGTTAAAGAAAATATGCTCAAAGAGGAGAGTGTGTGCTCATAGAGACACTTTTTGCAGTTTTGCCATTTTCTGGCAGCCTCATCTCTGAATGAATGTGTTGAGGGGTGTAAGTTCCATCGTGGAGGAGATCGTCTCGATTTTTATTGCCATTGGCAGAATTCATAGACTAAATAATGGTTGTGTAATGGAATCGGTGCTCCGTCAAACACAGGAAATAAATGGTGGTGGTCATGTTCATTCACGGTGGTAATTATCATTGCCATTTTGAGAAAAAAAAGGTAAAACTCCCTCAAAGGAAAGAAATTATTAACTTTGGAAAGACACTGACTGCTTCACATTGATCCAGAATTTAAAACCGCCCATGTTTTCTGTCTGGTGCACTCAACATTTTGATGCTGGGCAACTTTTGAGGAGAAATCAGTCCTGCTCTGGGAGGATGTGTTTGCCTCAAAATACGTTTTCCAGCCAGCTGAATCTTCAAGCAAAAGGTTTCCTTTTCTTCTCTGTGCATTGGAAAGATTTAAGAAACATGATCTAAAAAAGAAGAAAAAGAAGATCTGAACGCCTTATATACATTTCATATTAATAACATCACTTCTGATTTTTTTTATAGGAAAAATAATCTTTTTAATAAGATCATCTGAAACTAATTATGCTGGTACAACTCCATACATAGTAAACTGGAAGAGCTTGGGTCCCAGGCGTTTTCCAAAGCCTCGAGGCTTCTCAGGGGCCACATCATAAAAAGAAACACTTACGCCCGAACATGACTCAAGTTTGGGAGTATTCACATATATGACACTGTGTGTGTTTTCTCTCTGTAATCATTTGGAGATGGTGCCCACCCCCACGCTGTCCTGTTTCTAGACTATCGGGCATTGTTCCTGCAATGGTTCCAATACTTTATCTTCTCAGTGTAAACATGGACAGGTTTTTAAAATTATTTTTCCATCCATCTTTTCTGAGTAGCACCAGTAGTCAGTTGTTCCAGTGGTAGCATGCTATCTAGTGTAATCTAGACATACTACAGCAACAGCAACATTGACCAGTTTTTTTCTAATAAATCCTCAGATGATCCATAAGCCAGGTGAGAAATATTAACCCTTTAGCAAATTTAGGGTATGATTTCAGCGAGGTATGCCTAAAAAAAGTTTTTAAAACCCCCCAACAATCTGAAGACATCCTAATTTGAAGCCAGAACCACCTCAAATGCCTTCTTCACTACAAATGGCTTTACCCAGATATCAGAGCTGCTCATGCTGTCTCAAAGACTACACTCAGCCATCTGAAGGCAGAAGCTCATTCTTGCTGTAATTTCATCTTATGGTCACAATTAAGAACTTATCGCCACAAGAGAGACAGAAGACTGGAAGACTTGTAAATCAAAAGCCTTGTCACAATCATCTGCAGTGCTGCTTGTACTGCACCACTAGACTCTCAAACTCCACCTTTGTGCTCTAAATTATTGGTAATAGATCTGCAAAATAGGTTGATAGACAATTAGTAAACTAATACTGTAAGCTTAGTCTGATATTTGTACCCTAAAAGCCATGTTAGACTGAACTGCTGCTGCTACTGTGAAAGGATCAAAAAGACTGATTTTAAAATAAAGGTTAAGACGTTGTATTTTCAGCAGAACACTGCAAGGTGTTATATGAGAATTGCAGGCTACATGAAAAATTCTACAGAATTTCTTCAATGATAAAAGATCATTATGCAGGCCAGGAGGTGAACAATCTAGTCTGGTTCTAACCCACTAGCATCCAAATCCTAGAAGATGCTAAGACAGCATCTTCATTTTATGTATTAACTGAAACATTATTTCAATTTCTGATCAATTTCTGACAAGTATGGTTAACACTTTTGAGTAGACAAGATAGCTGATACCATCTTCGTAGCTATACAATTGACATGATGCTGGAGTCAGAAGGCTTTTTGCTATAAAACAGTATTGTTGTTATTTTCACAAAATGTCTATCAGTCTTACAAAGTTACAAGTCTCCATGCCTTGTTGAAACTCAAAGATTTAAAGCACAAAGTACTGCAAATAGTGCATGGACCTTTTCCTGATTCCGGCAGGTAAAATCCTGCTTATTTTCTTTCAAATCTAAATCTGTGCATGACTGAGGTCAGTAGTCTCATAAAACGACCCTTTATCAGCTGAACTGGCTATGAACACTGATGTTCCCCCTGATGCATAGTCATTGTTCCAGAGAGCTTCACACAAACGTGAAGCTAAAAGGGAGTCAGTGAGCTGTTGCGAGGGCATGACAAGAGCCCAGGCCTGTTCTGCTGCTTTGGCTCGAGAACAGCTGGCCTGTTTCAGAGCTGAGTGCTTGACTGCCTCTTCCTGACCAACATGTGGATGTAAGATGAAGCCCAGTGTAGGAGAAGCCCAGTTTCCACCCTTAATAAGCCTGAACCCAGTGCTGTTATCTTAAGGAAACCCTCAGGAGCTGTGAATCGGTCAAACTGCGGATATGACATGAGTTAGGAGTGTTTTTCTTTGCAAATGAGCTAAATCGAGGCTTCTCCAGAGAAGACTATCACTGGCATGAGCAGCTCACAAGCATCACTGATGAGCTTTTAATAATCTCTTGTAAGGCTGTGCATTAAGGATGACCAGCAGTTACCACCTGCCTCTCAAGTATGTGAACACCTCCTATCACTCTCATTTTCATTTAATCTCTTTTGATTCAATAAACAATCAGACTCAATTCCCTATGCCAAGTTAGAAAAAAAAGTAACTAAAACATGAAGAAGGTGGAGTGCAAACCAAAACAAGCAGGTTGATTTTTCCATATGATAAGACTGGAGTGGGAATTTTCCCTTGTTTGAATATTTACAGTTCAGTGATATCTGCATGTTCAGGGGTCAGATTTTTCCAAAACGACAGAGTCTCTTTGTGGGAAGGTCATACATGGTTGAGATGCCTCTCACAGGCTGTGCAGATTTCCATGCATATGCATGCATATTTTAGGCTCAGATTACCAGGGAGCGGAGTTGGTGTCATTACTCAAAAAAGTGTTACGCTTTACTTGCTACTTTTTTTTTTTTTTAAAGTAATGAAGTAGTTAATGGACTACTTGCACTAGGGCATGTGACGTATTTCCGTTTCCAAATACTACCGCTTGGGCGTTTCTGGTATGTTTGTTTATCTGTCGGTAGCTATGCTAATGTCGCTTCAGAATGAGTATAAAAAGGAAAGTATTTAAAACAGAACAACCTGTCTTTATTGGACACTGAATAAAGATACAAGTACCATTAGCATTATTTCTGTATTACTCATGTCAGCACGTCTTAAACATATATATTTTACACTTAGCAAGAGTAGCATTAGCTAGTTAACTACCTCCTTAGTTAGCCAACTACCTAACGCTATAACAGTGTCTAACAACAAAAGTGACATTAGTTAAGAAAACCTCAACTATAGTTTCGGACGACATAAAATACCGTTTAAGAAAACATGTAATATAGAGAATTGACATCAAATGAAGGACATAGCGGAGTAACGTAGTGTTTGCATTTGACGTTAGCTAGCGTTTCTTTGTCGGTTAATTTACGTTTTCTTACCTTCGTAGTTGTGTATATATGATGCAGCATATAACTTAAATCCTTTATCTAATTTGCTGGCGGGGGTAGTCGTCACTCTGCAAATCCGATGAACATCAGTGTTGTTCAATTTTGGGAGCTCTTGTAGGCAGCGAGTGTAGAACGTCGCCATGGTTTAACCACATCGGAAGCACTGGGGCAGGACTACATCGAACGCGGAAGTGATTGTGCAAGTAGTCCATTACTTGCCAGAGAAGGTAATTTGTTACACTACTTGAAAAATAAATTTTGTGTTACTCTGTAAAATGATCTAAAAACAGGTTACTAGATATCAGTATAAACCTGATGCTACAGTTCTACAAAGCAACACAAATCACATTTTTTTCTATGTATGAAAACAAAATGAGCAAAACAGAGCAAAGCTAAAAATCAGCCCATAAGTAGTTTCAAGTGCTTGCTGCAGTGACTCTATGGTAGAAACAGGCAGAAATGGAGGCTACAATGCTGCGAGACTGACTGAAACTGACTACTTATCACTACCTTTGTTACCTTTTGAAGCTTAGGCTCTGGCTGCTGGACTGAGGTTAGCATGCACTCAACTTCAAAATCACTCTGGGTTCTTGGCTAGCTTTGCATTAGCATGCTATCTGTGCAGATGTCTGCAAAGAGCTGAAGTTGCAAAAGAAACATGCATCCAGGACAGCATGTTTCTGTAGTGTGCATTTCACACGTTACTTTGGAATGCATTACAACCAACACTGCTGGTGAGAGGCTGAGAAGTTTATGTTCATATTTTAGTTAGGCATGAAATTGTGTGCTTTGCATTTTCTTACCTGAGAATACTTTGCCATACAGAGTGGAAGAGCCAGGGATTGAACCACCAACTTTTTGATCAGTAGAAAAAGAGCTACAGCTGGGCCCCAACATAGTTTCCAGATAAGATTCAATCACTAGTTCAGTCATGACCCTTTAAAACAGAACATCAGGGTGGCTACATGTCTTCTATTCATTCTGTAGAAAAATATCTTGGCCTGATGAATTGGTACAAAATTGTATGTATTGTGTTTCAGAGATGATGTAATGGGTGCATCAGCCTGCTGCTTAGGGGATCCAGTACTGCCATCTGGTTAAAAATGGCTTTGTCCGCCTTACTGCATAATATAAATGTTAAGCCCTGAACTGGATTACACTTACCTTCAAATTCAGCCTTGGTTTCAAGATAATTGTTTAATTCAATCAATCTTTAAAGGTAAATTTAATAAACCAC